>NC_091437.1:148884382-149205680 GCF_964237555.1 Oryctolagus cuniculus
CTGTAGCAAATGTTTTATCACGTGACTGTTTTATGTATGTAGATAAATTTTGGGAATAAGTTACTGTTTTCTGGACTTGGTTTCCTTGTCTTGTTCACAGAACCCTATCTGCATTAGCTCACTGGTCTGCCATCTTCAGTGACACACCATATCTTCCACTGTTGGCGTTTCCATTTGTAAAATTATTCCAGAACAACCAGCTCATCTGTTTTGAAGTTATTGCTACTCTCATAAGTAAGTAGATGTTTATTATAGAATGAAACAAGAATGGGTTCTCATACATTTCCCTGATGTCTTTGTACCTTTGTAATGTTTAGCAACTCTAGATTTCTCTACTTTTAAATAAAAAAATATGAAGCAGTCAGATCTGCAGCAAAAAATGAGACATTTCAAACATTTATATGTAAACCTTTCTATATGTAAGGAAATTGGTATGATTACATTTTAGAAGATACTGTTATAGACTGGATTTTGTTGGTAAGAAAGCAGCAGACCCCTCATTTATTAAGTCAGTTATTCATAGACTTGTTACAAACATGTAAAGCACTCGGTGCACAGGGCCTGTTGTTTAGCAACCAAGTGTTGATCACCGTCCTCATCCTTATCACCCCTGGCTAACATTTGCTGCATGCTTTCTGTGTGCCAAGCACTATTCTCAGTGCTTTGCCTTTAAGGTAGGTTGTATTATCCCATTTTTATAGATAAAAGAGACAGAGGCACCAGAGAGCTTAAGTTACCCAAGGTCAGGCTGGGCAGAGCAAGCGTTTGAACCGAGGCGGTCGGCCTCCACGGCCTGAACTCCCAGCCGTTGTGTACTGCCCATTGTCATCAACACAGACAAGTGAGTCTTGCAAAATTTGTCCTGGTAAACTGGCCCCAATGGCTGGGGCTGAACCAGTCCTGAGCCAGGAGCTTCATCTGGGTCTCCCATGTGGATGGCAGGGGCCCAAGTTCTTGGGGCATCCTCTGCTGTTTTCCCAGGCACATTAGCAGGCATCTGAATCAGAAGTAGAGCAACCAGGATTGAACCTGCACCCATATAGAATGTTGGCATTGCAGGTGGCAGTTTAACCTGCTGTACCAGCCCTTAGAGTTTCTCTTTGAAATGATATGAGGTTTTTAGAAAGATATGGGTGATGATTGCATACAAGGGTATTTTTAAAAGTTCATGAAAAATGCATATCATGAAAAAAACTATGAATGGACTTCTAAAGTTTTTTGCACCAAAATAAACTTTTTTTTTCAATATTTATTTTATTCATTTGAAAGAGCTAGAGAGAGAGGTAGAGACAGAGAGAGAGGTCTTCCATCCACTGGTTCACTCCCCAGATGGATACTATGGCCGGAGCTGCACCGATCCGGAGCCAGGAGCCAGGAGCCAGGAGCTTCCTCAGGTCTCGTGCACAGGTGCAGGGGCCCAAGGACTTGGGCCATCTTCTGCTGCTATCCCAGGCCATAACAGAGAGCTGGATCGGAAGAGGAGCAGCCGGGACTAGAACTGGCGCGCATATGAGATGCGTGCACTTCAGGCCAGGACTTTAACCTGCTGCGCCACAGTGCTGACCACTAAACTTACTATTTTTTAAACTATTAATTTACTGTTTCATTTATTTATTAGAGACAGATATACTGAGTGGGGGCTGGAGACAGTAGAGCAGCCAGGACTTGAACTGCTGGCATTGCAGATGGCCCATTGAACTGCTACTGTGCTACAATGCTGTTGGAGGCAGCAGCTTAACCTGCTGTGCTACAATGCCAGCCCCTTTCTGTAAACTTCTTAAGGTACCCTTGTAACATTGTGAGTGTAAGTAATACCTCTGAATTGTATGGTTAAAATGGCAAATTATATATAATTTGCCACAATTAAAGAATAGAAGCAGATTATATCTAATTTAGGTAGGCATGCAGAACTGTGTTTTTTGTTTCTGGTACAATCTTGTTAGATAACTAACATATGGTTATATGCTTAGAAGATTAACTTTTCTTACATGAAACCTTAATTTGGGAGATTATCATTCCTTCTGTAAGAGTTAGCATGAGTAGCTTTGATTTTCATCAAAATTAATTTTATTTGGTAAACATTGACCAAGCTCCCTCTAATGGTTAGCACTATTTGGGATATGCCACTGTTATAAAGGACTTCAGACTTCCAGTCTAGCCTGGGACCTAGAAGAAATTTTGAAGGAAAGCAGTCTCTTCTGTGTATGATTTGGAATATATTTATACAAGTCTTTTCAAACACTGCTTTCATGGCCAGATAGAATCTGCACACCATTATCCTTTCTCTATATTTTGCTGTCAGTCAGCTCTGGCCCTCATCCCCTACCCACACTTGTGTGGTGGCACCAAAGCCGAGTAAAGATACTTAAGGGAAGGCGGATGATTACTGTGTACAGCAGGATTTCTCTCTCACTAGGAAAACAGTGGTCTATTAATCAAGATTAAATAGAGGGGTAGGACTTTGTGTATGTGAGTGGCTTTTTTGTTTTTTGTAAGGATTTATTTATTTATTTGAAAGGTTGAGTGATAGAGGAGATGGAGGTGGAGGAGAGATCTTCCATCTGCTGATTCACTCCCCTTGTGGCTACAACAGGTGGAGCTGGTCCAGGCAGATCTTGGCGCTCCATCCAGGTCTCCCACGTGGATGGCAAGGGCCCAAGCACTTGGGCCACCCTCTGCTACCTTCCCAGGCACATTAGCAGGGAACTAGATGTGAAGTGGAGCACCTGGGATTCGAACCGGTTCTCTGACATGGGCTGCTGGTGTTGTAGGCATCGGTGTAACTCACTGCACCACAATACTGGCCCCTGTGTGTAACATTTTAAGTTCCTAGAACTAGCAGTGTCTGAGACATAATGGGTACTTAGTAAATATTGCTGAACCGGGTTTCTCTTTAAAAGTTAATTTATTTAAGAGCAGTAGTTTGTAAAAGTTAAAATCTTTCTCATGCCTTAGTCTTTGCAAGGTCTTATTTATGACTTAATTACTAACTCAAGTTTTAATGCTCACTACTATGGGGCCAATGTTATGGTACAGTAGGTTAAGCCTCTGACTGCAACACCAGAATGCTATATGGGCACCAGTTTGTGTCCCGACTGCTCCACTCTTGCAGCTCCCTGCTAATGTACCTGGGAAAGCAGTGGAAGATGGTGTAAGTGCTTGGGCTCCTACATACATGTGGGAGACCTGGAAGAAATTCCTGGCTCCTGGCTTCAGCCTGGCCCAGAGTTGAGCTTTGAGGCCATTTGGGGAGTAAACCAGTGGATAGAAGATTCATTCATTTATTCTCTCTCTCTCTCTCTCTCTTTCTCTTTTTCTCTCTCTCCTCCCCTCCCTCCCTCACTCCCTCCTCTCTCTCCTCTAACTCTGCCTTTCAAATAAATAAAAAGAAATATTTTAAAAATAATGAAAATAAATGCTCAATAATAAATGAGGTAACAGTATTCCAGAATTGGAAGATTTTTATAAACCAATAAGTAATCCAATATTCTGCTGATAAAGGCTTCTATTGGTCATTTTTAAAAATTGTATTTATTTACTTGAAAGGCAAAACTATGGGAGTAGGGAGAGAGCTCTTCCATCTACTGGTTCACTCCCCAAATGGTCGCATCAGCCAGGGCTGGGCCAGGCTGAAACCAGGAGTCAGGAGCTTCCTCCAGGTCTCCCACGTGAGCACAGGGGCCCAAGCAGTTGAGCCATCTTCTGCTTTCTCAGGTGCATTAGCAGGGAGGTGGATCAGAAGTAGAACAGCCAGGACTCAAACCAGCACCCATATGGGTTGCCAGTGTGGCAGACGGCAGCTTTACCCACTACACCACAGCAGCAGTTGCTCTATTGATAATTTGAGAGAGAAGATCTCATACCAAAGAATAAAACGGGCTGACATCATGGTGCATCAGGTTAAGCTGCAGCCTGTGATGCCAGCATCCCATCTGGGCACTGGTTCAAGTCCTGGCTGCTCCATTTCCCATCCAGCTCCCTGGTATTGGTGCCTAGGAAGGCAGCCTAGAATTGCCCAAGTGCCTGAGCCCATCACCCATGTGGGAGAGCTGGGTGGAGTTCTGGGCTCCTGTCTTCTGCCTGGCCCAACCCCAGCCATTGCAGCCATTTGGGGAGTAAACCAGTGGATGAAAGATCTCACTTTCTCTCTGTCTCTCCCTCTATCTCTGAAACTCTGTCTTTCAAATAAATAAATAAATCCTTAAAAAAAAAGAATAAAATTACAACTTAATATTGAAAATAAAGCAGTGAATGAACATTTGGCAAAAGGGTCAAGACTCCCACATCCAGTAGCAAAGTCCCTGGGTTTGAGTTCCTGCTGCACTCTTGACTCCATCTTCCTGAAGTGTGCACCCTGGGAGGCAGCACGTGATGACTCAAGTAGTTGGGTCTCTGCCAACAACATAGGAAACCTGGATTAAGTCCCCAGCTCCCTGCTTGGGCTTGGCCTAGCTCTGGCTGTTGTAGGCATTTGGGGAGTGAAACAGCAAATGGGAGCTCTTTTTTTCCATTTGTCTACCTCTAAACTAAAAATTTTAAAATAACAGAGTTTAGTAATAAGTAAAGGAGAAGTTAGAGGCTTTTTGAGCAAAACAAACTTCTATAGGGCTTTTGAGAGTGAGGGGTTGTGCTGATTAGAGAGTACAAGTGACTTGAAGCTAGCCTCAGAAGATCTTCCATCCCCTGGTGCACTCCCCAGATGGCCTTAACCACAGCCATGGCTGTGCCAAGCCAAAGCCTGGAGTCTGGAACACCATCTGGACTCAGGTGGATACAAGGAAGCCACACTGGAACCATCATGTGCTGCCTTCCAAGACGCATTACTGGAAGCTGGATTGGAAGTGGAGTAGGCAGGACTCATACCAGATCCCAAGTGGCAGCCTAACCATCACGCCTCAGCACCCACCCCAGAGCTTTTCTAATTTTAATTACACAGGAATTTTAGTAGATTTGAAGAGATTGGTGTGTTAACATTGATGATGTTTAATGAAGGCTTAAATATACACCTTTTCTAAAAGGGTCATTTGTTAATAGTGAGATCAATAAAATATGAGTCAGCAAGAACCTGAATGACCTTTAACCAGGATCAGGAATACTTTGGGAAATTGGTTTTGTTTGTTTTAATTGAGACTCTTTTCAATGACTGCTTGTAATAATCTGCAAAATTTCTACAAGCCTAAGATAACTGAGTTAACACTATAGTTTTTTTTTGTTTTTGTTTTTGTTTTGTTTGTTTGTTTTTGACAGGCAGAGTGGACAGTGAGAGAGAGAGAAAGGTCTTCCCTTACCGTTGGTTCACCCTCCAATGGCCGCTACGGCTGGCGCACCACACTGATCCGAAGCCAGGAGCCAGGTGCTTCTCCTGGTCTCCCATGCGGGTGCAGGGCCCAAGGACTTGGGCCATCCTCCATTGCACTCCTGGGCCACAGCAGAGAGCCGGCCCGGAAGAGGGGCAACCGGGACAGAATCCGGCACCCCGACCGGGACTAGAACCCAGTGCACCGGCGCCGCAAGGTGGAGGATTAGCCCATTAAGCCGCGGCGCCGGCCAACACTATAGTTTTTAAATCTATTCTTCTACAATTTATAGATTTATTTTTCTCTTATTTATTCATAGTCATATCAAGGACATTAAAAGCGGATATGTTTAAGATTTGCCACATCTATATTGAGAATATAGAAATATATTTAAAAATAAATATTCTTTTGTTTCCCTCATAGTCAATTGGTGTCAACACTGGTTTGAATACTTTCCTAATCCTCCCATCAATATTCTGAGCATGATAGAAAACGTGTTGGCATTTCATGACAAGGAACTGCTACAGCACTTCATCAATCATGATGTAACTTCCCAGGTGAGAGGTATAAGGTTTTAGAAGCTAACGTTGATTCTAGTGTAAATAAAAGGGTTTTCTTCAGGAAATACAATAAGAGGCATACTATATTTTGTATTTTTTAACAGTATTCCATTCTTTTTCTTCATTAAACTGTCTTCCTGAAAGTTTATAGTGGGTCCAAATTAACATACTTCTTTTCATAATTATGTATGTAATATTATAATTTTCATAGCTTAAATCAAATGTAAGAGAATATTATCAGCAACTCTATTTTTACTTTGCCCTAGAAAGCTAATACATTTTTCCTTATTTATTTTAGCTATATGCGTGGCCTCTTCTTGAAACTGTGTTCTCAGAAGTACTGACAAGAGAGGAGTGGCTGAAATTATTTGATAATGTCTTTTCCAACCATCCTTCATTCCTCCTGATGACTGTTGTAGCCTACAACAGATGTTCTAGAGCTCCTTTGCTCAACTGTAATCTCAAAGATGATTTTGAGGTAAATATCCTCGTTCCTAAGAGGGGGTTCTCAAATTCCAATTGAAAAAAATCCATTTATTGTGTTCCTGCTATATGCTGGGCACTGGGGCTAAGTGGCAGCTTGTAGATAAATGTTTTTTAAGAATTTATTTTATTTATCTGAAAGAAAGAGTTAAAGAGTTCTCTCATCCTCTGGTTCACTCCCCAGTGGCTGCAATGGCTAGAGCTGGGCCAGGCCAAAGATCCTGGAACTTCATCCATATCTCCAATGTAGGTGGCAGGGCCCAAGCACTTGGACCATCTTCTGCTGCCTTCAGAGACGTATTAGTGAGGAGCTGGATCAGCAGTGGAGCAGCTGGGACCCAAATCAGCGTCCACAGGGGATGCTGGCATTGGAGGCGGTGGCCTAACCCACCGTGCCACAATGCCTTCTTCCAGCTTATAGATAGTTAAACCTGCAATTCCAGAAGGTGACTAGTCTTAGCAGTTGTAGCTTCCAAAAAGAATCATGATAACGTTGGGGTTTTGTGTTTGTTTTGCCTTTCTAAAGGATACTGAAAACCTGAGTAGCTGTTTATTCTGGGCCTGATCCTCTGAGTGGCCCCCTGGTCTGGGAGAGTGTGGATACTTTTGACTCGTGGAGATGTTAACCAGGAGAGTTTTGAGTCCTGCAAGAAAGTGACTGAAGGGAAGCACCGAGGTGGTTGTAAAAGGAGAGGCTCAGAGCAGTCGTTTAGCGTAGCTGTCAACATGCCTGCGTTACACACTGGAGTATCTGGGTTCCATTCTTGGCTCTAACTGCTGATACCAGCTTCCTGTTAACTCAGACGCTGGGAGGAAGTGGGAAAGTCTCAAGGTGATTGGATTCCTGCCACTCATGTGGGAGAGTTGGCTTGCCTTCCCAGCTCTCAACTTCAGCCCGGCCCAGCCCCAGCCCTGGTTGGCATTTGGGGAGTCTACCTGTAGACTGGGGAGCATGTTCTTTCAGTCATTGTCTCACTCTCTCTCAAATAAATAAATAAAATTTAAGGAAAGAGAAAAGGAGAGGCTCTTTAGGTAAACAGGATGCATTGGTTGGTATTATGTGTTTATGTATGATTTATTTTGTGATTCCTATCAAATTAAACTATTTTTATTAAATGGTCACATGGCACATATGTTTCTATTTTGAATTTAGATCTGCTAATGAAACAACATAAAGTGAAGCCATTTCAGATATTTTTTAAGAATCAAGCTCATTTATTTTCAAGGCCAGTTTATTTTCTGACTTATTTTGGATTGTGGATGCATTCTTTAGATTTCTAATGTATTGGAAACCTTCATTTTTAGTTAAAGTGTAAATCATTTTATTTACAAATGTCATGAAAGTGAATCTTCTATTAAAAA
Organism: Oryctolagus cuniculus; assembly: GCF_964237555.1. NCBI lineage: Eukaryota > Metazoa > Chordata > Mammalia > Lagomorpha > Leporidae > Oryctolagus > Oryctolagus cuniculus. Next base: position 148,892,085 of record NC_091437.1, read on the forward strand.
CAGGTTAAGAAAAATTTAGTGAATTTGCAAAAAATATCTTAAGGATAAATTCACACTTACATTTTTAAACTTTTGTTTTAATTCTACCTCATCATTGCATTGTTAGGTAAATCTTGATTTAAACACCATGTTTTCTTACAGTATTTTTTTCACCATCGAAATAACCTGGATATAAATGTTGTGATTAGAGAAGTTTATCATCTCATGGAGACCACGCCTAGTAATATCCATCCAGACAGCATGCTTGATGTTTTTACAGCACTGACAAAGGGGCAATATCCAGTATTTAACCAATATCCGACGTTTATTGTGGACTATCAGACACAGGAACGAGAAAGAATAAGGAATGATGAATTGGATTACCTGAGAGAGAGGTAATCATTCAACAGTTGTTCCATGGTAGAAATGAAACCTGTTACAAATACACGAAAGTTTTTAATGCAAAATACATTTAAATTATGAAATATTTGTATAAAATTAAAGTTTGAAGACTGGAAATATTTTTTTAAAGATTTATTTATTGCCAGTGCCCCAGCTCATTAGGCTAATCCTCCGCCTGCAGCACTGGCACCCCGGGTTCTAATCCTGGTTGCTCCTCTTCCAGTCCAGCTCTCTGCTGTGGCCCGGGAGTGCAGTGGAGGATGGCCCAAGTGCTTGGGCCCTGAACCCGCATGGAAGACCAGGAGGAAGCACCAGGCTCCTGGCTTCGGATCGTTGCAGCGCGCCGGCCGTAGCGACCATTTGGGGGGTGAACCAATGGAAAAAGGAAGACCTTTCTCTCTCTCTCTCTCTCACTCTCACTCTCACTGTCTAACTCTGCCTGTCAAAAATAAAAAATAAAGATTTATTTATTTGAAAGTCAGAGTTAGAGAGAGAGAGAGAGAGAGAGGTCTCTTCCATCACTGGTTTACTCCCTAATTGGTCGCAGCAGCCTGAGCTATGCTGATCCGAAGTCAGAAGCCAGGAGCTTCTTCCAGGTCTCCCACATGTGTGCAGGAGCCCAAGCACTTGGGGCCATCTTCTACTGCTCTCCCAGGCCATAGCAGAGCTGGATCGGAAGTGGAGTAGCCGAGACTTGAACCAGTGCCCCTATGGGATGCCAGCATTGCAGGCAGCAGCTTTACTTGCTATGCTACCACCACAACGCTGGCCTCTGGAAATATTTTTAAAGATACTTAATTCTTACACATGGAAGTAAAAATCATTTACTCACTAATCTGATATATGTTTTATGTACTGATTGGGGACTTATGTTTGCATTTTCATAACAACTGATGTTGCCTACTTAAGGCAGACAGTTGAAGATATGCAAGCAGAAGTAGACCAGCAGAGAGTGGAAGATGAAGCTTGGTATGAAAAACAAGAACTACTTCGTAAAGCCGAAGAAACAAGACGACAAATACTCTTACAAGAGGAAGAGAAGATGATGCAGCAGAGGCAGAAGTATGCTTTATCCCTCTAACAATCCGGACTTAGTGAGTTAGCTGGGTGATTTTCATTTCCTTTCATTTTATCATTAAGGAACCACACTGTGTATAGAATTACCCAGCGTAATTTCCATTAAACAAATACTTAATAAGTAGAATATATAGCACTTTCTAAAAAAATGAAATGTAGTTGTAAAATTATACTATTAAATATGGTATCAATTTACACTGATTATTCCCAAGTAACATTAGATCTAATGCACCTTGAAGGACATTATTTAGAAACATCCTCTGATAGGCAGAAATATGTTGTCATAGAGTGCTAGGAAGTTGCCATTAGTGGAATATAATTTTTTAAATTATGTTTTAAACATATTTATATGACCTGACAATTGAAATGAAAAGTACTTATTTCACTGTGCATTTAATACCTTGGAAGAGAGGAAGTATTAAATGCTCATGTAAAGTCTGTGTTAATAAGGTGAAAATGTTTAATTAAATTTATAGAATGAGGAATTAGACTAGGCCTAACTGTTGGGAAACTCACTCTGTGAGTGTTCTTATTCTCGGGTGGAACTTTATGAAACAGATTTCTGTTGTGGGTTTAAAAAGAATTACAGCCGGCGCCACGGCTCACTAGGCTAATCCTCCGCCTAGCGGCGCCGGCACACCTGGTTCTAGTCCCGGTTGGGGCACTGGATTCTGTCCCGGTTGCCCCTCTTCCAGGCCAGCTCTCTGCTGTGGCCAGGGAGTGCAGTGGAGGATGGCCCAAGTGCTTGGGCCCTGCACCCCATGGGAGACCAGGAGAAGCACCTGGCTCCTGCCATCGATCAGCGCGGTGCGCCAGCTGCGGCGGCCATTGGAGGGTGAACCAACGGCCAAGGAAGACCTTTCTCTCTGTCTCTCTCTCTCACTGTCCACTCTGCCTGTCAAAAAAATTAAAAAAAAAAAAATTACCCACCTTGGAGTTTATCAAAACTCAGAGTCCAAGGAGTTATTTTGTTTGCTAAGTCTTTCTCACTTCTTTTCCTGTTGCCTCTATCTCGCTCTCTGCCAGCTGTCTTTTATTTATTTATTTTTTTTTTAGATTTATTTGAAGAGCCGGCGCCATGGCTCACTTGGTTAATCCTCCGCCTGCGGCGCCAGCATCCTCTATGGGCGCCAGGTTCTAGTCCCGGTCACTCCTCTTCCTGTCCAGCTCTCTGCTGTGGCCCAGGAGGGCAGTGGAGGATGGCCCAAGTCCTTGGGCCCTGCACCCCATGGGAGACCAGGAGAAGCACCTGGCTCCTGGCTCCTGCCATCGGATCAGCGCGGTGCACCGGCCGCAGCGGCCATTGGAGGGTGAACCAACGGCAAAGGAAGACCTTTCTCTCTGTCTCTCTCTCTCTCACTGTCCACTCTGCCTGTCAAAAAAAAAAAAAAAAAAAAAAATAATTACAGACCTGAGCCATTAGTGTGCTCCTAAAATTCTAAGAGGAAATGTGTGCCATGTTTGATAGCATTAGAGCGTTTTCTTGGCATTCTTCCTTCAAATAAAGGACATCAATTCTATTGAAATGATGTGAGTCCAGTAGAGCTGCTAGAAGTTTGAGTGAAAAGAATGGCCGGTCTTGTCATGTCATCATCGTGAGTGTAGACTTGTGTAATTGGGCATCCTTCACTCACATGTCAAGCAGCGTTGTGCTACAGTGGCACCAGTTAAACTGTGAAAGTGTACCAAAATAGGTAGCAGGAAGCTATTACTGTGAAAACAACGTAGACGCTATTGGTGAATGCTTGTCCTTGATGTATCTTGTACTCAAGACTTGCTGCTGCGAAGAGAGAGCTGAAGATAAAGGAAATGCACTTACAGGATGCTGCGAGAAGGCGTTTGCTGCAGCTTCAGCAAGATCAGCGTGAGATGGAGCTGCGAAGGCTGGATGATGAAATTGAGAGAAAGGTTCGGTGTGCTTGGTTCCAGTTCTCAGGCATCTCCATGTGGTCTCATTCACTGTGGTGAGGGATGGGCATTTAGCCTGGTAGGTAGGACACCCATGTCCCACGTCACAGTACCTGAGTTTGATACCCAGTTCTGGATCCTGACTGTTGCTTCCTGCTAATGCAGACCCTAGGAGGCAGCAGACAGCGGCTCAAGTACTTGAGTCCTTCCCAACCACTCTGAGGCCTGAAGGGAGGGTCTGGCTCCCAGCTTCAGCCTGTCCCTGTCCCTGTCCCAGCCCCAGCCATCACAGACATCTGGGGAGTGAGCCAGTGGATAGGAACTCGTATTTGTCTCTCTCGCAAATAAGTAAGCCCCTGTATATACTTCATCTCTCTCTTGCTCTGCTCCTGAGCCAGGTCCACACGGTTTGAATGGCAGTAGCTTGGTAATGTTTGGTGAGCTAAGCCTAGTTCTCGTGTTAGTCTTCCCTTTCAGGGATTTCCTCAGTATTCAGGTGTTCAGCACTGCAAACAGACTTTGAGGATTGTGCTGCTCTCTCTGAGCCACTACCTCTTTCCATCCTATTGGAATTTTTATTAAGAATTACTGAATTTAAGCATTAATTTAGGGAGTTTCAATCCTAGCTTTCATGAAATAATAAAATCTTTAAGTCTTTTGAAATATTTTTATCTACTACAAATCTATTTTTATAGTGTGAAAGTCCTTTTGTTTAAAGCTAATTTTAAACTGGATTTTAAAATCTGCAGTTCCTTTCTATTATCTCATCCAGTGAGTAAGATTTATGTTACATTATTGCAGAAAAGTTGTGTGTTCTTTGCCAAAAGTTATACAGGCTCAGAGCTCTGCTGTCTTTATTCTAAACACTTGTGAGATAAAGGAAGGCGTTTATTGGTCAGGGAATCCTAAAAAGCCCATTCAGTGTCCCGACCTGGCCTCTGGCTACGCTTCCAGCCTCCTGTCCTGCCAGCTGCCAAGACCCCACTTATAGTTCCGACTCCAGCAGGAAAGGCTGGCTGAGTCCAAAGTGACGGTGCAGGTAACCAAGGACATCTGTTAGCAGGAAGCAAAGTGGATCTGTTCCTGCTCTGGCACACAGCTGTTTGCATTTCCAAAAATTCATAAGCAGAAGAGCTTTTGTAGTTGAAATTCCTAAGATGTTATTTGCCGTGCCAAACCTCCCTTCTGCTCCGGGCATTGTGGCATTGTGACTACTCTCGTTCCTCGCAGTTCAGCTGCTTAAGTCACCTCCTTAAGTTAGCTGCTTTCCATGCTGTGTTTTTCTCCCCCTTAGATGTGTGTCTCTGCATATCCCACGTATTCTTGTTTGTACTGTTTCTTCTAATATAGATGTTGAATGGCATGTCTTTTAGTCAAGAATATCTAGCACTTTACCCTGTGAGTGCAGGCAGTAATGCAGTCATTACAAGTTTGCCAAATGAATGCATGGAAGTAGATGGCTGATTGGTTATGGTTTCTGTTGTTTAAAAAAAAAAAGTTGTTTGAAACATTTATTATGTGTTTTGTTCTCATCCACAAGAATGATTGGAGCTTTAGGCAGACAGATATTCAAGATGAATCTGAAGCTTCTGTAGTCCAGAGAGTACCTCATCCAAACCCTCCCGTACGTAGCACTGAGAAGCTTCCAAGTAATTAAACTTTGGAAAAGGATGAGCTCTAAATTAACTAAGTCTGAGCAAAGCACTTCCAGGTTGAGTAGTCCATGATAATTTTAACCCCAGAGTATTAGTTGTCATAGCAAATTTATAAAAAATGTAGAAATTTACTCAAAAAGAACATTAAATAAATGTTACATTTTATGAGACTAAACATTCTCTGTTTCTCTATATCCCAAATTTAAATTGCTCAGGTTTTTCTCACTCATTATTGGTTACTGTAAGAGCTGCCATCTGTTCTTCCAGGCTGGGTGGATGAACATATGGGAATCTTTTTTAAAAAATTAAACAACTTTCATTCGGAGATTATTCCTAGATTCCACATGAGTCTTAATATATTGTCACCTACTCTGATTTCAGAAATCTCCTTCCTATTCTAAATCCTCTAACTTGGTTGTTGAGATGGTAAGATTACTAAACCCATTAAGAATTATTTTTACATTATTTTTGGTATTCACAGTTTGTTGTTTGGCCATAGGTACAAATGAGAGATCAAGAAATTGCTAGCACAGCCAAAGACCTCGAAATGAGACAGCTGGAACTCGAATCACAAAGAAGACTTTATGAGAAGGTATAAATCAGTTAATTTCCAATATAAGAGGAGCAGTTTGTATAAACCCTGTTTGGACTGTATTTACTCAGAGTTTCCTGACGTTCCCGTTCTTTGCTTCTAAGCAGAATGTGAATGTCATGCAGGATTGTAAGGTAGCCAAGATGTCTGAATGTACAGTTTGTTGTAATTCTTCAGTTCGTGTTTCTGTTTGCAGCTTAGTTAAGTTTGCGAAGCACCAGATGTAAACCCCAGATTTTGCCTCAGGATCTTCTACCGACTCACTGAGTTTTCCTGTATGTCCGTAACAGGGACTGCAAAATTATCCCAATACTTCACAAGACTCCTGTAAGGTAGATCAGACGAGAGCTAAAGTACTTTAAACTTGAGGCATCTACAATGAAATCGGTAAACATCTACTTAGTACAGGCAATTCAGTTTTCAGACACTGGAAAAAGGAGCTGTGTTTATATAAATTTTTATTATTTGATAAAATAATTTGTTACTCATTTATTTCGTGTTGAAAACATAAGTTTTTACTTCTTTCAGCTTCTTAAAGCCAGACTTTGAGCTGGATATTAGTTATAACTGTGAATTCATAACAGGTAACATACATATGGTTGTTAGCCACATTAAGTAAGATGTAAAATATATTGTGCCCATTTGTATCTTATAACCCCCTTTTTTTAAATGTACTGAATTTCTTCTAAAAACTAAACAAGGAATTTACAGTTTGGGTAGGTCCCCTGTTTTGATTTGGATGTAATTCATTTGGAGCATGCTCAAGGTTAGTTTTTACTTTATTTTCATGAGGAGATGGCACTAAGGAAACCAATAATTTCCAAATTAACAGAAAATTTACAATAAAGATTTTCAAATATTTTTCTCTCAGATTCTTAACTGTTAACATTTTGCCAAATTTGCTCTCCCTTTCTCTTTTTTTTAATTTATTTTATTTGAAAGGCAAAGGGAGAGAGAGAGAGAAAGAGAGAGAGGTCTTCCATCCGCTGGTTCACTCCCCAAATAGCTGCAATGGCCGGAGCTGCGTCCATCTGAAGCCAGGAGCCAGGAACTTCTTCCGGGTTTCCCACATGGGTGCAGGGGCCCAAGGACTTGGGCCATCTTCCACTGCTTTCCCAGGCCATGGCAGAGAGCTGGGTCAGAAGTGGAGAAGCTGGGACTCAAACTGGCTCCCATATGGGATGCCAGTGCTGCAGACCAGAGCTTTAACCCGCTGCACCACAGCGCCAGCCCTTCCCTCTCTCTACACACACACACACACACACACACACACACACTTTTTTCCTTGAACTGTTTAAGTTCTAGGCTTACTCTCTAAATATTCCAGTGTTAAGTTTTCTAAAGCCAATAGATCTTCCTACAAAACTACAGTATAATTATTGAAGTCAGAAAATTAGCATAATATCTAATAGTTAGATTTGATCAGTTGTCCCAAAAATGTCCATCTACGATCATCCAATTTTATATGTCTTTTTAAAATTGGAACCTTTCCTGCGTCTTCCTCCTATTCGTGCATTGAGAGTTGTGGAAGCTGTAGCAAATACTGTAGACTGCCTTCAGCTAGCATTTGTTTCTTCATGATGAGATTCAAGCTATATACTTTAGGTAGGAATGGCAGTAGTGATGTTGAATTTCTTTCTGTGTCTCAGAAATGTTTACTAGTCCCTTTTGGCTGTCCTTTAAAAAAAAAAAAAATTATTCTATTTACTTGAAAGGCAGAGTTACAGAGAGAGGTCTTGGGCCATCTTTCACTGCTTTCCCAGGCCATAAGCAGGGAGCTGGATCAGAGGTGGAGCAGCCAGGACTTGAACCAGTGATTATAGGGGATGCCGGTACTGCAGATGGCAGCATAACCTGCTGTACCACAATGCCTGCTCATTTGGGTGTCTTTTGAAAGAAGTCAAACCTTGTATTAAAGAGTTGAACTACTCAACAAAACTAACTTAAGAAACCATGACCTGATTAAGTACAGGCAAAATGCTGAATTAATCTTTCAGATTGGCTTTAGTGATCAACACTTTACCTGCCAACCTTATCTCCTACATTAGATTAATTCAGTGTCTATTTCTTTTTTCTTTTTTTAAAGATTTATTTATTTATTTGAAAGAGTTACACAGAGATAGAAGGAAAGGCAGAGAGAGAGGTCTTCCATCCGCTGGTTCACTCCCCAGTTGTCCGCAATGGCCAGAGCTGCGCCGATCCGAAGCCAGGAGCCAGGAGCCAGGAGCTTCTTTCAGGTCTTCAATGTGGGTGCAGGGTCCCAAGACCTTGGGCCATCTTCTACTGCTTTCCCAGGCCGTAGCAGAGAGCTGGATCGGAAGTGGAGCAGCTGGGACTCGAACCTGTGCCCATATGGGATGCTGGCACTGTAGGCAACGGTTTAACCCGCTGCACCACATTGCCGGCCCTTCAGTGTCTATTTATAAAGATAACTACAGAAAACAGACAATATAGACAATATTGTGATTACCTCTGTTGAAAATATGCATTCAACACTCCATATATGTCCATATCAAATACAATTTTTAAACAAAAGAATAAAACTAGGCACAGATTAAAAATAACAACAACAACAGAATGAATAACCGTAGTCCAGATCCCTTCCCTTCTTCGTCTTCCAGGCCCTTGTTTCACCGTCTGTTTTCTGGCGGGTGTCTCTCACACATCCACACCCTCCACTTGGTATAATACTGGCCTTGCAGAATCGCTGTGAGGGTGGAATGACCGCTCTGGCTAGGACTCCCAGAACTCAAGGAAAACCCTTACACTCCCAGTTACGGGCATTACTGTAGAGGATACAGCTTAAAATCAGCAAAGGTAAAAGGCACATCAGGGAGAGACCAGGCCGCAGCTTCCAGCTGTCCTGTCCTGGCGGAGTTGTGCAGGTATGGCTGTAACGTTCCCTGCGAAGCTGTGTGATAGTACAGAGCATCACGCACCAGCCAGGCTCCTTCAGGCCTTAGTGGGCAGGGTTCTACTGGGTTATGCAGGCACGGAGTACACACTTGGCTGCCCTTCGCCGCTTTCTCTCCTCTCAAATATCAGATCAAACTGATAGAGCCTGGGCCGTGGCTCCCAGCTTAGTAAGCGGCATGGCCACAGGCAAGGCATCCCAAGGGCTTGGAGGTTGTTTCCCCAGAGCTGGTCAAGGGTCGGTCAGTCTTTTTGGAATATGTAGGGTTTGAAGAATTCAGGCCTACTGAGTTTTGTCGGATACATAGTATGTGCTGGATAGATATTAGTTTCTTCCCTCCCCCTTAGCCTAAAGAGTTTTATTATTTTTAAAAAATGATTAACAACTTCCTTCACCCATGTGTTCTTCATACCACCCCTCTTATCTTTACTTCTCTTCACCATTTTTAGATTTCTGTTGCTTCTTCCTGATCCTTAATCTCCATAGAAACCTGATTTTATCTCTTAATGGAGTACCTAAAATTCCATGCTTGCTGCTTTTCTTTTCTGCGTAATAAAATTATTTCTCCAAATGGCTGCATATCTTTGTAGTTGTCATTTCTAGTGATTGTTGATGAACCATAACTTATTTAAACTTTTTCCTGTTTGATATTTGTTTTATAGTTTTTGGCATTAAAAATCATGCATAAAACTCTTCTGCATTTAATTGAAAATATTTTTACTTTCAGCTAATTAACAAAGATAATTATGCCACCTGTAAATAATTAGAAAAGTTTTTTAAAACCCCTCTATCAAAAAGTCTCAATTGCTGATTTTGCTAATGGCAATAAGTGAGATTATTTGGTACATACAATTTGTATTTTCCTTTTTTAAGTTAAATCTTCATGAAGATTGTTTGCTGTCCTTCCCCCAACCATTGTACCCTAGCAATCACTAATCTACTGCCTGTCTCTGTGGATTTACCTGTTTGGACATTGCATATGAATGGAGTCTTACAATGTGTGGTCTTTTCACGATTGGTTTCTCTCACTTGGCATATTTTCAGGTTCATTCATGTTGTGGCATGAGTCAGTATTTCACTCCTTTGATGTGGTTGAAGAGTCCATTGTATGAATAGGCCACATTTTGTTTTTATACTTCTCATTGGGTGGACATATGGATGGTTTCCACTTTTTTGCTATGATGAGTATTGCTGCTATGAACACTCATCTACAACTTCTCGTGTGGATATTGTTTTAAGTTCTCTTGGATACATACCCAGGAGTAGAGAGTTCCAGTTTCTCCACATTCTCATAAACTTTTTGCCTGTTCTTTTGATTACAGCCACATTAGTGGATGTGGAGTAGGATCTTACTGTGGTTTTGATTTAATATTTCTCTAATGACTATGTTAAGAGTTTTTTATATTTTTATTGGCCTTTTTATATTTTCTTTGCAAATAATGTGTTTAATGTCTACTCAAAGTATGTATGGGTCATTCTTTCAAACTTAAACTGTCATGTAATTTTTTGTTGAAAATTAGAAATTTTAATAATATGGCAGTTCTGGGATCGGATTCCTCTGCTGCTACTTCCTTTCTTGTTATTTCTTTGCTTAGTGACTTTCTGAACTAATTCTGCATATTCCTGGACATGTGTGAGCCACTGCAGTCTCTTCTCCACTTAGGAGTTAGCTAATCACTGGACAGAGATTTCCTGATCAGATACTTTGAACCAGAGAGCTCCTAGTGTTTGCTGAGGGACTCTGCACACACCCAGCGAGGCAGTTTTTACAGCTCTAACATAGATTTCACTTCCTGTACAATGCCTGGAAGTTAACCCGACGTGGGAGCTTAGACTCTCCCGAGATGTGAGTACCTGGTCATTGGCAAGTGCATACCCTTCCTTACACACATGGAGGAGCTCTGCAAAGCCTCCTGTGCACATGGGATTCCTCGGATTTTCTTATTCAGTTTATGTTAGCCTATCATTTGTTCTACCCATCATCCACAGGCTCAGGTAGTTAAGGTGTTGAACAGTTTCTCCTAATGACTTCCAGCAGTCATCCCAGGGAAAAGGCTGGTTGCACTAGGTGAGTTCTGAGCGAGCGCTGGAAGTGGGGTCTGCCAGGGCGTCCCCAGCCCGGTCCGTACCGGCAGTTCTGCACAAATGGTGATTTCCAGGAGCTCCAGCCCTGCCCTTCCCCCTCCGTCTGCTACGAGGCTGCTGATTTTCAAGGCTAGTATGGAGCTTGGGAGTAGGTTAGGAACAGCAGTAATGCAAGTTACAACCACAGAAAGCTTGCTTTTCCTACTGAGGTTCAGCCATTTTTATGAATAAAAATTTGCTACAAGTGTTAGGTCAATTTAAGTAATTCTGACAAGTTTTGACATTATCCTCAGTGCTACCATGGAGAAGAGAATTTTCAGAGGTCTTGGTCGTTTTTGATGTCACTAATGTTTGCATATCACTTTGAAAATTAGATGATTGTATTGTTCATTTGTGTGCATGTTATGGTGTTCTGAAGAAGAAAAGTCATTTTCATATTCTAGCATTTTTATATAGATAAGTGATTTTTTTACAAATGATTTTTTTAAAAGAATCTTACCAGAAGTCAAGAAGCTGTTGCAAAAGAAATACGAGAAGAGGCAGATGCCTATAGACGAAAAGTGCATCTTGAAGAAGACCTGTTTCATAGACTGATAGACACCGACCAGACTCAGAGCCAGAAGGCTCAGCAGGTAAGAGACTGGTATGAACAGGGGAATTCTGCAGACAGCCGATGTGATGTCTGGGCTTCCTTGTCAGCTTTTAGAATCAAATTCCTTGCTTTATTTGCAAGCTGCCTACTTCTGTTACAGTCATGTACATGTATCTTTCATACCCTTTGAGAATTTTTAATACTTCAGCTGAAAAATGAAGGAAACAGCAACTTTACAAATTATACTGTGCTCTGTCTCAGAAACTGTCCCTGGGCTCACGAGGCTGCGGATCATCGGGTCCCAGGCTCTATGCAAGCCACTTCCCGAGAATATTCTGTGGAGTGTTAATAACTATTCTATTACTAAAGTGAGGGGTGGTCAAATAAGTATTGGAAACACTGTCTTAACGTTGGGTCTTTTCCTTGCAAGTTTGCACCTTGCAAGATATTATACTTTGTGAATCTTAAGAAAATGTCCCAAACTTATTTTCCAGAGTACCCTTATGGAAATGCTGACTTAAATGAATTGAAGTCACACTTGAGACAATCCAAAAAGAACTTTATCTGTTATTCCTCTAACAAAATGTTAAATGGGTACACATGAGGGCCTGGTCCTGTTCTAAAAACTAGGAACAGTGGAAGGTGGAGACTGTTCAACAGCAGTCTCGTAGCCAATTCTCCCAAAATATCCCACTTTAGTAAGTTTTTGTCCACCATGTAAAACTGGGCTCTTTTGACTCCCTTTCAGAGTGTTGAAAACACGAGAATTGTTGAATCTCACCCATCCCCTAGAAATTCATGACTTTGGCTGTACATTAGAATCGACTTGAAGAGCTTTGTAAAAGTACCAGCGCCCAGCTGCCCGGGTGGTAGATTTCACTGGTTTGTTGTGAGGCTGGGACATCAGTTTGCTTTAAGCAATTGTAATATGCAGCCAGGGTTGCAAGCAAGCAACCTAGACACTTGGATACTGTAAATGGGTTTATATGTGCTGTGTGTACGTGTACACAGTCTGACCTTGTTTCCGGAACTTACAACTTTTTCTAAGATAATTGAAGAAAATTTGGACCAAGCTGAACAAGCATGCCTAAATACTGACTGGCAGATTCAAACTTTATATAAACAAAAATGCGATGATTTACAGCGAGATGAATGTTACCAGGAAGTAGCCAGACTCCTTCAGGAAAACAGGAGGAAAGAAATAGAGGTATTAAAAGCAATGATGGAGGAGGAAGCCATGAAGGTAGGAGTAGTGTTAGAAGTTTTTACTATTAACCATTTAGATTTTGAAATAGCATATAAGTCAAATGAGAAAAATATGAAGCCAAGTAATTTTTGTTGAAAGGTAATAATCTAATTTTACTGTATGTTTCTCAGATAAGTTGCCTAAACTGATGCTGCCTAAAAATAACCAGGCATCTTTCTCATTTCTATCAGTGTAACTGAACTTCTCAGCCTCCCTGATGGGTCCTGGCTGATTGGATAATATTAATTCTTGAATTTACCTAATTCTTTATACTTAACCATGTAAATGATTTTGATTATGTAGAAATTATATATAGCTGCCAATATTAAAACCCAAAATAGTAGTACCTATACACGGGATAGAATGGTTCCTTTTCTTTTTTTTTTTTTCTGAGAAACTCTGCAAGTAGGTAGTCCAGGGTTCAGCATGCCTCCGAGGTCATCGGCACCATGACCTCCTTAGCCGTTCTGCACTGCTGCACTTCTAGTGTACGGCTTTCATCCCAAGGACACCTTACCCTCCGAGTGACTGCTGGAGTTCTGGCCATCACATCTACATTCTGATAGGATGAAGGCTTGCCACAGTGTTCTATCTCCCGTCAGAGTCAGCTCCTTTCCAAAGGTGTCCCCTGTCATATTTCTAGCTGGGAAAAAAAAGTGATTTTGTGCAGGGAGTTGTCATCCCAGATACAATTAAGATTCTATTCCTGCAACTTGAGTTGGAAGAGGCCAGTCTGGTCTCAAAGTGGAGGTAAAACTGCCACCCAGTCGCCCCCAGCCCGACTCTGGCCATCATCACTGCCGCCGTGGGGAGGAGGGCCATGACCCAAAGCAACCAGAGCAGTTGAGGAAACTGTTGATTGGTGTTTGAGCTTTGAAACTACAGATGATGGTTGGAGAGAACATTTTGAGAAATGGGGCACACTCACAGACTGTGTGGTAATGAGAGACCCTCAAACGAAGCGTTTCAGGGGCTTTGGTTTTGTGACTTACTCTTGTTGAAGAAGCAGACGTAGCAATGTGTGCTTGACCACACAAGGTCAATGGGCGTGTTGTGGAGCCAAAGAGAGCTGTTTCTAGAGAGGATTCGGTAAAGCCTGGTGCCCCTCTCACATTGGAGAAGGTTTTTGTTGGTAGTGTGAAAGAAGATACAGAGGAATATAATCTGAGAGACGGCGTTGAGAAGTATGGCACAATTGAAACCATGGAAGTTATGGAAGACAGGCAGAGTGGGGGAAAGAGGATTTGCTTTGGTGACTTTTGATGATCATGATACAGTTGATAAACTTGTTGTTCAGAAATACTTCACTATTAATGGGCAGAGTTGTGAAGTGAAAAATGGCCTTTCTCAACAAGAGATGCCGTCTGCTGCTGGATCACCAAGAGACGGCGGAGGGGGATCCGACAGCTTTATGCGTCATGGAGGGAACCTTGGAGGTGGTGGAGGTCATGTTGGCCGTGGTGGAAACCTCGGTGGACGAGGAGCTATGGAGGCGGAGGTGGTGGCAGCAGAGGAGGTTATGGAGGAGGGACGGTGGTTACAATGGTTTTGGAGACGGTAGCAACTCTAGTGGTGGTCCTGGTTATAGCAGCAGAAGAGGCTGTGGTGGTGGATCAGGATCTGGAAACCAAAGTGGTGAATATGGCAGAGGAGGAGGATACGGTGGTCACCACGGAGGAGGAAATTTTGGAGGTAACGGTGGTGGTGGTGGAAACTAAGATGATCTTGGTAATCATCCTGGACTACAGCAATCAAATCACCTACCCGTGAAGGGGGCAGTTTTGGTGGAAGCAGCTCGGGCAGTCCCTGTGGTGGTGGCTGTGGATCTGGTGGTGGAAGTGGTGGCTGTGGCAGCAGAAGGTTCTAAAACCAGAAAAGAACTGCAGTTCTTAGCAGGAGAGAGGGCGAGGAGTGGTGAGGAAAGCTGCCGGTTACTTTGAGACAGTCGTCCCAAACTGTGAAAATCTGCACAGTCAGAAAAGTGACTGCAGCTTAAACAGGAAAGCCTTCTGCTCAGGGCTGTCCTAGCCCCCGTTTGCAAAAAGTGCAGCTTTGCATGAATGCAGTGTGGTGTCAGGTGTACATTCCTGAGTTCTTTCGTCGGTTGTAGCTTTGTCTTCTCCTTTTCTTTACATTGCATCGGGTTTATCACCCTGTGGTAGTGGTACCAGGAATAAAAAATCAAGGATTTTTTAACTTTTCAAAAAAAAAAGATTTCATTCCTAAAGAAGAATTAGAATGGATTGTTGAAGAGGCAGCTAAGAATAAATGTCACACATACGTACTCTTGGTTGATTGTCCCAACAGCTCTGTGATCTATCCTTTGTAGAGATTATCCGATGCACCATGGACTTTCTAAAGACACAGCAAAGCTGGGGAGAGTTCAAGGTCGTGATAACTGGCTTTGTTATCGCTCTGTGTGCTGTGCCAGTGTCTGTTCTAAAAGTGTGCCTCTTACAGTCAGTTGCTGTCAAGTTGCTATTCCATGTTCCTTTTCCTGCTCCCCCATCCCAGGGGCCTGGGGCTGTGTCTTCTAGCCCTTTCCTTCAAGAACAGGAAAGGAGGTCTTGAGGAGGGTGGAGGAGATGTCAGAACACCCAGGCTGTTCTCAGGCAAACTGGGTCCACCTGGCTCTTGAAGGAGGGGGGGATTGGTGCTGAGGACTGACCTGTCTGGTGTGGCTGCACGCTACGTAGACAGAATCCTGGTAAGCACCTGTCACACAGGAGAAGTCCTTTTTGTCTGGTGTTCTGCCTTCTCAAGCTAACTTGTCTGCTGTGTGGCCTTGGGAAATGGCTTACACCACAGAGAAGGAGCTCTGCCGTCTGTCCTGGCCCTCATATTCTGTCATTCTTTAAAGTTTCTGTTAAGTTTTGTTTTCATGCAATGGTATTTCTGTAACATATAAAAATCATATTTGTGCTTTCATGTGAAAGCTATAACATTTGTAGAATATTGGCAAATTTAATTTTATTATTCTAGTCACCCTCTGATTGAATTGAAGATAATTTTATTTTTCACTTTATGGAGAAGAAAGTAGGGGCTGCCCAAAATCAGTTGACTGCCCTCTGGTCATCCTGTGTACCAGATCTGGATAAGAGTTTGTTCTCTGAATTTTGTAGGCTTTATTCTTAAAGCGTAACATTCAAAATAATTGCCATTAATTCAGAACTCAGTCTCATGAGATTCGACACTAAAAGTGAACGGAAATGTACTGTTATTTGAGCAACACTAGGAACCTGCACGTGTGCTTCCTGGCACTCAGAGGTGCTGAGTGGTGCCTGAACGAGCCTCCACGTTCACCTTGTGCCAACACGGGCAAGCCCTGTCCCCAGAACACCCAGCAGGTGCTGGGGAGCTGAAAGGCGGGTGGGAGAGCGAGCAGGAGGGGTCCTGCCCTGTAGGTGCTTGCATTGCCACAACTCTGATAGACTCTTTCTCCACCCCCTCCACCTACTTGTTTTTTAGTGGAAGGAAGCTGAGGAAAAGGAGTTTCATTTGAGATCAGAAAAGAAAGCTTCTGCCCTTTCCGATGCGTCTAGAAGGTGGTTTTTAAAGCAGCAGATAGGTGCTGCGTTAGCACATGCCGAAAATCCGTCTCCCAAAGGTGAGTGGCCGTCATTCTCCCTCTGGCATTTCAGATGCCTGCTTCTGTTGAAGAAATCCTAGACGTGTGTTTTGGCACTTTTGTTCCAAATCGTTGCTCCACTGGGAAAGGTTTTCACATGACCATGTGCTTGGTGGGGAAGAGGGAGCTGAGGAGATGGGACTGTTAGCAAAACAGCTCCCGTGGGGCCGGTGCTGTGGCTTAACGGATAAAGCCGCCACCTGCAGTGCTGGCATCCCATATGGGCGCCAGTTTGAGACTCAGCTGCTCCACTTCTGATCCAGCTCCCTGCTATGGCCTGGGACAGCAGTAGAAGATGGCCCAAGTCCTTGGGGCCCTGCACCCTCATGAGAGACCTGGAACAATCTTCTGGCTCCTGGCTTCAGATCAGCACAGCTCTGGCCGCTGCAGTCAATTGGGGAGTGAACCAGCAGGTGGAAGACCTCTCTCTCTCTCTCTCTCTTTCTTTGTCTCTCTGCCTCTCCTCTTTCTGTGTAACTCTTTCAAATAAATAAATCTTTAAAAAAAAGAAAAAAAATAGCTCCCACATAGAAGTGAAATTGACTCTTCGACATGCAATGACTTTGAACAGTCTTCGTCTTAACTGTTGAGGAACAGTTTTATAATATATATATACATACACACGCACACACACATGCACGCACGCACAATTTGTTGAACTCTTAGTATAGAGTTAGTCATATGTGTATAAAGTTAATTGAGGCCAGTGCAACGGCTCAATAGGCTAATCCTCTGCCTGCGGCACTGGCACACCAGGCTCTAGTCCCGGTCGGGGCGCTGGATTCTGTCCAGGTTGCTCTTCTTCCAGTCCAGCTCTCTGCTGTAGCCCGGGAAGGCAGTGGAGGATGGCCCAAGTGCTTAGGCTCTGCACCCACATGAAAGACCAGGGGAAGAGGTGCACCTGGCTCCTGGCTTCGCATCAGCGCGGTGCGCAGGCCGCAGCGCGGTGGCCACGGTGGCCATTGGGGGGTGAACCAACGGAAAAGGAAGACCTTTCTCTCTGTCTCTCTCTCTCACTGTCCACTCTGGCTGTCAAAAAATAAATAAATAAAATAAATAAAGTTAATTGAAAATAGATGTCAGTAAAAACTAAGAATGGGAATAGGAGAGGGAGGAAGCAGAGGGGTGGGAGTGTGAGTGGGAGGATGGGTAAGAATCACTAGGTCCCGAAAGTTGTATTTATGAAATGCATGAAGTTTGCATTCCTTAAATAAAAGGTTTCTGGGGTGGGGGTGGGGACAGCTCCAGTGAAGAGAAGGGCCACAAGCGTCCTGTGGCTCTGTCTACTCCCTGGACGTCTTCAGTTAAAGTGCGATTTGTGCCAAGTGCTGTTTCTCGTTGACCTTAGAACTCTGTGCTTTGCCAACGGCTCTCAGAACAATAGTGTACTGAAGTACCACGAGGAAAGTCCAGGATTGATCGAGCATCCCATTCTTGTGCAAAGCTCATAGTGACATCTACTGGAAAATCAAAATTACAGCTGAAAATTCTAAAACACAGTACAGATGCAGGGAACTTGGGTTGACTGTATTTTGTACTGTTGCAATCATTTATACTGGATATGCATAAGTTTTCAAAGTAACAACTTTACTGACATAGAATCACATGCCGTACAAGTCACCTGATTAAAGTATATGATTGAATGTTATTATATTCCTGTTTACTAGGAGACATTCAGAATTTTGCAACCACCACCATCGGCAATTTTAGAATATTTTGATGCCCTAAAATAAACCTTGTGCCCTTTAGCGGTCACGGTCACTCTCCATTTCCCCCTACTGCCTCCCAGCCCCTGGAAACCAATGGTCTACTTTTCTGTCTCCAGATTTGCCTGTTGAGGAAGTTTCGTAAGGGTAGAATCATACAATACATGATTTTTGTGTGTCTGGCTTCTTTCAGTTGGCATCGTGTTTTGGGGTCCCACCATGCCAGGCGTAGCGTCTGTCAGTACTTGTTCCTTTTCATTACCAAGTCACAGCCATCCTATGGGATGTCATCCTTTGTCCTTTCATCAGTTGATGGACATTTGTTTCTACTTTTTGACCTTTTTTTAAGAAAAGATGTATTTATTTCAAAGTCAGAGTTATAGAGAAAGAAAAAGAGACAAAGAGAAATATCTTCCATCCATCTGCTGGTGCACTCCCCAAATGGCTGCAACAGCAAGGGCTGGGACAGGCTGAAGCCGGGAGCCAGGAGCTTCTTCCAGGTCTCCCATCGTGGGAGGCAGGGCCCCAAGCACTTGGGCCATCTCTGCTGCTTTCCCAGGTGCATTAGCAGAGAGCTGGATTGGAAGTGCAGCGGCCAGGACTTGAATCAGTGCTCATGTGGGATGCTGGTCCCATAGGCTTAACCCACCTCACCACAACACCAGCCCCACACTTTATACCTTTCATGAATAATGCAGCTATTTTACATTTGAAAAGTAAAAAATGGGATGGCACTATGGCACGGCGGGTTAACACCCTGGCCTGAAGTGCCAGCGTCCCTTGTGGGCACCAGTTTGAGACGCAGCTACTCCACTTCCAGTCTAGCTTTCTACTGTGGCCTGGGAAGGCAGTGGAGGATGGCCCAAATCCTTGGGCCCCTGCACCTGCGTGGGAGACCCGGAGGAAGTCCTGGCTCCTGGCTTCGGATCGGCTCAGCTCTGGCTGTTGCGGCCAGTTGGGGAGTGAAACATTGGATGGAAGGCCTCTCTCTCTCCCTGCCTCTCCTCTCTCAGTGTTAACTCTGACTTGCAAATAAATAAATCTTTTAAAAAATGAAAAGTAAAAACAGATTTTAAAAACTATGATTTTATTTTATTTAAGATTTATTTGAGAGCAGAGTTATGGAGGCTCCGAGAGAGAGAGAGAGAGAGAGAGCGAGCGTCCATCTGCTGGTTCACTCCCCAAGTGGCCACAACGGCCAGAGCTGCGCTGATCTGAACCCAGGAGCTTCTTCCAGTTCTACCATGCAGGTGCAGGGGCCCAAGGACTTGGGCTATCTTCTGCTGCTTTCCCAGGCCATAGTAGAGAGCTGGATCAGAAGAGGAGCAGCAGGGACTCAAACCGGCACCCATATGGGATGCCAGCACTGCAGGCAATGACTTTGCCCACTATGCCACCAGCAGTAGAAGATGGCCCAAGTCCTTGGGGCCCTGCACCCTCATGAGAGACCTGGAACAATCTTCTGGCTCCTGGCTTCAAATCAGCACAGCTCTGGCCGCTGCAGTCAATTGGGGAGTGAACCAGCAGGTGGAAGACCTCTCTCTCTCTCTCTCTCTCTTTCTCTGTCTCTCTGCCTCTCCTCTCTCTGTGTAACTCTTTCAAATAAATAAATCTTTAAAAAAAGAAAATAGCTCCCACGTAAAAGGTAACCTATAGAAGTGAAATTGACTCTTCGACATGCAATGACTTTGAACATTGCTCTCACAATGGGAAAGCCACAGTGTCAGCCAAGGGTGCTATGATTTTATAATTAGGCATTTAATTATGCCTACCTTTGAGCCACTCATTACCTCTCATATTGCGATTTAGCCATCCTAAATTCATGCTACAAAAACGATGAGCCTGGCAGACCTTATACTGAGTTAAAGAAGGCAGATCCATAAAAGGCCTCAAAATATCGTCTGTTCCTGTGGGATTTCCGAAGCTGGCAAGTCTGTCAGGGTAGAAAGTAGATTAATGGTTGCCTGGAGGGGTTGGGAAAGTGACTACTAGTGGATATGGGGTCTCTTAGCAAGATGAAAATGCTCTAAAACTAGTGATTTTATAACTGTGAATATACTCAGGACACTGTCTGTTTTTTAAGTGACATTAGTAAACGCTGTTGGCAGGTCGGGCCATTGGACCAGGTTTCAAAGTTACTGGGCCGGAGGAGGTGGCATTTCTGATGGGCAGAATTGGATGGGGTGGTACAGGAGCACCAGGCTGGGTGACAGGAGCGCTGGTCCCGGTCCCAGCTTGATGGTGAATGACTGCCGGAGTTTTCAGTAATCTTAGCTACAGCCACCACGCTGTAGGCCTCTGCTTCATTTACTTAAGCAGTTGGTGGCTCGTGTATTCCTGCCTGGTCTTCCTGCTTCCCTTATTGAGATGTGGAGGGGATTGATGAAGCAGGGGTGGGGCGGGGGTGATGCTGGGTGAGCAGGCCGCCGTTCAGGTTTGAGGCGGAACTCGCCTGTCGCTGGTTCTGATGAGCTGCGCACTGCTGTGACTAGGCCTTGTCTGGCCGAAGCCGTGGTGACCAGCTCTGACACCCCTGCTTCTCAGGGAGGCTTGCTCGTCTCGATGCTTCCAATAAATGGGATCTGCACCCGAGCTGTTTGTCAGGTGTTTGTTGTCGCTAAGCGTTTTTACAACAGGTAAGGGACAGATGTTTGGCGCAGCAGTTTGAGGCCCTCAAGCCCCGTATTGGAGTCTGTGTTCAAATCCTGGCTCTGGTCCCGATTCCAGCTTCCTGCTAATGCACACCCTGGGAGGCCAGGTGATAGCTCAAGTAGTTGAGTCCTTGCTACCCACATAGGAGACCCAGATGGAGTTCTGGGCTTCAGGTGTCAGCCTGGCCCAGCCCTGGCCGTTGTAGGTATTTGAAACACTGAATAACAAATAAATAAAATATACAACCCGAAAGTTCAGCTCCCAATTCTAAGCATACTCCCCTTTCCTTTTGAATCATGACTGCCTTCTTTTTAAGAAAATGATTTTACTTTTAAAATTTTTGATTAAGATGTAATATTTGTACAGTGTAATATTTCACCATACAGACAGCGTAAACCAGTCACACTAGGCGGCGAGGGCCTGGCATCGCGGTGTGGCCGGTGAAGCCACAGCTTGCAGCGCCAGCGCCCTGTCCTGCGGTGCCAGCTCCAGTCCTGGCTGCTCCGCTTCCTGCCGCTGCGCCCGGGAAAGCAGCCGCGATGGCCCCAGCGCTTGGGCGCCTGCCACCCGTGTGGGAGACCAGCCTCAGCCGCTGCAGCCATTTCTGGAGTGAACCAGTGGACGGATGGAAGATCTCTCTCTCTCTCTCCCTCTCCTGCTTTCTGTCACTCTGCCTTTCAAATAAATAAATCTGTAAAGCAGAAGTAGGCAGCCCTTTGCATCTCCATCGCTCTCACGATGGGAAAGCAGGGTGTGCTCAGCCCTCCTTGGACATTCTCGCTTCCGGAAGGGCTGCTTGGGAATAGAAGAGGCTTTCTGCTCACTCCCTCGCACCCTCTGTCTCCTCGTTTCTCACAGAAGTGTCCGGGTGGCGCAGTGAACAGGGCGACCTCGGCCATCTGCCTAGGACCTCACAACTACACGTGTCTGAAACGGACTCCTCGGCGGAAAGTAAGCTGATCGGCGGGGAGAGCTCTCCCGTGATGTAAACGTAGCGCTGCTGACACTTAGGCAGAGCTGGGGCTTCCAGGAAGGCGGTAGCTTGTTGATGCCGTGTCCCAGGCCAGAGGAGCCCCTAGTGCAGCGGGCGGGGGCAGCATCGGCGGACGCGGCACCGCCGCTCGGGTCGGCACCTGCGCTCTGCCGCCCGGATGGCGGGCCGAGGCGCTGCCAGGAGCCGTTAGCGATCCGAGGTTCGGAACTCCTTTCCCTCCTTGGGAGAAGAGCTCAGTGTTGTTCTGCAGTTATTGCGTGTCTGTATTCTTGTACTGCTCATCTGGGCTGGGTCCTTCCAACAGCCACGGAGACTGGGCACCTGCTGCTGGTGCCGGGAAGCCCACCCACCCGGCACCACGGGGCTTCTTGGCGCCCCGCTGACTCTTGACCACCCCCCCCCCCCCGAACTGGGTGCGCTGAGCAGTTTTGTTAGGGGTGTGTGTGTGTGTGTGCGTGTGTGTGTGTGTGTTTGGAAAGCACAAGCTGAAAATGGCTTACAGAAACAGCCACAGCAGCAGCCCGTCAAGGAGCAGCGCTCCGGGTGACGCATGCGGTTCATTGTAAAGAGAAGCGGCCTTCTCAGCAAGGCTGCGTATTAATGAAGCCGGATTTAGAGGCCTCTGAGGAGGGGTAGGAGAGTGAACTTCCAGATGAGGTCCCCCGGCGAAGCTCCGTGAGCAGTGTGTCTCCTGACAAGTCGTGGGGTGACAGTGTGGTGTGCAGTACTCGTGGGAAGTCATTTTTTATGCATGCATCAATTCTGTATCAAAAATCATTTAAACTAGAAATCACTGGCGAGTCGGATGAAGCACAAGAGGTGTGCGGCTGTTCTCTCTTCAGAACTTGACGTCAGAGCGTAACGTTTTCACCCCATGGCTCTGAGTGTAAAATGGCGTGGGGGACATCTGTTAAGCTTAAGTCACTTGGCAGGACAACAAAATACATAAAAGTCGTAGGCCTTTGGGAGGGAAATATTTCCAAACATTGGAGTTGACCGTTAGAATACGTAACTAAATTTCATAGAAGTGTATTTTTAAGGTGCTTCCCCACTCCAAAAAAAAAATTTTTTTTTTGCTTAGCCTCTCTACATCGCTGCAAAGCAGCCGTCACACGTGAATCCCCTGCTGGCTGCTGCTAAAAGCATTTGACTGATTTCTGGGATTCTCAGGGAGGGAGCTGGCGTACTCGGGTCACGGTGTTGTGACGTGGATGTCGTCGCTCCTGGCCGGTGGGCGTGCGGTGGGGAGGCTCCCTGTTGGGAACAGCTCACAGGCGCCCTGCAGCGAGCCGCGTGCCTCATTTCAGGTCCTTTGTAGATTCAGAATGCTAACATCCAAAGCAGGTCAGTTCTTTGATAGCATTCGTGCAGCTCAGCAAACACTGGCTTGCAGGGGGAACCCCAGGTAATCTGTTGGGATTTTTGTTCAAGTTTGGTTGATGAGATCTTCCATTATTGGTTTTTGCCGCACACTTACCTTTAGAATGAGGGTGATGTCATTACCAGTATCCAACAATTCAACTACTGTGAATTTTAAATTTTGTTTTCAAGTTCCTTTAAATCGAAAAGCAGTCGAATGGGACAGCACAGAGCAGAATCTCATGAAGAAAGTGCGGAACCTCCGCCAGAGACTCGCCGCCCAGGCTCGGAGCAGGCGCCAGGCCCCTCGTCTGCTGGCCACGTAGAAGACTTGGCACCTGGGCCAGCCGGAGAGAGAGTCGCCTATTTTGTAATCAATGACACTGATTTTTAGCCTATTTATTTTAAACTCCTATGAAGACTAACCTTTTGTATAGAAAAATCTGTCCATAAAAATTATGTGTTCTATTTGATACCTTTCGGCTTGTAAATGGCTCCTTGAACCTTTCATAATAAAAATTTTTTAGCGACTACTCAAGCTGTGTTTGGTTTTCAGTTTACAAGGATAGCATAAACTTCAGTGACCTTGGGGGATGGGTGTTTATTATCAGGATAAATGAGGACATAAAGAACAGGAAACCCGCTCAACAACCAAACACGCAGGCCAGAGAGGTCTCAGCAGCGACCGTGAGACCCGTGAGCGGTCGCGGTGCGGAGGGGCCTGGACCCCAGCCCTCCTGGGCGCCCAGCAGCAGGGAGGCCTCTTCGCCCGTGACCCCTGCACTCAGGACGCGCACAGGTCACCACAGCCTGTCCTCCGGGCAGCATCAGCTCCACCACTGGCCGCTGGTGACCTCACCAACCTCATCCTCCCCCTCGCTTTGGGACTGAATGTGAGGTTAAATAAGGCCAGGCATACGGAGTTCCGCGCTCAGTGCTGGGCCTGTGCTAAGTGTGCTGGTCACACAGCGTAGTCTTAGAGTGGAGCAAGCACTTGCAGGAAGCAAGTGTAGTGATCTGCTGTCGCCCGAGGCCCCGGCTCCCCAGGGGCCCCGTCCTCAGCCCGATTTCCTCACCTCCCCAGCTGGTTCCCACCGCCTCCTCACAGGCCAGGCTGCTGCGTGTGGCAACAGAGGTCGCAGGCCATGAACTAAGGGGATGTCCGGGGACTCAGCTACACCTGCGAGCATTCCAGTTCTAGAGCGCTGGGACAGCCTGACACAGTGAGCTGTACAAGGGCGCTTGACAAAGTTCTGCCGAGTGGAATTCAAGAAGTGGGGCTTCCTTTATGAATCCGGGAGCACTTGGCGGAGATTCTGGATGGACGTGGAATCTCCGCGTATCACCCTGGGTCCGAGCAAGAGTCATACCGCACACTGACTTGAACAGGGGGACCTTTAGATAAAGCCTAGCTAAAACAGGATAGGGGAGAAACTGTAAAGCCACAAAGCGAAATCAGGGGGACCTACAGACAGAGCCGGCGTTAAAGGTCAAGGCCAGGCTGGGGTTGTGAAGTCAGGAGGAGTCAGTGTGCTTCCTCCTTGACGCACGGCTAGGGCAAGAGCACCCCTGGCTGTCCCCACGCACCCAGGAGAAGCACTGAGCAGCCAAGAAGCGCAAAACGCTGGAGCGAGTAGGAGGCCCATTTCTCCTACGACGTCGCTCTAGCGCCCTCTATCGGCAGTTTAACAAAACGCACCAACCGGGACGTGGGGGGAAAGTCCAGGCCTTTATAAAGCACAGAAAAGTGGACTTGGAGGTGAGACGAGGCAGTAACCGGCACACACGAGCACCTGGCGGGAGCTCTGCAGCTTCCTTGCTTGCCTGGCAGAGATGCGGGCTTACCGTTGGCTTTTATTTAGCAAGCTTAAGATGCCAGGATTCCCCTGGCGTGCAGGTATCCAAAGGCTTAGGAATGTAGGAGTGGATTTATCACAGCAGGTGCTTTGGGCCCCAGTGACTCTTCAAGGCCCTGCGTGCAAGGCCCGCAAACCTGAAAGCCCCTAGGTGGCTCTGCTGCCTGCAGGGGACGGCAGGAAATGCCACCCCCTGAGAGGCTCCATGATTTCGGGGGGGGGGGGGGGGGGGACAATGATATTCAAACATAAGCCACCTAGTAGACATAACAGGAAAGACTCCAGACCTGCTGGCCGCAGACCTGACTTGCGGCTCCACAATGCAGAGTCCTGCTTGTCACCCCAGGCTTGAGGTCAGTCCCAGGCCCAAAGTCTCCAGCACTGCGGGCTGCAGGCAGGTCCCCCGCCCCCGGTCGGCCAGAGCTCACAGGTCCAGCAGGAACACACACGGTGGAGGTAGCTTGGACCGAGACACCCGATTCCCCCGGGACAAGCACGGCCGCAGCTCATGGGTGCCTGCCCGATGGTTCTTTCCGCGGGATTCGCTCACTGTGTCCGGCCCGCAAACCTTCCTCCAGCAGGGGACCCTTTATCTTCCGCCCCAAACTTAACAGCAAATAAAACCGGATGAGAACGAACAAAAGTATTGTGCCCCGTGTGAGGATCGAACTCACGACCTTCAGATTATGAGACTGACGCGCTACCTACTGCGCTAACGAGGCACCTACTCGCGTTTGTCGCCCGGGAGATAATGAGGCTAGTAAGGGCGTGGTGCGCATGCTCAGAGTCCTCGCTCGCTCCCCTCTGCACGGTACTTCTGGCCCGGGATGTGGGATGGTTCCGACCAGTCCTTCAGCCCCGCCGCCTTTCTCTGCCCGCCCCTCTGCCCCGGGCAGCGGGGACCCAGGAGAGTTCGCACGCGGAGGAGCCCGCCTCGCGGGGCTGGGGTGCGGGCGCCGACGCCTCAGGCACCCGCGCACGCTGTCGCGGACCCCAGCCCCGGCCGGGACCCCCGCACCCCCACGCCCCCGGTGGGAACTCGCGGCCCCCCAGCCGGCGCCGAGAAGTCGGGGGGACGCGGCCGGAGGCCAGGGGCCGTGCGCGCAGGAGGCCGCGGCCGAGCCGAGAGTGCGGGCGCCGCTGTCCCTGGGAGGAGAGGGGGAAATCCTGCCCCCTGCTGGCCTCTGGGCGGAAACCCAGGAACCCCACGGCCGTGGGGAGCCCGTGGAAGGGCACTGCCCGGAGCGTGGCCGCGGTGGGCAAAGGCTTCTTTTTAAAAAATAAAGTTTATTTTTTGGCCCAGCTTTAGAGGCCCAGGGCGATGGCCGAGACAACCACGGTCTCGCTGGAGCCCGCGGACCGCCAGGGGTCGCTGTGCCCACCGACGCGGGAGGCGGCGCCCGCACAGCGGCGGGGCCGGGGTCTCTCAGGGCTGTCCGTGGGAGCCGGCGGGGCCCGAGGGTCGCGGGGCCGGGAGACGCACAAACACGGAGCCTCAGCCTTTCACAGGCGCGCGCCACCGGGTTTCAGGGACGTTCCTGGGCCTGGAGTCTCCCGAGTCAGCAGGCGCGGACACCAGCGGCTCGCTCTCTCCAGCCCTTCCTCGTCCTCAAGGTCACCTTTCCTGTGGAAATCTAACGGTTTCAGGGACGTTCTCCCTGGGACGTGGTCACACACACCTGGGGTG
Source organism: Oryctolagus cuniculus (assembly GCF_964237555.1). Lineage (NCBI taxonomy): Eukaryota > Metazoa > Chordata > Mammalia > Lagomorpha > Leporidae > Oryctolagus > Oryctolagus cuniculus. The sequence goes on from NC_091437.1 coordinate 148,918,417, forward strand.
CACATGCAGCTGGTGTTTGATGGAGCTTAGATTCGATCAGGCAGGCAGGAAAGGCCACGGAGGCCCATTTCACAGAGGGGAAAGTGTGTCTGTGTGTTGGGAAGTGGGCTCAGGCCTGGCTGAGCAGGGTAACCCAATGGACACCTGTACAGAGGCGTTCCTCTCCCGTGGTGCCCGGGTGGACCCGGGCAGGGAGACCCCCCGGGAATCCCAGGATACAGAACAGGGATGAAGATACAAAGACAGCAGAGGACACGCGGAGACAGCAGGACACACGCCAGGGGAGAGCAGGTGGACACCCAGGAGGAGGCGACGGCCCCTGCCCGCCGAGGAGAGAACCCCTCCCTGGGACACTTTGCCCTTGGCCTCCGGAGCTGCGGAGGAAAACATTTGTGTTGCTGGAGCCGCCCTGGGTCGCATCGCAGCCACCTCGTTCCAGAACATGGCTGTCTGCCCAGTGAGTGACAGATCCTGCCGTGGGCGTCCTGGGGCATGCATTCGACGACAACGGAAGTCCGAGGAGTGTGCGAGCCGCCGATGCGGCGTTCTGTGCTGGATTCCTGCAGGTCGGCTGCTTCACGCCCGCCGTGTGCCTGTGAGGAAGTCGCCGTTCACCTGACGGTGGAGACGAGAAGCCCCAGAAATGCCCTGGTTTGTGAGAGCCAGGCCGTTGGCGGCTGCCACGATCCAGCACTCTCCTCGCACCCCCTCTTCCACTGCGCCTCACCCCCGCCCAGGTCCCCGGCTCCACCTGGGCTCTGCACCTGGCCCCAGCCCAGCCCCATTGTTCCACACAGGGCCTCTCTGTCATCACTGGAGGCCTGGCTGGGCGAGCCGGTTCCCGAATCCACACTCACTGTGACTTCCTTCTCCTACCCAGTTCTCTCTGCTTGAAACTCAAAGCCATGGGGAGGGGGCCAAGAGGCTGGGGGCAGGCAGGAGGCTGGGGAGAGAGGCCCTCTCAGGGGCCTCTGTTCTGCGGGTGCTCAGGGCTCAGCGAAGCCTTCCCAGGCCGGGCGCCTCTCCCAGCCAGGGCTCGGAACGTGGCAGGTCCTGGGTGTGGGCCCAAGTGCCTCCTCTCTAAGTTCTGGCCGGGCAAGCCAGGCTGGGCAAGCTGGCGGAGGCCTCCGGAGCCCCAGGGCAGAGGGCGAGGAGGAGGTCCCCTTCAGACGTGCCCCGCGGGCAGCAGCCAGATGCTCCTGTCACCTGTCCAGGGCAGCGCGAGGCCACGGTCCCCGCCTCCACTCTGGCCGAGGGAAGGGGTGTCAGCCTGTTGATGTTGGAAGCCACCAAGAGGCACTGCCGTGAGCTGTGCTGACACAGCAGGGAGAGGAAGGCAGGCCCCACGCTGCGACCCAGTGGCCCCTGGGGGGCTCCGCCGCCTCCAGACCCGTGACAAACGCTGCTCTGACCTTGCCTGTGTCCTGCTTATAACAGCCAGGGTCGCTGCACCTGACCCAGAGACCAAGGCCTTGAACTCGTCTCTTCCTACTCCTCACCCCACCTTGGACGTCCCCTTCTCCCCCCAGCCAATGGCTGCTCTCCTGCTGGTCCCCAGCGTGACCTCAGGAGGCGGGCTGACGGCAGAGGCATATTCTCACACTCCCCCCACCCCCCACCCCCCCCACACCCCTGACCTCCACGAGGTTCATTGACGCCAGGACTTGTCAGGACTGGAGCTGATTCATTCTGTGTCCCCCGCTTCTAGTCTGACTGAGTATCCGCTTTCTAGTTCCCAGGTGTGCGGGCTGCGACTCCCGTAACTAGGTGGGCAAGGGACGGATGCTCAGGCCACTGCCCACTCTCCATACACTGGATGGGAGGACCTGTGGGTCCCTGGCCAGAGGCGAGGAAATGTTACAGCACTCACCTCCCAGCACCCTCCCACAACACCCCTATCCGCGGTGGGGGGGATGGTGTGGGTCTGGGGAGCTGGGACTGCCCCTTCCAGCGTCAGACCTGAGAGAAGGCTGTGGTTTTGCCTGAGTTCCAACAGGTATGACAACAATGGCTGGGGTCGCAGTGCAGTGGGTATCTCTCACCCAGGCTGTGCTGGGACACAGGCCCTGAGGCCCCCTCCTTCCCAGGGCTCGTGGCAGTTCTCACCTGCAGTGAGCCAGGTGTGCAGGGGCTGGGCCGCCTGAGTGCCAATCCTTTCCGATCGTATCACCAAGATCTATTCCCGCACCTGTATTTCAAACATAGCGCCTGTGCCTCAAATTGCACAATGGTGTTAGGGCAAAGTTGCATCATCAGTGCCCAATTTAAGGCTTAGAGGCTTCTATTAACTTAGGCAGCAGTCTGACGGCCAAAGGGAGAAAGTCCAATTGCAAAGCAGCATTTACTGGGGGGCTCAGACCCCCAAAGGGCATTGATGTGCAGTCCCAGAACCAAGACACCGCAACACTCAGCCACGCACACACACAACAGGTGCTCACTTGGCCTTTGCAGGACGAGTGTGTGAGAGTATTTGCTGTCTTGAGTCTGAGTCCATTTATATTCAGACTGTGTTCCTACTTCTCTCTCTCTCTCTCTCTCTCTCACACACACACACACACAGGTCTGTGCTCACGGAGAGCAAGCAAGGACTGGCCCCAGTGAACTGAGTTTCGTCATCACAGCCAGAGAGGGTATGAGATGGAGCCTCCTGGAACTTTGCTTTAGCAAAGTTAGCAGTTAACAAACTGCAGTTAGCAAACGTGGGGGAAGGGACCACAGCCCACTTGGTCCACAGCAATGGCTAGCGCTGGTATTCTCTCCCTCTCTCCCTCTCTCTCTTTCAAAGGCTTGTTTGTTTGTTTGAGAGACAGAGAGAGGAGGAGAGAGAGATGGAGATCTTCCAACTACTGGTTCACTCCCCGAAAACCAACTCTGGGCCAGGCCAGCCAAAACCAGGAGCCTGCAACTCCATCCGGATGGCAGGTGCCCAAGCACTTGGATCATCTTTTTGCTGCTTTCCCAGGCCCATTAGCAGGAAGGTGGATTGGGAGTGGAGTAGCCAGGGCTCGAACCAGACCTCTGATAAGGGGTGCTGATGTCTACAACTGACTCAAAACACCAGCCCTTCTCTTTCCTCTTGGGACCGGGACTGCTGGAAGGTGACCAAAAGTTCATGGGTTATCTGCCAAGTGCTGCAATGGGCTAGCCATGGGGGTTAAACGGGTGGATGGGGAATTGGTTCCTCCCTCACTAACAGACATTAAGTAGGTAAACAAACACATAAACAAGGCAGTTGCAAATTATGGTTAAGTGCCGTGAAGGAAATAGCAAGAGTCGACACCCAAAGGGTGGGTTCTTTGTTGGGAATTGCTTCTGAGTTGCTGAAAAGACTTTCTGGCGTGAGCCAATTTCTTTCTTTTCTTTCCTTTTTTTTTAAGATTTATTTATTTGAAAGTCAGAGTTACACAAAAAGAGAATGAGAGGCAGAGAGAGAGGTCTTCCACCTGCTGGTTCAATCCCCAACAGCTGGAGCTGCGCCGATCCCAATCCAGGAGTCAGGAGCTTCTTCCAGGTCTCCCACTGGGTGCAGGGGCCCTAGCACCTGGGCCATCTTCTTCTGCTTTCCCAGGCCATAGCAGAGAGCTGGATCAGAAGTGGAGCAGCTGGGACTCGAACTGGCGCCCATATGGAATGCTGGCACTGAAGGTGGTGGCTTTACCCACTACACCATAGCACCAGTCCCAGTGAGCCACTTTTGACGCTCCTTCCTTTACCATCTGGTCTGCCACCTTCTGACACCACCCACTCTCAGCTGTGTGTGTGTATTGGGGGGCAGGAGGCTCAAATGCTCTTGTTTCCCACCCCAACACCCACACGAAGCCAGCTGCCCTAGGGAGCTTTCTCCAGGGCTCAGAGAATGATGTGACACAGTAAGGAAGATACTCTTGGGCTTTGTCCATGGTTCCCAGAACAGAGCTTCTAAAATCTTTGTAATTTCCTGAGTGAGAGATGCAAGGAACCAGATTTGCTATAAGATTTCCTGGAGTCCCTAGTTCTAATACCCTTGGGATCTCCACAGTGAGAAGAATACCTCCGGAGGTGGGCATTTAGCCTAGCTGTTGACATTCTGTCCCGTATCCAAAGACCTGGGTTGATTTCCATTCCAGCTCCCGACTCCAGCTTCCTGCCAGTGCAGACCCTTGGAGGTAGCAGCAACGGCTCAGGTAACTGGACCCCTGCCAGCCACAAGGCTCCCATCCAGCCCTGCTCTCTCGGACATTGTCAGCGTTTGGGGAATGAATCGGTAGACAGGAGGGCTCTCTCTCCCTCTCTCTAATAAATTTTTGGAAACTTTATAAAACTTGTTTTCAAAAGGCTTATACTATATGATTCCATTCATACGATGTTCTGAGCTAGGCGACACTTTAGGGACAGGTAACTGATTGGCAGCTGTTTGGGGAATGGAAGGTGATGGAAGGGCCTGGGGAATCTTCGGTCCTGATGGAAATGTTCTGAATCTCCATCCTGGGAGTGGCTGTGAGGTGGGAGAGGTGGGGGCTAATTTTAATCCAGGTCCTTGCCTTTTATTTACAGAGCATTTTAAGCGCAGCCATACACATGGCGCGCAAAGTGATAAAGTGTATTTAGAAGCTAAGGAAACAGACACACATAGAGTGTGCCAAGAGAGAAGGGGGTGGGGGAAGAGAAGTGGAGAGGGAGGGGGCACCCTCACACCTCCTTTTATGAGGCCACCTGGGATTTACGACACCTCCATAAAATTCCACACATGTGCACAAATGCACATATTTACACGGGATCCTGGGAAAGGCCCTGTTCTGACAGGCAGATAGGATGGACCTCCATGGCGCGGGGCCCTGTGATCTGTGACCTCAGCTCAGCTGGTACCTTATCCCACACCCGTCAGGCGACTGTGCTTCTCACAGTCCACAAAGTACCCCAGCAAGGTGCGCTTTCTTGCTTACGAGTTCTACCTGAAGCTTTTAAACACTTCTGGATTTTTCCTAACCCACCAGTGGGAACGCCCATGGTTTCTGCGCATGTCAGAAATCTCAACCTGCACAGTGGGGAATCCGCAACAGGAAACCAGAGCCCTAAGGGTTTTCTAGCTGGGCCCCCGGGAATCGAGCTGTGTTTTTGCTGGGTGCTGAGGATGGCCCTGGGAGGCCGCCCCCTGAAAAGCAACAGGAGACGACCCTGTGGGTGAGCGGGTGGGTGACGGTGTGGATGACGCCTACAGTGTCTGCCCCGACAGCCTGGCCCAATCCGGCTCCCACCCTTAATGCCCCCGCCTGCTGGCAGAAGCGGCAGCTGCTGGCTCCTTGCCCTGCCCCGCCTTCACTGAGCTGATTTAATGCAGAAAGGATTGATTGGTGTTGACAGGGAGCTATTTGCCCGTCTAATTAATTATGCCAACTAATTTTCAAGCAAATTGTGCTTTTCGGGTCACCGGATGCTGAGACTATGATTTTTCACGCTGCTTCAGGCCCTGATGGTGGGAAGTGGCAGCGAGAGGGTCAGGCAGGCCCCCCCTCCTCCAGGCTCGCGGGCCGTGGCCTGGCCCTCAGTCCCTGGCTGCCCCTGCACAGGTTAGTCGTGGACAGTCAGCTACCAAAATGTGATTCTGAACTGGATTCTTCTGCTGTAAAGGACGCATTGGGCGCAAGGGGCAGAGCTTGCGTGGGCTCTGGGGCTTAAGCGATGACGAGGGCCACGGTTGATTCCCCTGTTTTGCTCTGGGTTGTGCTTGTAGCACAGTCGGTCCTAGCTTGTAGCAAATGCACATCCCTCCTGTCTGTGGAAGCTGGCCTCTGACTGCGGCCCCTAACCATGTATTCACTCACCTACCAAGCAGTGCTTTAGGCCTGTGGCCATGCCAGCCCCTAGCCGGGACAGGCTCTGCAGGTGGCAAGAAGCTAAGCCGCACCAAGCCCGGCACCACCCCACGCCAATGCTCACAACCTACAGGCGGACATTCTCCATTACGCCAGCAACTGCAGATCTGGCTGCCCACAGGGGGGGGACTCTGGGGGCAAACATAGCCCCCACTCTGCCACTGGGCCCCTGAGCCGTTTACTGAACCCCCCAGGGCCTCGATGTCCATGTCCACTAATGCACACAGGACTGTTCCAGGATGCACAGTGGCTGCACAGGACCTCCTGTGTGGCATTGCTGCTGTCCCCTCAGCACCATCCCACAGATAGAAATTTCTTGAGTGTTACCTCTTCATGGACTCACCCCCAAAAATACTTTTTTTTATAGGGCCGGTGTTACGACTTAGCAGGTAAAGCCCCTGCCTGCAGCCCCAGTATCCCATGTGGGCGCTGGTTTGAGTCCCAGCTATTCAATCACTCGAGCTCCCTACTAATCACCTGGGAAAGCAATGGAGGGTGGCCCAAGTGCTTGGGCCCCTGAACCCATGTGGGAGACCCATAAGAAGCTTCTGGCTCCTGGCTTTGGCTGCCCAGCCCTAGCCAGTGCGACCGCCTGGGGAGTGAACCAGCCGAAAGAAGATCTCTCTCTCTCTTTCTTTTTCTTTCTCTGTCTTTCCCTCTTTCTGTCTGTGACTCCGGCTTTCAAATAAATAAATCTTTAAAAAAAACGAGGGACTGGAGTCGAAACATAGCACATTATGCCACCACCCTGTCACGCCAGCATCCTATAGGGGCACCGGTTCAGGTCCTGGCTGTTCCACTTCTGATCCCTACTAACTGTCTGGGAAAAGCAATGGAAAACGGCCCAAGTGCTTGGGGCCCTGGCACCCATGTCAGACACTCCGATGAAGCTTCTGGCTTCAAACCCTGACCATTCAGCCACTTGAGGAGTGAACCAATGGATGGAAGACCTCTCTCCCCCCACCCAACACTGACTTTCACATGAATAAATAAATCTTTGAAAAAAATCAACAGCTTATTGAAACCGTGCAGACACAGAACAAAGAATTTCCTTTCTTCTGAGCTGCGTGAGAGTCAGCTGCTGCAGAAGGCACCATCACCCCTGAACGCTTTTCTTGTGTGTTTCCTACAAGCTAGAACTCTCTCCTACAAACTGCGACCCAACCAGCCAAATCAGGAAACCAGCAGTGGCCATCACGGCCATTTAATTCTCGCATCCCAGGCAGGTTGTGCCAGCTGTGCCCAGCGTGACTTCTGCAGCATGAGAGTCGGGATCTGCATCACGGGTTGCAGAACCACAGGGGCCCGGTGCTCACCTCCCTCCTGGACCAGCTGCCCTGAACCCCAGGACTTCCCTGACTTCCATGCTTTGGAGCAGAGACGGCAGCCACTTTGCGCACCGTCCCTCCACTTGGCTTCCTGCGAGTGTTTCATAATGAGATCCAGGTCATGCAACTTTGCCAGCAACGTCGTGGGGCTGATTCTGTGACCCTCTCCTCGCCTCCTGCTCTGGCAGGATTTCCATTGGTCCCGCTGTGGGTGGGGGTCCCTTTGATCATGTGATTAAGGTGATGTCTGCCATCTTTCTCTGTTGCAAAATTTCTTGTTGCCCCTCACTTCCAAAAAAAATTTTGCTTGGTTGACAGGCAGAGTGACAGAGAGAGGAATAGAGAGAGAAAGAGGGGGAGAAAACCTTCCTTCCACTGGTTCACTTTCCAAATGCCACAATGGCTGGTCCATTGAAGCCAGAAGCCTGGAACTCCATCCAGGTCTCCCATGGGGATGGCAGGAATCCGGGTACTTGGGCCATCTTCCACTCCCTTCCCCGGCGCATTAGCAAGAGGCTGGATCAGAAGTAGAGCAGCTGGCACTCAGATACAGGATGCCAGCATTACAAGTGTTGGTTTAACTCCTTGTGCCACAACTGTGGCCCCCTTGTTGGTCCTTTGTAACTATTAAGTGACTTATGGGGAGTTTATGTGAAACAATTTAGATACTACAATCTTGAGGCCTGTGCTGTGACAAAGCAGTTTAAGCATCTGTCTGCAGCGCTGGCATCCCATTTGGACACTGGTTGGAGACCCGGCTGCTCCACTTCTGATCCAGCTCCCTGCTAATGGCGCCTGGGAAAGCAGAAGAGGGTGGCCCAAGTGTTTGGGCCCTGCCACCCACATGGGAGATGCAGATGAAGCTCCTGGCTCCTGGCTTTGGCCTGGCCTAGGACCCTGGCCACTGTGGCCATTTAAGGAAAGAATCAGCGATGGAAGATTTCTCTGTCTCTCCCTCTCTCTGTAATTCTGACTTTCAAATAAATAAATATATAAAAACCTAAAGAAAATTCTATTCCTTCCCAAAGTTGCAAGATATTTATTGATATCAGTATGGATTCATAGTCCCTACTTTATTTATTGTATTAACTCCTTACTTTGATCCTCAAATTATCCGAGATTGGCTGGTGGGAGCCTCTTCTGTGCACTGCTGCTTTTTGATACATTCTCATCTTTCTTTGAACTTTTTTTTTTTGAGATTTATTTTTATTTATTTGAAAGTCAGTCCATCCACTGGCTCACTCCCCAGATGGCCACAACAACCAGGGCAGGACCAAAATGAAGCCAGGAACTTCTTCCGGGTCTCCCACGCAGGTGCAGGGGCCCAAGGACTTGGGCCATCTTGCACTGCTTTCCCAGGCACATTAGCAGGGAGCTGGATGGGAAGAGGAGCAGCTGGACCTCGGTGCCCATGTGGGATGCTGGTGTCACAGGCCGCGGCTTAACCCTCTGCGTCACAACACCTGCCCCTCCTGTTGTGTTTGTAATTCCTCACTCTGACAGTAAGAAGCCTGGTTTCCACCTCCTTAAACTATGTACCTGCTTGATCAGTGCCCCTGTAAGTAGCCAATCTGCCACAGCCCGCCCCGCCCAGCTTGAGTCCTGATGACCCATCACAGGCTGCCCCACGCCAGGCTGGACACCCTGCCTTGGTTCTGAGTGCCCCCTGGGAGGACAGCCCCCCCCCCCCACACCAGGCCCACTCAGCACCTCCACACCCTGCCTGGGCTCAGATGCCCTGCCTTGGTTCTGAGTGCCCCCTGGGAGGACGCCCCCTCACACACACACACACCAGGCCCACTCAGCACCTGCGCACCCCCTGGGCTCAGATGCCCTGCCTTGGTTCTGAGTGCCCCCTGGGAGGACAGCCCCCCACACACACACACCAGGCCCGCTCAGCACCTGCGCACGCCCTGGGCTCTGACACCCCGGCTGCTCACCTTGCTCTGACTCACCCAGCAGCTGAAGCTCTGCATTGTTCCAGAAGGGAAGGGAGCGGCGGGTGGAGAGGGGAAGCGCGCACATTTCTAATGATGCAGAAAATATGCTCTGAGTAACACCAAGCCACAGGAAGGCAGGACATGAACTTGCACACGTCGGGTGCCAGCGGCTGAGCCACACGCTCGGGAGAAACCTGGACCCCCTCCTTGGTGCAGGAGCCGAGCAGAGAAACAGGGATGAGCACCGAGCACCCAAGCCCTCTCCCTTAGATCTTGCTGCTAAATGAGCTAACACAGCACACGTAAAGCACCTAGAACACTCGGGACGCCCTCCCTGTTAGCTGCTGTTCCAGGGACGACACACATGGAGTTCAGTGAGGTCCTCAGGTTGCCTACATCAGCCCGGCACAGTCTGTCCCTGCAAGTCCAGGTAAGCACGTCATCCTTGCCCTCAAGGGATCAGAAGCAGGGGAGACGAGGCAGGACCCCATCACTAGCAAAAGACTGAGCGGGACACGTTCTGGGAGCACTTTGCAGCTCACATAATGAGCAGGGGCAGCTGCCCCGGGGGTGGCCGGGAAAGCTCCCTAGCAGAGGGGGGTTAGAAGACACCTTGCATGCTGGGAAAGCTTTGAACAAATTGTGACTTCCTGCTGAGCAAACGACGGAGCAATGGCAGGGGGTACTGTACCCACCCCCTGTCAGTCACCCCGGGACTGGGTCAGTCACCCTCCAGGGCTGGCTCTGGGCCAGCAGGCTCGGCACCACCAATGAGACAGCTCTCTCCTGGCAATTGTCCTGTGTGTGGCAGGGTGCAGCAGCCTCCCCGGCCTGGCCCCACCAATGCCAGCTGGCAACATCCAGAAACTTCACTGGCCCTGGCTGAAGTCCCCCCAGTACGGCCCCCACAGGAGAACCATGGCCCTTGGGAAACAGCCTTGTCAGGAAGCCTCAGCACCTGGCCTCTCATTGTCCCCCGTTACTGGTGACCTCGCGAGAGGGAGACACACACACACCTTAGAGGCCACAGGGAGGAGAAAGGGACACGAAGTCCCAGCCAGCAACAGGTGCTGTAGCCGGGGGCTCTCTGACACCCATCCTCAGTGTGTGCATGTGTCTCTCAACAGCCCCAGCCTTCCTGGGCCAGCAGCCCAGCCGGGAAGATGATGCTGCCAGGAAAGGGGAGGCAGGGACTCATGCACTGCCCAGCTGGGTGACTGGGAACAATCACTCCCCGTCCTGGGTCACAATCTTCTCATCAGCAAACCCAAGGGTTTCCTTCCAGATTGCTTCCAGGAGATCACTTCTCTTCAAATCCCTAGAAAGAGCCCTGAGGGGGTAATTTCCAGCTCCTGAGGAAAGAGTTCTGTCATCAACTAGTAATGTCTGCAGGAGTGCAGGGCTGGGAGGATAGATGTGCCGACTGTTCTGAAGGGCACCGCTGGAATCCCTGGGGTCTCTGGGAGCCACTCTGTGGGATCAGAGGACCTGATCCACTCTGCGAGTGGAGACGGGAGGGGTAGCGTGGAGCCTAGCACAGGGGAAGTGCCAGGGCCTGAGCTCTGCCAGTCACCAGCTGTGCCATCTGGAGCAAGCTGCTCCACCTGCCTGAGCCTCGTTTCCTGTCCTGTGAAATGAGACCTGAAGTCCCCTCCCTCCCACCCAGTCAGATGGCCGCCGTGCAGGGAGCACGCAGTGCCGGCTGCGTACAGAGCCAGGCTGGAATGTCCAGGGTGGAATGTGCAGGGTCCCAGTGCTGGGCTTGGGACTCAGTACTTACTTTGGCAGGCACTGGGGAGTCAAGGATGGCTTAAGAATCATGGGGTGAAGGCCGGCGCTGCGGCTCAATAGGCTAATCCTCCGCCAGCGGCGCCGGCACACTGGGTTCTAGTCCCGGTTGGGGCGCCGGATTCTGTCCCGGTTGCTCCTCTTCCAGGCCAGCTCTCTGCTGTGGCCCGGGAGTGCAGTGGAGGATGGCCCAAGTGCTTGGGCCCTGCACCCCATGGGAGACCAGGAGAAGCACCTGACTCCTGCCATCGGATCAGCGCGGTGCGCCGGCCGCAGCGCGCTGGCTGCGGCGGCCATTGGAGGGTGAACCAACGGCAAAGGAAGACCTTTCTCTCTGTCTCTCTCTCTCACTGTCCACTCTCCCTGTCAAAAAAAAAAAAAAAAAAAAAAGAATCATGGGGTGAAGCAAAGCAATTGCTACGGGTTATTACCCCCTCCCCAGCCCATCTCACTAGACTGGGGCCTGGACAAATGTGTACAGAATCAGAGGATGTGGGGCAGAGCTCGTGTCAATCTCCATGAGCAAGAGGTGGTGGAAGGGGCCGGTGCTCCAGCATAGTAGGCTAAGCCTCTGCCTGCAGCTGCAGCATCCCATATGGGTGCCAGTTCAAGTCCCAGCTGCTCCACTTCTGATCCAGCTCCCTGCTAATGAGCCTGGGAAAGCAGTGGAAGATGGGTCCCTGCCACCCATGTGGGAGACCTGGATGAAGCTCCTGGCTCCTGGCTTCAGTCTGATCCAGCCCTGGCCTTGCAGTCATTTGGGTAGTGAAACAGCGAATGGAAGATCTCGATCTCTCTCTCTCTCTCTCTCTCTCTCTCTCTCTCTCTCTCTGTAACTCTGCCTTTTAAATAAAATAAATAAATAAATAAATCTTAAAGAGAGAGAGAGATGGTGGAAGACAGATGGGAGCAGGCCTGGAGCGTAGGAGGCAGTGGACAGAGGGGGTTGACTAGTCTGTACCCTCTGGGCTCCGGGGATGATCAGGAGGAAATGGAGGGGAGGGTGGCCCAGGACTGTGAACTGCATCTCTTCACTGTCTTTCAAAAAAGGAGAAGGAATTCCTTTTAAATCACTCCCTTCCTCTTTGCATGCAGTTCAAAACATACTGGGTGCCACTGAACGGGGCCACGCGGGGCGCGGCTGGCTTCCAGGCGCCTGCAGCTCCTCTCCTGGGAGAGCCCAGGAGACCTGGGCTCTGGCTGGGGATGGCTCTGGGCAGCCCACCCACCCCAGCATCCTGGCGGCTCCTCCGCAGGTGTCCTGGGGGCTCTGTTCACAGAGATGCATCTCACCTTGCATCTCACCCCTTCTGGGACATCCTGCCGGGGGCTTTCCCCAGAACACACAGGGCAGGGGCCAGTGCTGGGATTTAACATGGCCCCCCGGGGCATCCCGGTCCATGATGAATAAGTATGGGTGGATAAACTCCTCTATGGAGGAAAACTCTGGGCTGTATTGTATTCCGTCACCCAGAGGGTCCTGCTGGGCTGGGCCCTGGTGTCCCCACACCCGTCCGCAGAGGGGACCTGCTCGTTGACTTACCCCGAGCCGGCTCCCTCCCCTTCCTGTGTCTGCCCTACGTGCTGCTCAGTGCAGCTCAGAATCTCCTGCCAGTGAGCTCTGTGCTCCAACCCCAGCCTGCGGGCCTGCTTCCAGCACAGCCCCGTGGAAGACACTCAGGACCCAGATCTTCCCTTCCACAGTCAGGCCGTGGTGTGATCTGACCCGGAAAGAAAACGCGGTCACTCCTTTAGAGTTCATCAGCTTCCGACACAGACGCCACCCCGCCCGTCCAGCACGAGAGGGGTCCAGGAGCCAGGACCCGGCCTCAGATCTTTCTGGAGCCACAGCTCCAAGCAGCCTCCGCTTCAGCCCAACAGCTCAGCGTCAGCCCGAGAACCGGAAGCACTTTGCAGAATCTGCCAACATGACAATGACAGACAACACAGAATGCTGAGGGGAGACGAGCACGTTCATGGGACAGGCAGGGCCCCTGGGGTGTCACCGGGAGAGGGTGAACAGTTGCTCCGAGCCTGGACCCAGCTCCCCTCTCCCTCAGGCGCCACCTAGCGCCAGAGCTGAGAAGTGCAGGAGGCGAGCAGAGGAGCTGGCAGCCCTCCCAGGGCCCAACCATGGCCTGGCTGATGGTGCCTGGGGAGGCTCCGTGCTTGTACCTGGGGCCCCAGGGCTGCGAGCTCCAGGGGAGTTGTGCAACCAGGGGAGCGGAAGAGCCGGCTCCAGCTGGTAGGGAGGGAATAACCCAGGCCGGCAGTGCCAAGGCGGGGACTGGGCCAGCCTCCAGCCTGCGGGCAGGGAGGTGTCCCGCTGAGATAAGCCCTGCCCTGGATCCTGAGCTGCGTTGTTCGTTGTTCCGCACAGTGAGTTGCTTCTCTGGGTGCTGGCTGGAGGGTGGCAGGAGGCCCACACACCACCTCCAGGCAGCCTCCCAGGAGGGCTGGCCTGATACGTGGTGTGGTCCCTTCGTCAGGGTCAGCCTCCCTGGGACTGGGCAGCATGAGCCGGTCACGGCACGTGGGCAAGATCCGGAAGCGTCTGGAAGATGCCAAGAGCCAGTGGGTCCGGCCAGCCAGGGCCGACTTCAGCGACAATGAGAGTGCCCGGCTGGCTACAGATGCCCTCTTGGACGGGGGACCCGAGGCTTACTGGCGGGTGCTGAGCCAGGAAGGCGAGGTGGACTTCTTGTCCTCGGTGGAGACCCAGTACATCCAGGCCCAGGCCAAGGAGCCCCCCTGTGCCCCCGATCCTGCAGGAGGGGCTGAGGCAGGTCCCAGGGGCCTGGACTCCTGCTCGCTGCCGTCAGACACCTACTTCCCCGTGGCCTCAGAGAGCAGCGAGCCAGCCCTGCTGCACACGTGGGCCTCGGCCGAGAAGCCCTACCTGCAGGAGAAGTCCAGCGCCACCGTGTACTTCCAGACGGACAAGCACAACAACCTGCGAGACCTGGTTCGCCGCTGCATCGCCCGGAGCAGCCAGGTAGTCGCGGGCAGGAGGGACGGGGCTGGGAGGGCAGGAGGAGGGGTGCGTGCTGCTCCCAGGGCTGCCGTTCAGGAGAGGGGGGCGTGGGATGGAGGTGAAGGCCTCGTTCTCAGTCTCCCCTTGGAACGCTCACCTCCTGACCCTGTGTGTCGTGGCCTGGGTCCAGACCACCCACCCACCACTGGATCTCTGCCGCCGCTTCCCGCCTGGCCCTCCTCTCCCATCTTGTCCCCCGGACGCCCTGGGTCCATGCTGCCCAGCTTCTTGTCTCTGCCACAAGTCCCTGCTCAGAGCCCACTCAGAGTCTTCAGCCGCCCCCAGCTGCCCACAGCACAAAGAGCAAAGCCCTTAGCTCAGCTCCCAGTCCCTCCTGCTGCCTGCGCACTCTTCCCACGCCATCCAAGTGCCCACAGCTGCTCGAACCCACCACGCTCTGCCTCCAGGCCTTTGCAAGGGCTGTTCCAGCTCACCTTCCCTGCGTGTTACCCCAGCAACGCCCCCTCCTGCCTCGGGCCCCAGCAAGCCCGCGTGTGCCTTGGGGAGCTGTCGTGGAATTGCCCAGGCGGGCACCTGCCCACCTCTGTGCTTGCAAATGACGGGGTAGCTTCCTGGGGGCACACCTCACCCCTTTTCCTCTCAGGTGCCTAGACCCCACCAGCAAAAGAGGGAGTGACAGTGTCCCTGTCCCCAGAGGATGTAAATCCTCATAAGTGACTTCAGAAGAAGGAACAGTCCTTGGAGACCAGGGCTTGGCTGGAACATTGCAGGCCCCCTGCAGGCCGAGTCCCGAGTTCTCTCAGTGTCCCTGACCCTCAGGCCCTCAGCGGCCCCCTCTGTCAACTGGGGGATGGGCGGGGAGGGACGCACGCTCTGGGTTTCATTCTCCAGGGGCACAAAATGAGCATCGGTGACACAGGGCTGGGGACATCCACAGCTGGACAGGCGCAGGGGCGAGAGGGGACGCCCCGGAGAGAAATTCGTCACCTGTCACGTGGTCAGATTCAGCATCACAAAAGAGTGATTTTGTTTCTTTTTGTCGCTACAATTATTTATTCTGCTACTTTTTTTTTTAACTCTTAAAAAGCGACTTGAGGCTTTAGCTCCTTTTCGGCTAGGGTCCCAGTCTCACGAGTGAGTCTCCTCCCGAGGTCAGTATTTAAGGTTCCAGAAAAAGCCCACCGAGGGCAGAGAGGCTGCGCGTGGCAGGAGAGGAGGGAGTGCTGGGGAAAGTTACATGGAGGCGGACGCAGGCTGCAGGCTGCTGCTGGTGTGGCCGGGCTGCTTGGGTGCGGTGTCTCATGTTTGGGTGACGGGGTGGCATTAGCTAGCGATGGCCCAGGCAGTCAGCCAGGAGCTCGTGGGGTCTGGGGCGGCCACACCAGCAAGTCCCCCCTACCCCACCTCTCAGGTGTCAGCCCCACCCTGGACCGGGGTCCCCTCCTGTTCCCAAGGGTGAAGCTCAGAGCTCCCCCAGGAGTGGGACTCAGGGCTGTTGAGGCAATTCTCACCCGCAGCTGAGCTGGAAGGCTGAGTGAGACAGCAGGAAAGGAGCCAGGCTAGGGCTGTGAGACCCGTCCAGGGGCCGAGCCGCTGGCCTTCCTCTACTCCTCACCTCTGCTTTCTCTCCCCTCCACCCCCATGGCCCTGAGCCCCGTGAGGTCCTTCCCACCAACACGGCTTGTTATGCCTCTAGGACGACACTTAGAAATCTGAGGATGTCACTGAAGAGCAGGCATTTCCAGTTGCTCTTGGCGGGTAGGAAGGCCTGGCTCTGCTGCAGCGGAGTGGTAGCCACCTCTTCGGGTTGCCGCAGTCCCCACCATTCTCTATCGTCTTGGGCCCCCAAAGACAATTCAGCCATTTGTGCTCCTGCAAGGCACCTGCAGGCAGAGTTTGTGATATCCTCCGGGTGCACACGCACACACGCACACACACAAACACACACGCACACGCACACACACGCACACAGGCCGGGGACTCAGGGATGGTCTGCTCCCATGGATGTTGTGTGGGCGGGCGCGATGGGGGTAGCGGGGTGGGGGGGGGGGATGAGCCGGATCCCCAGCCACAGGCTGCTGTCAGGGAGCTGGAGAACAGAAGAGGCACTGGGGAGGGGGGGCAGGTTAGGAGAGGGCGGAAGGAGCCCCTCTGCACAGTGCTCTGGGGAGCAGGGTCCGCTCTCAGCAGAAACGGCGAGTCAGGAGGAAGGAGGGGAGGTGTTGGTGCACCTGTTAAGATGCCTGTCGGGATGCCCCTCGCGTGGCCGAGTGCCTGAGCGCGAGTCTCAGCTTCCCGCTGGTGCGCGTCCTGGGAGGCAGCAGCTGGTGGCCCAAGTACCTGGGGTCCTTCCTCCCATGTTGGGAGACCCGGGTGGAATTCTTAGCTCCTGGTCTCAGCCCTTGCGTGCATTTAGTGGGTGGAATTTTTCTCTCTCTCTTTCTCTCTCTCTCCATCTCAAATAAATGCAAAATAATTTTTTTAAAAGATTGCTGTAAAAGATGCTCCAAAAGCAGTAGAATCCCAGGCCCTGAGGAACTCGCATCTCCTGGCAGGTGGAAGCGCCGCGTCTCCACGCATTGCTCCAGGGAAAGCATGGGGAAGGCTGAGAGGGATGCCCGAGTGTTGCTGGCATCAAGCTTGTGGAAGGGAGGAGAATCCGTACCCGGTCCTCTGTGGGCCTCCGGCAGCCGGCGCCGTGTGTAAGCCTCGCCTCCTTCTCACGCCGCCCACGCGTTCTCATGAGCGGTGCGTGTCAAAGCGACAGTCCCGCTGTCTGTACATGTTAAGGAGCCATCTGTACTCTTTTTTTTTTTTTTTAAGATTTATTTATTTGAAAGGCAGAGGCAGAGAGAGAGAGAGAGAGAGAGAGAGAGAGATTGATTCATTCCCCAGATGGCCACAATGGCTGGAGCTGCGCTGATCTGAAGCCAGGAGCCAGGAGCTTCTTCCAGGTCTCCCACGTGGGTGCAGGGGCCCAAGCACTTGGGCCATCTTCTACTGCTTTCCCAGGCCATAGCAGAGAGCTGGATCGGAAGTGGAGCAGCTGGGACTAGAACCGGTGCCCATATGGGATGCCGGGACTACAGGCAGCAGCCTCACCTGCTACACCATAGCGCCGGCCTAGTTACAGCATCCGCACAGAGGAGGAACCCTGTCTTGCATGACCCCTGAGGCTGTACGTGTGTGCTGTCTTTTGTCGATGCAGACCCTGAGGTCCAGAGAGGCTAAGCGACTTGTCCAAGGGCACTCAGCGGCTTCCAGCTGCACCAGCCTGGAGCCAACGTGCCGGAACCCCTCTCAGAGCCCTTTCCCCTGCCTCACGGGGACTGGCTTCCTGAGGCCACCGCACCAACCTGCTGCACGTTTGGTGGCTTAAAATCCCAGACGTGGATTCCTTCCTGGTTCTGGAGACAGGGGCCTGAGATCAGGGGTCTGAGAGCTGGGCTGTGCGGGAGCAGAGGGGCTTTCTTTGTCCGGCCCCGCTTCTGGCGGCTCCAGGCGGCTCCTGGCTTGTGGCTGCAGCACTGCCGGCTCTGCCTCTGCCCTCACACAGCCTCCTCCTCTTCTCTGCGTGTCTTCTGGTGTCCTTGTGAGGACCCTTGGGGTTGGATTTAGGGCTCCCCTAGGAGCCCAGCAAGATCTCATCTTGAAATCCTTTAGTTAGCCAGCTGCGAAGACCCTTTCTCTGGATAAGGTCACGTTCACAGGTCCTGATAGTTAGCTTGTGGACCTACCTTTGGGGACCACTGTTTGACCCACCATGCCCTCGAAGGCAGCTCAGCTTACAGGGGACTGGGGATGGATGGCCCCACCCAGGCACACACCTCCGCTACATCCAGCCGGGAGCCAGTCCCGAAAGAGGCAGACATCCTGAGCCTGTAGTCCCAGCATCCCTCAATCAGGAGGCGGGGTCTTATCCCAAACCTGCCCCCCTCTCTGTCCATCCGATCCTAACCCTGTCTCAGGAAAAGCTGAAGGACTTACTGAGCCAAGGCAATTGCCTCTTTGGTCAATTCCTTGCACGAGGAGGCAGGCATCTTTCGGTGCAGAGGGAGGGCCTCAGCTTAACCGCGTCCAGATGCTTAATCAGGAGCCAGCAGGGACGCGGTTCTAACCGATCCTAGGCTGGTTATTTGAATGCCTGTTCTGACTTCTGCCCAGGGCAAGCCATTCCCCAGCAGGTCCCCACCCCTGCAGACCCCCCGTGAGGGACCCTCCTTGCCCTTTTAAGCCAGATGTTGCTGGCTTAAAAAATGCGATGCAGTCATTAAAGGATGGCAGAGCATTATTGTTACCGGGGAGTGGGGGAGGGGAGGGAAACCGTCGCCATTTTCCCGATTCTAACGGGACTGCAGGTTTGGGCTTGGGCTTATCGCTCTGTGATCATAGACTTGCTCACTTGCAATTGTAGTGGACACACTACCAGTTGGTGTCCTGTTCTCTTTTTTCACTTCATTAATTCTACTTTTTATGAGAAGATGAACTTTTTTCCCCCCAAAGATTTATTTATTTATCTAAAAGGCAGAAATAAAGGAAGGGAGCAAGAGAGAGAAAGAGAGAGCTCTTTTATCCGCTGGTTCACTTCCCAAATGGCTGCAACAGCCGGGGCTGGGCCAGGCCAGAGCCAGAGCCAGGAGCTTCTTCTGGGTCTCCCACATGGGTGTAGGGTTGCACCGCCTTCCACTGCTTTCCTGGGTGCATTAGCAGAGAGCTGGATCGGAAGAGGAGCAGCCGGGACTAGAACCGGCACCCATGTGGGATCCCGGCGCTTCAGGCCAGGGCTTTAACCGGCTGTGCCACAGCACCAGCCCCTACTTCACTAACTCTTAACACACATTTATCAAGTGCTTACACAGCAGATTTGACTTCAGACCAGAAACATTTCACTGTGTCTTCTACCTTCTGCCTAACCGTAGCAATTATGTTATTGATTGATTGGCAATCAGACAAGGGAAGAGGCAGAGAGAGCTCCCATCCCTGGCTCAACGTCTAGGGCTGGGCAGGCCAAAGCCAGGAGCAGAGGCCTCAATCCAGGGCTCCCAGGTGAGTGACGGGGACCCAAGGGCTTGAGTCATCACTGCTGCCTCCCAGGGTGTGCATTCGCGGAAGCTGAGTCAGAAGCCGGAAGTGGGCACTAAAGCTACGCGCTCTGATGCGGGATCTTAACCAGCACCGTAACCACTAGGCCAAATGCCCACCCTCCCATGATGCCTATTGTTTTCAGTGGCTGCCTAATAGCCTGCTTACCGATGTATTACAGATTAAAAACTAGGACAGATTCTTAATTGAAAGAAATGACAGAAAATAAACCCACACAAGCTTAAGAGGAAGAGGACGGACATTTATTGATACCCACGTGGAAAAGTCAGGGGCAGAACTGGCTTCAGGCATGACTGGACCCCCATGCTCCAATGATGCCGCGGGGTCTCCTCCACCTCCTGGCCCCCTCTCCCCATGTTGTAGACGCTAGAGGCCAGCAGGTGTCGTTCATAATCTACCAAAAACCGCAACCTGGCAGTAACACCGCCTCCTCTCCCGCTGGGGCCCAGGTCTTTCTCATTAGAATAACTTAGATCATGTGACCACCCGCGGACCAATCTCTGCGGCCAGCAGGAGCTGCGGCGTTTTCATTGGTCTGGCCTTGGTCATGTGCCCTCCCCTTGCCCAATCAGAGGAAGGCAGTCATCGCATTCAAACCACGTGGACTGCCAGGTAGAAGCGATTCCTTCGAGCCGGACTGGGGAGCTGCTGGCCCCCAGGAGGCGAGGGCGCCCGGCGGCAGGAACACTGCTGCCTCCCCCCTTTGCTGGGGACAGAGCAGCAGTGGGAACCGGCCTCGCGGGCCCCTGGGCTGGCACCTGGCCCTGACTCCTCCGTGACCACGCTGTCTGCCTTGTCAGGTGCTGGCCATCCTGATGGATGTCTTCACCGACGTGGAGATCTTCTGTGACCTTCTAGAGGCGGCCCTCAAGCGCAGGGTGTTCGTCTGTGTGCTCCTGGACCAGGGGGGCGTGGCGCTGTTCCAGGAGATGTGTGACAAGGTGCAGATCTCTGATGGCCACCTCAAGGTAGGGCCCCGTGGGCGGCCTCTCTGGGTGCTTGGTGTCGGGCAGAGCACGCAGGGTCGGCGGGGCCGCGGGAGCCAACGCCGGTTCACGCGCAAAACCCTGTTCAGGTCGCACGGCCCTCTCCCGTCTTGGGCTCTGCCACAGGAGCTCGTGGCTTCCAAAAAGCAGCGACAGGGAGACAGGATCCTGTGGGGAGTTTTAGCATCTGACCTGGAAGAGCTTTTCCCTACTTCCGCCCGCGACCCAGTGACCTTGCCTTGGATGCAGGGTGTGTGTGAGCGGTGTCCCAGCCGTGTTGGCCTCTCAGCTGGGGAAGCGGAAGTACTCACAGGGCAGGGGCAACCCACAGGGCCTGGTGCATACCGCGGAGAACGCCCTGGCCCCAACAGGAAGTTAATCACCCTGGCCTAGCCCCCACCCCTGCCTCACACCCCTCTCCTGGCAGGAAGAAGAGACCCAGAGATGAGGGTTCATTTTGTCACCGGCTCTGAGGAGCAGCGAAGTCAAGGGCAAGCGTAAAAGCCCCTGGTTTTCATGAGTAGGTCCAGCTAAACAGCTGTGGCGGGGGGAGGGGGTACACGGGGTTCCGTGGGGACTCGGGCTCCAGCAGCTCGGCCTCTGGGAGAGCCTCCTGGCCGAGGGTGAAGCCCCTGTCTCTCACCCCTGCGCTTGCTGCTGCGTGCAG
Source organism: Oryctolagus cuniculus (assembly GCF_964237555.1). Classification (NCBI taxonomy): domain Eukaryota; kingdom Metazoa; phylum Chordata; class Mammalia; order Lagomorpha; family Leporidae; genus Oryctolagus; species Oryctolagus cuniculus. The sequence goes on from NC_091437.1 coordinate 148,939,076, forward strand.
CTGAGCTCACGGTGTCTCAGGACCTCTGCTTGCCCTCACTGTGTCCCAACTCCTCAGCGTGTGGCCAGTGAAGGGTCCAGGGAGTCAGGGCCGGCTGGCCTTGTCATCATGGCCACGACCAGCCACAGCTGACGGTCCTGTCCTGTGCTCGCCACAGCGCGATGGGCTGTGTCCCTCCTCCCTCCACCTCCTGGAGATACGGAGGGGCTGGCACGGGGTTGCCCCTCCTGGAGATGCGGGGCCACCCCTGGGTGTTCATGGGCTCCTGACTGTTTTCCTCCGCCTGCCCTCCCCTGCCCTCTCGTTTCTCCAGCTTTCCAAAGGGGTCAGCCTGAGCAGGTACTGCTGGGGACGCAGGGCGCAAATCAGGCTGTGATGTGAGCTGTGGGACAGGGGAGGGTCCACTCCACAAAGCCACCCTTTTGGCTGCTCTGGGCCATCTCGCTGGCCAATTTAGGGTCAGAGACTTGTCACCAAGGCCACTCACAAGGAAAGGCTGGGTTTGCCCCTGAGTAATGGCCAAACATCTTGTGGTCCACAGGGGCCTTGGCCGGGGACTTGACTAGCATCAGGCCTTGTCTTTCTTTCATTTCCAGCCTCATTGGAATTCTACCTCCTACCTTGTTTTACATGGCCAGTGAACGCCAGGACAATGAAGAAAAATTAGAAAATTCAGCCAAGGGAAACATTTACATGGCCATTATCCCACCACCAGAGATAACACATGTTTACTTACATCTTGGTGAAAATTCTTCCAGAATGCTCCTTATGCAAACTGTTGTAGCCTGTTTGGGCTGCTGTTGTCGAATACCATAGGCTGGAGGCCGGCGCTGTGGCATAGGAGGTAAAGCCGCTGCCTGCAGTGCCAGCATCCCATACGGGCACCGGTTCTAGTCCCAGCTGCTCCACTTCTGATCCAGCTCTCTGCTATGGCCTGGGAGAGCAGTGGAACATGGCCCAAGTCTTTGGGCCCCTGCACCCGCGTGGGAGACCCAGAAGAAGCTCCTGGCTCCTGGCTTTGGATCAGTGCAGCTCTAGCCATTGCGGCCAATTGGGGAGTGAACCAGCAGATAGAAGACCTCTCTCTCTCTCTCTCTCTCCCTCTCCCTCTCCCTCTCCTTCTCTCTCTCTGTGTAACTCAACTTTCAAATAAATAAATAAATCTTTAAAGAAAAATACTATAGGCTGGGGACTGGCATTGTGGCATCCCATATGGGTGTTGGTTCGAGTCCTGGCTGCTCCACTTCTGATCCAGCTCCCTGTAAATGTGCGTGGGAAAGCAGTGGAAGATGGTCCAGGTGGGAGACCCAGAAGAAGCTCCTTGCCTCCTGGCTTTGGCCTGGTCCAGTCCTGGCTGTTGCGGCCATTTGGGGAGTGAACCAGCAGATGGAAGACCTTTCTCTCTGTCTCTCCCTCTCTCTGCCTGTAACTCTACTGCTCAAATAAATAAATAAATCTTAAAAACAAAACAAAACAAAAACAACCATAGCCTGAAAGGCTTAAAAACAACAGAGGTTTATTGCTCATAGTCTGGAGGCAGGAAGCCCCAGAAAGACCAAGGCGGCAGCAGACGGGGTGTGTGGTGAGGGCCCACATACGTGTTGAAATGGCCGCCTTCTCGCTGACCTCACACAGCCGGAGGAGTGAGGGCGCTCTCTGGGGTCTCTTGTGTAAGGACACTAATCCCATCCCCAAGGGCTGTGCCACTGTGGCCTGTTTACCCCCAGAGCCAACCTCCTGCTGTCACCGTGGGTGCCGGCGCCCCTTGGGTCTGCAGCCCGCGTGCAAATCTGCACACACAGCTTGATTTCCCTTCCCGCAGAACATGTGTGTCCGGAGCGTGCAAGGGGAGGTGTACTGTGCCAAGTCGGGCCGGAAGTTCGCCGGGCAGATCCAGGAGAAGTTCATCATCTCGGACTGGAGACTGGTCCTGGCTGGATCGTACAGGTGAGCACCCCCTTCACTTCCTGTCAGGCTTCCCGGAGGCCCAGGGCTGTGAGGACGCGGGCCAGCTCCAGCGGCTGGGACCCACACTCAGCACCGGCCCCGCAGCCTCCTGGGAGGACTTCCAGGGGGAGAGGTACTTCCAGGTGTCTCGGTTTCCCCTTTCCTCTCCTCAGATCTCCTGTGTTGGTGTATAAAGTAGTGCAGTTTGCCTTGTGGAATGCATGTGCCCTGTCATTTTTAAAACTACCATTTTTTAAAAAGTTTTTATTTTCATATAACAAATTCAGTGAGATCTATTGAAGCACACACACCAGGCAATTCACCCACTTAAAGTGTGCAGTTCAGTTCTTCTTAGCAGAGGCACAGTGTTGGGCCATCATCACTGCATTCAATTTTAGAACGTTGGGGCTGGCGCCATGGCTCACTTGGTTAATCCTCCACCTGCAGTGCCGGCATCCCATATGGGTGCCAGTTCGAGTCCCAGCTGCTCCTCTTCCGGTCCAGCTCTCTGCTGTGGCCTGGGAGTGCAGTGGAGGATGGCCCAAGTCCTTGGGCCCTGCACCCGCATGGGAGACCAGGAGGAAGCACCTGCACCTGGCTCCTGGCTTCAGATTAGCACAGCGCCGGCCATAGCGGCCATTTGGGGAGTGAACCAACACAAGGAAGACCTTTCTCTCTGTCTCTCTCTCTCTCACTGTCTAACTGTATCTGTCAAATTAAAAAAAAAAAAAAAAAAAAAAAAACAAACGTTGTCATGACCTAGGAAGTAATCCCATATCCATAGCAGCCAACACCCCACATCTGGGCAACCACTAACGCACTTTCTGTCTCTGCTTGCCTGCTTTTGGCATTTCATGTGAATGGAATCATATGATAGGTGCTGTGCTGTGACTGGCTTCTTCACTTAGCAAAATGTTTTCCAAGTTCATACCACTGGATGGACATGCACTTGATGGCTGTTTGGGTTTTTGTTTGTTTGTTTGCCTTTATGAGTAATACTGCTCTGACTACTCAACATGGAACTTTATTGGACAGATATATCTTCTTTTTAAAAAAATTTTTTATTTGAAAGACAGTTACAGAGAGGTAGAAGGAGAGAGAGAGAGAGAGAGAGAGAGAGAGAGAGAGAGAGGCCTTCCATCTGCTGGTTCACTCCTCAGATGGCCGCAACAGCCGGAGCTGAGCCCTTCCAAAGGAAGGGGCCGGGGCTTCTTCCAGGTCTCCCACGTGGGTGCAGGGCCAAGGACTTGGGCCGTCTTCCACTGCTTTCCCAGGCCATAGCGGAGAGCTGGATTGTAAGAGGAGCAGCAAGGACCAGAACCGGCGCCCATATAAGGATGCTGGCACTGCAGGCCGGGGCTTTAACCCACTGCACCACAGTGCTGGCCCCTGGTCGGGTATAATTTCAGTTCTTTGGAGTGTATGCCTAGCACTGGAATTGATGGCCAATAATGGTAATTCTTTTGAAGAATTGCCAGATTTTTATTTGAAAGTGACTGTACTGTTTTATATTATTACCAACAGTGTATGAGAGTTCCAATTTCTCTGATCCTACATAACGCTTGCTATTTTTAAATTTTTTTATTTGAATATTTCCATTGTATTTGAAAGGCAGAGAGAGAGAGAGAGATCTTCTACCCACTGGTTCACTCCCCAGATGTCCACAACAGTCAGGTCTGGGCCCGGCTGGAGTCAGGAGCCTGGAACTCCCTCTGGATTTCCCATATGGGTGGCATGAATCCGACTACTTGAGCCACCACCCTCTCCCTCTCAGGTTACACACTGGCAGGAGGTTGGGCCATAAGTGCAGGAGATGGACTGGAACCAGGCACTCCGACACCGGCTGTGAGTGTCCCAAGCACCGACTTAACTCCTGGGCAAATCCAGCCCCACCGCAGGTCTTTTCGATGGCACCCACCCCGGGAGCTCTGAAATGCTGTGTTCTTGTGGTTTCAATTTGCATTTTCCTGTGACCAAGGTTGTTGGCTGGCCCTTTGCGTTTCTTCTTTGGAGAAATGTCTATTTGGCTTTTATTTATTTATTTTTTCATTTTTATTTATTTGACAAAGGAAGAGGCAGACACACAAATAGGGATCTCTCATTGACTGGGTCACTTCCCAGTGGCCTCCATGGCCAGGGCTGGGCCCAGCCAGAGCTGGGAGCCAGCAGTTCAATCCGGGTCTCCCATGTAGGTGGGGAAGCCGTTACCCCTGCCTCCCGGGGTTAGCAACGGCAGGAGTGCAGCTGGGACTCAAACCCAGGGCCTCGGATATGGGAAGCCAGCACCTGGAGGGCTAGGCCAAAGTGCCCCCACCCCGGTTTGTAGCATTATGAAGCTGGATAAGCTTCAATCTGCTGTCGCAAGTGCCGTGACCTTGCTTTCCGGTGGTCCCATGACCTAGAAGAGAGCTGCTGCTCCCAGGAGGCGGCGGCGGCGGCAGCGGTGGCTCGTTTTGCTGTTTCTGGAGCACTGTTTCCGAGGGGAGGGCTCTTCCTATCCCCACCGCTCCTGCAGGGTTTATCGGAGGGAAGGCGCTGGAGAAGCCCTCAGCCTGGCCGCCCGCCTGCCCCGGCCGCCCTCTGGCTGACAGCTGTCGGAAGCCTCTTCGGTGGGAGGCAGAACCCTTTCCTGTGGCTGTGTGCCGTGCCCTTCAACCCGACTTCAGAGCTCTGCTCTCTGGCCCCCAGGCTGGAGGCGTGGGGCTGTGCATTTCAGTGTTTAAGGCTTGTTGGGGGGGTCAGACCCCCACAGGGGACCCCTTTTTACTCTTCTTGCAAACACAGGCCCGTGGCCGCACCATGGAGGGGTATGCGTTCTAAGACCAGCACGAGCTAAGGAAGGGCCCTGGGGTCAGCCAAGGGAAGCCCCCACTGCTGCCTGGCAGATCTGAGACGTTGGTGCCCTGGGTGGAGTTGGGACTTGAAGGATGAGAAAGATTTCAGGGGGTGACAGGCGAAAAATCAGGCATCAGGAACAGTCAGGAATAGCATGAGACCCAGGCAGCTTTCCAACCGGCTTTCCCGCCCTGACCACAACACCATCTGTGAGCTTCTTTCTCCTACAAATGAGATCAAGTTGCTTCCATCTTTCAATGCTGCTCCTAGAAAGAAAGAAAGAAAAAATCACCTCCTTACCAAGGCATCTGTCTCAGCAGGATCTTTGTCCCTCCTCCACCATGCTGGGTCTGTCGTGCCTCGGGGCCTTGGCACCTGCTGCTTGGACGCTGTGCTGGAGGGCTCGTTCCTGCCAGTTTCCAGGTCGCAGCCTCAGAGCCTTGTCTAGGATCCCACCCAGGGCCTTGCTGTCCTCTATGTCTCACTTTCACCCTGATTTGTAATTGTGCATTCGTGGGCCTGTCTAGGCGAGACTGCAAACAAGCGAAGGCATGGGCTGGCATGGGTGTTTTCCTTTCGAGTGCGTTCCTGCTGTGAAGTCAGTGCAGTGCCTGAGCCATTGTGTGTGGCCATCGGCGTTTGTCAAATCAGCGCAACACCTTCTGGCCGTGCAGTGTGGCTGTGCTGCCTCCAGGAGCAGGATGGGGCACGGAGGGAGCGCATGACATCAGCATTCTTCACAGAACGCCATGGATTGGAGCAGAAATCCCAGGGCGCTCTGCGGTGCAGGGGGGTCTGCGAGCTGTGGCTTTGTGTGTATTGAAGGTCCCAGGGTAAAGGGCGTCTCTCCATGAAGAGCCAAGAGAAGCAGGGAGGACTTGCCCTGCCAGGGAAGAGGCCTTGTCCCGAAGCTGCAGTCACCAAGCGTGGCACGGGCGGAGGGGCGGGCACACCGGCCGGTGGAAGGGAGCCACCCATGACGGGGCACGCAGAGCAGTGGGGAGAGGAACAGGAAGTGAGCCGTTCCCCAGCTGGAAAACTGAGTTCCTACCTCACTCCTGTTTTTAAGAGATCAACTCCAGCCCGGCGCTGTGGTATAGCGAGTAGAGCTACCGCCTGCAGTGCCGGCATCCCATATGGGTGCTGGTTCGAGTCCCTGCTGCTCCACTTTCGATCCAGCTCTCCGCTATGGCCTGGGAAAGCAGTGGAGGATGGCCCAAGTCCTTGGGCCCTTAAACCCACGAGGGTCAGACCTGGAAGAAGCTCCTGGCTCCTGGCTTCAGATCAGCCTAGTTCCTGCTATTGCAGCCATTTGGGAAGGGACCAGTGGATGGAAGACCTCTCTCTCTCTGTCTCTCTCTCTCTCTCTGACTCTGTAATTCTGCCTTAAAAAAAAAAAAATCAACTCCCAGTACATGAAACGGACTTAAATATCACCAAGCAACTTTAAAACTTAGTAGAAAACACAGATGATGACTACATTAGCAACCATTCCTTAAAGTACAAAAAGCATTGACTGTCTGAGACTGCTCAGCCTAACTGATTATAACGAGAACTTCAGTCCCCGAGGCGCACCCCGAACAAGGGGGAGGTGCGGTTGCCACTGGGAGCAGGCGTCCAGGATGAGCTCCCCAGGAGAGGATGGCCAGAATCACCTCGAACTCCTGGACTCACAAAAGCCCAGCAGAGAAGTGGGTGAGAGAGCGGAGCCGACTTCTCCCCACGGTGCTACCCCGTGCGGCCCGATGCCCTGGAACGCTGGCCAGCGCAGTCAGAGCTCAGGAGAAGGCAGGCAAGCCTGAAAGGAGCTGCCATTGTGCACCGTGCAGCCAGCTCAGAGATGAGAAGGCGCAGCAAGCCCACAGCGGACCGAGGGGGTCTGTTAGGCGCCGCTGACGGAGCTGCAGGTGGGCGACGGCTTTGGAAAGCGTTCAGCACTTTCACCTAAGGCTGAGTGTGCACCTGGTGTGTGACCCAGCAACTCCACTCCTAGACCTAGGAGAATATCTAAGAGACTCCTCCCCATGTGTGGTAGGACACGTGTATGAGAACATGCAAAGCTGTTCACCACAGAAACAACCGGCCTGCCTCTCCACGCCGGGTGATGATGTGATGTGATATGATGAATGAGCCATTGAGTATTATGCAATGATCAAAAATGAAGCAACAGTGTGGCGAAATCTTGGCAACATAAGACTAAATGAGACTAAATGAAAAGCAATCCCAGGAGAGTCCACGTATGTTAAAAAAGGCTCCGATGAAGAATTTTACTTTCAAAAACACATACAACGATTGTTTTAATTCTGGAAAAAGGAAAGCAAGGGACTTATGCTGCTGCTTTCCTGCGGCTCAGGGATCCTTAGGGGTGGCGGGCGGGGAAGGACCGCATGGCAAGATGCTAGCATTTGTTTTAGGCGGGAACTTCTTAGGTGCTTCCTACACCATTTAAATTAACTAATTAAATGGCCAAGTGGGGGGCTGGCTTTAAGCTACTGCCTGCAATATCAGCATCCCATGTGGGCACCAGTTCGAGTCCCAGTTGCTCCGCTTCCAATCCAGCTCCCTGCTAATGTGCCTGGGAAAGCAGCAGAAGAGGCCCAAGTGCTTGAGCCCCTGTCGCCCTTGTGGGAGACCTAGAAGAAGCTTCTGGCTCCTGGCTTCAGATTTGCCCAGCTTCAGCTGTTGGTGCCATTTGGGGCATTTGGGCATGAACCTGCAGCAGATGGAAGATCTCTCTCTCTCTCCCTCTCCTCACGTGTATGTGTTTACCTCTACCTTTCAAATAAATAAATCTTTAAGTAGCCAAATAAATGAAAATGGGCCAGGAACGACCAATGAGGAGCGGGTGGAGAGCCAAGGATTATGACGACCTGTATGCTGTGTACTTAAGGGCCCCAAACCGATAGACACAAAATGTGTTTCTTCCCACAGTCATGATCTTTCAGTGTCAGCGCAGAAGCGCATGATGGCAGGACATGGCAGTGTGCCAGGCACGGGGCAGCAGGGCCTGGGGCGAATCTGGACTTCACTGAGCACCACGCACAGCAGCGTGGCCTAATCCAGCCTGGCCACACAAGCCAGGGGTTGGGAGAGCTGCTCTGTAGCCCAGGCCCTCAACCCTGGCTCCCTCCTTCCTACCACCTGGCTGGTGCCCAGCACTGCCATCACCTCTCTGGGGGTGTGGGTGGCTGCTGGGCGGGAGGTGAGGTTTAAACAGAGCCTCGTTGTTGTTCTTGGAATCACCCCCGCTTGGTGTGGGCCCCACCCTGACTGCTGGGGCCAGGCCTTTTGCTCTCAGGAGAGTGGCAGGGACGGGCAGCAGAGGCCCCGTCTGTGGTGGGCCCCTGTCTACCCAGTTCCCCTCCCCTGCGACCACCCCTTCGCCATTGCTTGCCCTCCTTGGCCTCCCAGGGGTTCTCCTGAGCAGGTCTCCTGGGGACCTGTAGCCTGATGGTCCTGCCAGCTGTGTCCATGCTGTCCCCAGCCTTTCAGTAACTGGGAGAAAGGACAATGAAGGGAGGTCTCCATCACATTACAGGGAAGACCTGGGTTAAGTTGTGGAATCCTAAGTGATACAGATGTGGCGTAAGCATTTTGTTTGCATGTAGCACCCACCGGTGGAGGGCGGGGGCGGGGGGTGTGCTTGGGTGACTTTCTGGCATAAACTGCATTTGCCCGGTCTCTGGCTCCTCCCCCTGCAGTCCCTTTCCTCCCAGGCAACACGTGACGCTGTCTCCCCTCTCACCGCATGGGTCAAGATTTTTTTTTACTTGTTTTAAAAAGACATTTTATTTATTTGAAAGGCAGTTAGAAGGGGAGAGAGATCTTCCGTCTGCTGGCTCACTCCTCGGACAGCCACAACAGCCGGAGCTGGGTCAGGCTGCAGGCAGGAGCCGAGAGCTTCTTCCAGGTCTCCTAGGTGCAGGGACTCAAGCACTTGGGCCATCTTCCACTGCTTTCCCAGGCGCAGTAGCAGGGAGCTGGATCAACAGAGGAGCAGCTGGGACTCATACTGGCGCCCCTATGGGATGCCGGCATCCCAGATGGTGGCTTTACCCGCGACACCACAGTGCCAGCCCCGGGATGTTTGATTTTCCTGAAACTGCAGCCCAGCCCTCCCCGTTCAGCTCCTGTCTGCAGCTGAGGCCCGGCCCAGGCTCTCGCCCTCACGCTCACCCTGTGTTCTGTTCCGGCAGCTTCACCTGGCTCTGCGGACACGTCCACCGGAACATTCTGTCCAAGTTCACGGGCCAGGCAGTGGAGCCGTTTGACGAGGAGTTCCGCCACCTCTACGCCTCCTCGAAGCCTGTGATGGGCCCCAAGTCCCCCAGGCCGGCGGCCCCCCTGCAGCCTAGAGCCGGCCCCAGCCCTCCCCGCGGCGGCCTCAGTAGCAGCAGCAGCTCCACCAGCGACCGCACAGCCTCCGACCCCTTCAGCAGCCCCTCGACGGGCAGCAACCCCCAGAACCAGAGTCTGGCCACGTCCTCGGGGCCTGCCAGTCCCCTGGCCCCCAACCCAGCCCCGCCCCCCAGGTTTCAGCCCTACCACAGTCCCTGGGGGGCCTCGTTCTCCCCCAGGCCTCACGACGGGCCGCCTGCTCTCTACAGCAACCTCAACATGTACAGGCCCACGCGGCTGCAGCTCGAGCAGCTGGGCCTGGTGCCCAGGGTGGCCCACGCCTGGAGGCCCTTCCTGCAGGCCACGCCTCACTTCTGAGGGGCCCCTTTGCCCAGATGCCCTCCCCTCCGGGGCCAGCCCTGGGCATTCCCGGAGCTCCTGGCCCAAGGCCCCCACCTCGGTGACCAGCTGCTTTGAGAGGTCTTGCTCTGCGCTAAAGGCACTCATGGGAAACAGTTGCCTGGGTGCAGTGTTCCCAGGCCTGGCCTCCACCTGATGACCCCCACCAGTCCCTGGCTGCCCCTCTCTCGTTTGGCCTATGCAGCACATTCTAGAAGGTTCCAGGGCGATGGGACGCCAGAGGACAAAACCACAAAGACGGAGTCCCTGTCTTCCAGAGGCCAGCAGAGCTTTAACGTTCACAGTCCCTGAATCTCTGTAATGTGAGGTAGTATAGAGGGAGCCCATGTTTACCCAGGGTACACCGAGGCCCCAGGAGGTAAATGCTGGGGGTACTCTGTCTCCCAGCGCCCGGCATGGCCCACTCCCCAGAGAATCAGGGAGGGAAGAATCAGCCGAGGGTGTGGGACATTCTGGGTGTTTCTGAGAGCCAGGGAGCTGGTTCTCTCGGGAAAACTGGCATCGGGGTATCCCTGGACCTAGTGAATTAGGGGTGAGGTCCCAGAACCACATCCCGAGGCTCTGTGCGGCCATCTGAGCTGTAGCCACCGGGGACGGGGCCAGCTGAGCGCCTGGGCACTCGGGTTGGGCCAGGCAGTTTAGCAAGCTCAGGCTCTGGCCTGGGCATTCCTGGCGTCTGGGCTGGATCTAGGGGCTTGAGTTGTCAGCGTCTAGGAGCCGCCCAGGGAGGCTTCGTCCGCCTGCAGATCCAGGGGCCTCTGCCTGGCCTGTTAGCGCCGGAGGAATGAATGCTGAACCTCACACGCCTCACCACGCAGCCTTTCACTCTCAGTTCCCGGTGCCCTTCCTCGTCCTGGCACCGAGGGGCGCAGCCTGTGCAGCGAGCACGGGCAGGGGCAGCCGGCACAGCGCGGCCTGGTGGAGGCACTGCGGCGAGAGAGCGACAGCCTGCGACTCAGGGTGTTTCCACCGGGGTAAGGGTGCCTCTGCTCCTCCCCCACCACAAGTCCTGTCCGCTGACATCTCTCTGATGCCCAGCTGGGAAGCTGCCTTGGCTGAGGCCGCCCTCCCTGGGGCCTTGATCTTGACCGCGTGTGGCACTCGCAGGCCCACTCTGCAGAAGGCAGGCTCCCAGGGGTCCCAGTCTCCCAGCAGAGGCAGGCGGGGCCTCCTGGCTGCTGCCTTCTCTTTTTTAAGTGCATCGCTGTCCTCGCTTCATTTTTCTTCTTCTCGGTTCCTGGAAGTACAACACAATCCTGCCCTCCTCCCCCAACCCCCACTGTGGCCCCGCTGGTCTCTCGCCTGGCCCCAGGCTGCCCTTGCTGTCCCTGCAGACTACTGAGGTGGGGGTGAGTGAGTGTCACCATCTGCTGGGACAGGTGAAGGCAGGGGGACAAGGCTCCCAGGGCCAGCTGTGCTGAGCCTGCGCTGCCCGCACCTGCTGTGTGCCAGGACCACGCCCTGATTGGCTGTGGCCGGTGGGGTAAGCAGAAGTGGGGAGGGGCAGCGTGGCCGGTGGGGTAAGCAGAAGTGGGGAGGGGCACTCTAGGCAGGAACCAGCAGAGCCCACATAGAAGCACCCCCTGCCTGAAGTGGACGCCCTGTTCTGCCCTCCCGGGCTCCTCAGGGACCCCAGGGAGCAGAAGCCCAGGCCCACCCCACCGCCCTGCAGTGGCTCCTTAGAATGAGCAAGAAATAAACCTTCGTTGTTTAAGTCACTACAATGTGCGAGTTGTTTCTTCCTACACCATGTTCCAGCTTCGCCTGACTAAGCCAACCTCCAGGACCCACTGGCTGGACACTGGGCCACTCCTTTGTGAGGCCAGATCCCAACCTGCAGCCTAGGGCTCCCGACCACAGCCCAGTTTCCCCCAGGAGACCACGTGTGGTTCATCACCCCGGCCACGGGACACTTGGAGAGGTGAAAACAGCAAAGTGGACGCCTCCCAGGGGTCAGGCACGGCTCAACTCCTAGCCACACCTCCACGCCCTAGAGGTCTCCTAAGTCAGCCGGGAGGGCCCAGCTGTGAGCAGCCGGAAAGAAGGACAGAGAGGATGAAAGAGACGACGTGACAGTGTCCTGGGGCTTCGCCAGTTGCATCCCCACTCCAGGCCCTGGTGACCCCAGGACCCACCTGCAGGGCTGTGGGCCGTCATGGGCTGGAATCTGCCAGCTCCCAGAGCCTCTTCCTGGCACCTTCACTCGGCCCCTCACCCGCAGGCCAGGGTCCCAGGCTTGGGGACAGAGATTCCTGGCGCTCCCCCAGGAAGGCTGGCCAGAGAAGCACCCCGAAGCTCTTGGGGCCCCATCATCCCTGGCCATCGGGCTGATGGCTGAAAAGCACCAGCCGAGCCTCCCCTGCCTGTAGAGGAACAAGGGGCCTGGAGGCCGTGGGGAGGAGGGGGTGGACGGAGCCGGCCGAGGGCATGCACGGGGCGCTCCTTGCGTGGAAGGGCAGTGCTGTCCGGCAGTGGCCGAGCAGCCCGCACACGGGCGGCGTAGGAACTGTTTCTGTCCCTTAGATGCCGGCAGCGCTGGAGCCCCTGTGGCCTCTTTCCTGGGCCTGTAGGCGGCCACCCTCTTGCTGCCGCTACACATAATCACCGTTCTGTCCCTGGCGTCTCCCTGAAGACCCAACTCCCTGTTCTTATATGGATGCCATGGGATCAGGATGCCAAGGAGCTGTGTGGGGTGCCGAGTGCAGGAGGTGGCCCTGTGAGGTCAATGTCATGTGTCACTGCCTGGGCTGTGGGTGCCCTGACGCTGGGCAGGTGTCACTCTCAGGGCATGGGCGGTGGGGTGGGGGGTGGGGCTTCTGGATCCTGCTCCCATTTGGCTGCACAGACTGCGTGAAGCCGCGTCCCTTCCCTGTCCAGCCAGGCCTCATCCAGGCAGCGGCGGCCAGGAGAGAGAGAGCCGTGCTCCGAGCAAGAGAATCCCTCCTGCCCGATGGCCTTTGAACAGGACACCCGCTCTTTCCTGCCTGCCGGCCCCAGGCTGCAGCTCCATGAACCAGCGCCCACGTGGGATGCCAGTGTCACAGGCGGTGGCTTTACCCACTACGCCACAATGCCCGGCCCTCATAAAGGAGGTCTGCCCTCCGGGGAGACTTGGGAGCTGGAAGTGAGAAGGAATCACCCATCCGACAGGCGGGAGGAGTGGAGCGGGCCAGACAGCGGGCAGGGCCCAGGGACAGGGCTCGGTGATGGGGGCTGCTGCAGGGGCGCAGACCCCACAGCACTGCCAGCCCTCCCCTCCCCCGCCCTGTGTTCGTGCTCGTGTCTGCGGCTATCCTAGGCCCTAAAAGCTCTTAATGCTTGAGGCTCAGCAATTGTTCCGAAAGGTGCCAGACTTGCCATGGCCAGCCCCTGCCCTGTGGGAAGGCCTCGCGGCTCAGCCCCGCCCTCTGAGTAAAGCCTGACTTTTCCCCGTGCGCTGACCCGTGTTCTGCTTTGGCGCTGGCCCAGCCTTGTCACCTGCCACTTCCCTTGACACCAGGGAACCCGGCCCTTCAGGCCCTTGCTGCTCCCAGGCCTGAGTGAGAACCCTGCCGTGGCTGCCTGCCTTTCTCCACCCAGCCTGCTGCGAGGCCCGGCTCGGATGGCCCTCCTCCCTGAACCTTGTGAGAGGGCCCAGCCCGGCTATGCACCCCTGCACTCTCCTGCACTGTGGCTTGTCCCTCTGAAACTCATGTTGAAATCGAGTCCCTCTTATGAGAGGTTAAGACCTGGAACCAGGGTTGGCCCCATGGCGTAGCAGGTAAAGTCACTACCTGCAGTGCTGGTGTCCCCTATGGGTGCCGGTTTGTCTCCTGGCTGCTCAAATTCTTTTTTTTTTTTTTTGTCTTTTTTTTTTTAACTTTTATTTAATGAATATAAATTTCCAAAGTACGACTTATGGATTACAATGGCTTCCCCCCCATACCGTCCCTCCCACCCACAACCCTCCCCTTTCCCACTCCCTCTCCCTTTCCATTCACATCAAGATTCATTTTCGATTATCTTAATATACAGAAGATCAGCTTAGTATACATTAAGTAAGGATTTCAACAGTTTGCTCCCACACAGAAACATAAAGTGAAAAATAATAGATGATTTTTTTTAAATGATGATGAAATCAGATCAGACCTATTGTCATGTTTAATCCCAGTGAGAGTCAAGTTGGGAATTGATAATTTCTTTTTTTTCTTTTTTTTTTTTTTACAGAAGATCAGTTTAGTATACATTAAGTAAAGATTTCAACAGTTTGCACCCACATAGAAACACAAAGTGAAAAATACTGTTTGAGTACTCGTTATAGCATTAAATCTCAATGCACAGCACATTAAGGACAAAGATCCTACATGAGGAGTAAGTGCACAGTGACTCCTGTTGTTGACTTTACCAATTGACACTCCTGTCTATGGCATCAGTAATCTCCCTATGCTCCAGTCATGAGTTTCCAAGGCTATGGAAGCCCTCTGAGTTCTCCGACTCTTATCTTGTTTAGACAAGGTCATAGTCAAAGTGGAGGTTCTCTCCTCCCTTCAGAGAAAGGTACCTCCTTCTTTGATGACCTGTTCTTTCCACTGGGATCTCACTCACAGAGATCTTTTGCCAGAGTGTCTTGGCTTTCCATGCCTGAAATACCCTCATGGGCTTTTCAGCCAGATCCGGATGCCTTTAGGGCTGATTCCGAGGCCAGAGTGCTATTTAGGACATCTGCCATTCTATGAGTCTGCTGAGTATCTCACTTCCCATGTTGGATCACTCTCCCCTTTATTTATTCTATCGGTTAGTGTTAGCAGGTACTAGACTTGTTTATGTGCTCCCTTTGACTCTTAGTCCTTTCATTATGATCAATTGTGAACTGAAATTGATCACTTGGAATAGTGAGATGGCATTGATACATGCCACCTTGATGGGATTGAATTGGAATCCCCTGGTATGTTTCTAACTCTACCATTTGGGGCAAGTCAGCTTGCTGGCTGCTCCAATTCTGATCCAGCTCCTTGCTAATGTGCCTGGGAAAGCAGCAGAAGATAGCCCAAGCTGCCTCCCACATGGGAGACGTGGAAGAAGCACCTGGCTCCTGGCTTTGGCCTGGCCCAGCCCTGGCCATTGTGGCCATCTGGGGAGTCAATCAGCGGATGGAAGACCTCTCTGTCTCTTCCTCTAACTCTGCCTTTCAGATAAAAATAAATCTTTAAAGACACCTTTACAAGGTGATGGCAGTTCATGGTGGGTTACTCTGGAGAGTGATTGGGCTACAAAAGCCAGCTTGGCCAGGTGTCTCGTGTGCACCCTGTCTCTGCCATGGGATGCACTGCACCTGGACTCTTCCAGCAAGGTCATTACCAGATGCAGCCCCTCAACCTCGAGCCAGAACCACAAATGAAAATAAACCTCCTGTCTTTATAGCAGACGCTGTCTGCATTGTTATTGGCAACAGAAGATGGACGAACACAGCCGGTCCCTCCTTCCCGGCTCTGATCATATGGACGTCCCACGGCCTCTAGCAGAGAAGCGCGCTCCTGGGAAGCGGCCTTGCCGCCTCCTTTCGCACGGCCACCGACAAAGCCCCAAAGGCTGCCCTCTGGACAGACGACGGAAGGAGGGTCATCTCCAAGAGAAACAGCCTTCTGAGACAGCAAGGACTGTCCTAAAGCAAGAGTGAAAGGCCCCAAGCATTCCGTATTACGGTTCTTGGGCTGCAGGTGAGAGGTGCCAGCTGCAGCGACCTTGACCTTGGCACACTCATTTTCTGTGGCTGCTGTAGCCAATGGCCACAACGCAGCGCCTTAAATCCATGCATACGCATCAGCTGACATTCCTATGGCTCAACTCTGACACATATCTCCCTGAGCTATCGAGATGTGCAGGGCCGGCACTGTGGCATAGAGGGTAAAGCTGCTACGAGCAACCAGCATCCCACATGTGCACCAGTTCAAGTCCCAGCTGTTCCACTTCCGATCCAGCCCCCTGTTAACTTCCTGGGAAAGCAGCGGAAGATGGCCCACATAACCTGATGTGCTCAGAGGTCCTGGGGGTTAGGACACTGGGTCTCTGCCATTCACATGGGAGTCTGCAGCACCAGCTTCTCATATGGGTGCTGGTTCGAGTCCCAGCTGCTCCACTTCCAATCCAGCTCCCTGCTAACACACCTGGGAAAGCAGCAGCAGATGGCCCAACTCTGTACCCATATGGGAGACCCAGAAGAAGCTCCTGGCTTCTGGCTTTGGCCTGGCCCCGCCTCAGCTGTTGTAGCCATTTGGGGAGTGAACCAGCAGATGGAAGACCTATTTCTCTCCCTCTCTCTCTGTAACTCTCCCTTTTAAATAAATAAAATAAATCTTAAAAAATAATAAAGTAAAAACTGAAGTCGAGCTGTGGCCAGGGCTGGCTTTCTTCCTGGACACCCCAGGAGAGAACAGATTTCCTTGTCTTCTTTCGCTTCTGCAGGTGACTGAATTTCCGTCCTCCATCATTGAAGCCAGCAACCTAGCGTCTGACTCAGTCCGTCTGCCTCTCTCTTCCTTTTTTTTTTTTTTTTTTTTTTTTAATTTTTGACAGGCAGAGTGGACAGTGAGAGAGAGAGACAGAGAGAAAGGTCTTCCTTTGCCGTTGGTTCACCCTCCAATGGCCACCGCTGCAGCCGGCGCACCGCGCTGATCCGATGGCAGGAGCCAGGAGCCAGGTGCTTTTCCTGGTCTCCCATGGGGTGCAGGGCCCAAGCACCTGAGCCATCCTCCACTGCACTCCCTGGCCATAGCAGAGAGCTGGCCTGGAAGAGGGGCAACCGGGACAGAATCCGGCGCCCCGACCGGGACTAGAACCCGGTGTGCCGGCGCCGCAAGGTGGAGGATTAGCCTATTGAGCCACGGCGCCGGCCTCTCTCTTCCTTTTTTAAACATCCTGGTGACCGCCCTGGGCCTGAATGGATAATCCCGCTAATCCCTCTGAACCCCGCTGGTGAACACCCTAGTTCCCCTCTGCCACGTAACCTACTGTGCTCAGAGCTTCCTGGGGTGAGGACCCTGGGGCATGGACATCTCTGGGGGGTGGGGGAGCAGTCAGTGTTCACACTCCAGGGTCCGTGTGGACACGGGGAGGCCCCGAGTCAGGACGGAGCACAGCAGAGAACCATCACTGAGCCCCTTCCGGGCATCTCCTGCCTCCTCCCTCTGCACGTCTGCTGGGCCTGCAACACAGCCACCTCCTCTTGGAGCCTGCGAGGTTCAGAGCCAGGAGAGGACCGGACTGCTGGACCTCGGTCATTTAGGGTCACTGAGTGCAGGAGTGACGACCATGCGCCCACCCCTGGGGTGGCACGGCGGTTCCCAGAGAACCAGCTCAGAGGCTGAACAGACACAAGCCCAACAGATACAGATGAACGCCTCTCCTCTCCTGGTGGACAGAACTGGAGCCCCACCCTTGGCCTGTCGTTTCTGGGCTCAGGGGACATTCATTTCAGCTTCTGGCTGCACAGCAGATGCTAGGCCAGGTCCCAAACACTAACCTAAGGCCAGGCCAGGCATGGGGAAAGTGACAGTGCATGCAGCCGCACCACCAGAGCTCCGGTTCTGTGGACTCTTCCACTCCTGTGCAAAGGCCAGAACGGGCAGTGGCCCCCAGACCCATGCAGAGGGTTACACCCCAAAGTCGGAAGCTGCTGGACGGAAGAGGCTGGGAGGTGGCCTGGCGGGAGGTCGTAAAGTCAATGTGGGTGGGGTGGGGTGGGTGGGGTGGGGTGTGCCCTTGGGGGGCTCTGGAGAGAGGGCTGGTTATAAAAGCCGAGTGGGGCTCAGCCTGTCTCTGCTTCCCGGCCCTCCGTGCACATGCCCCACCACCACGCACCCTCCAAACCGTGAGCCCCACTCCACCCCCTTCCTTCCAAAGCGGCTGGTCTCAGGTGCACGCACTTGGTGGGCTTGCCTAAGACCCTGGAAACGGGGTATGAGCTACTTTTACGGATTACATTTCAGAAGTGCTAGAGAGCTGCTACTTAATCATTTTGTAAATGGGGGCTTTGGATTCATCTTGGAGAAGTTGGTTTTTTGTTTTTTTTTTTTTAAGATTTATTTATTTACTTGAAAGGCACAGTTATATAGAGAAAGGGAGAGAGAGATCTTCCATCTACCGGCTCACTGTCCAAATGGCCACAATGGCCAGGCCAAAAGCGGGAGCCCAGAACTCCATCCAGGTCTCCTACATGGGTGGCAGGGGCCCAAGGACTTGGGCCATTTTCCGCAGCTTTCCCAGACGCATCAGCAGGGAGGCTAGGATGTGGAGCAGCCAGGACTCCAACCAGCACTCATTATGGGATGCCAGCACTGCAGGCAGCAGCTTAACCCTCTGCACCACAACGCTAGCCCCTTGGAGAGGTTTTTACCCAATGTCCTCTTAAAGCAAAGCCGGCACTGCATAGGCGGGTGGAGGTATCTCTGGCGCTGGCAGTGGGTGGGCTGCAGGGATGGCCTGGAGCCCCAGGAAGGCAGCAACATCAGAAGTCAGGGCACGTTCACAATGCTGAGCTCCACCATAAAAGGACAAACCAGAGAGGCAGTCCCAGGGCTGCTGACCTGGCAAGGAGGAATCATACAATGACTTCACTATAATTCCAACAAGCACTCCGGAAAAACAAGCGCAGGTCCGTGTTGCACTTGGAGGGGAACCTGAGCGAGTCCGGGAATGAGGAACATCGAGAGTGACCTTGGGGCTGACGGCGGCAGAAGGAAGTTTATGGCAAGGGGAGGGGACTGCAGGGGGGATGTTCCAAGCAGAGGTAACCAAAGGGCTCACCCAGCGGGAGGCTGGAGGCATGGGAGAAGCTGGAGCAGCAGAGAGCCTGGGATGGGGGCCAGGGCCAGGCCTCATGGAGGACCGTGGGGCCATCTGTAAGAACGCTCTGGCTCCAGAGTGAAGACTGTAGGGCGTCAGCATTGAAGGGACAAGGCTCCCACCGCAAATCCCCAGCACAGAGCCCCCTTGGGAGCAAACACTGACGAGAGCTTTGGGTGCATGGAGCAAGGACCTGCCCTTGTGTCCCACGTGCCCAGCGGGGGTGCACTCACATCTCTGCTCGCCTCCTGGGTGACTCACTCACCAACAGGAGGCTGGTGGTGTCTGAACGGGCAGCCTGAGGAATCTCCTTTAGCATGTCATCATTGTTGCTCAATTTCCTTCACCGTCGGTGCTAGACATGGCCATGACGACGTCTGTGTGATGACACACAGCGGAGCTGCATTCCAAGTGCCCTTCCCAGCCTTCGCCACAGCCCAGGGGGCAGGGGGCAGGAGGCGGCTCGCACTCGCTCCAACACACTGATGCCAAAGGCGGGTTGTGATCAGGATCCCACACGGCACCCAGACACTCGGCTTGGAGTGGATGCTGGGCCTGGGAGGCAAGCCAGAGGGCTAAAAGCTCAAGCCATGGGCGAAGTTGTCCAGGGGGCTGGGATGGAGGCCAGAGGTGAGAGGAGGGGGAGAACAGGGGGCCTTTCTAGGCCGCCTAGATGAGCAGGAGGAAGAGGTTTGCACACAGAGGGCAACAGGCAGGACGCTGGACTGCCTCCATGTGGCGTCACCTCTATGGGCATCAGCCTTTCACACAAAGGAAGTCGCTGGCCGATTAATTCAATGATTCTGTTCAGCAACTTAGTGAGATGCCGTGTATCTTGCCTTGGGATACAAACACAACAGTCAGAGTCCCTGGCTTTGCAAAATTCAGAATCCATCATGGAAAACAAGCAAAGATGCAACAACACAGAGCGACAAGGCCAGCAGGGCAATCAGGAAAAGGGAGCCCCAAAGAGGGCAAACTAACCCTGCCTGGGCCAGGAAAACTTCCGGGGAGCAAAATCAGGTGCCACCTGAAAGATGAGCATGATGGGTGGCGGTCTCCAGTTCCAAGCCTGGGTTTGTGCACAGAGGCAAGGGTTAGTGAGGCAGGGGGCTCCAAGTGGCCAGAGCTGTACCAGGAAAGGCAATCCACAGCTGGACCACAAGCCCGCACTGCAGCCACTCGGAGCCTGGCACATAACAGGAGCTCCGTAAACAATGGTCGTTGACTGACTGACTGGGCGGAAGGCAATGGGCACTCGAGGGGCTTTCATGTCCAGTGGTCCCTAAAATTGAAACGTCTACCCATCGCACAGAATTTTTTCACACTAGAGAGGAAAGACTGAACTGGCGATGGCTGCTTGTGCTCAGACTCAGTGCGAGAGTAGTCAAAGCAGAAACCTAATCCCACCCATGCCAGACTGGAGAGGGGTGACGGGAGTGAGCAAGAGTGTGGAAGGGCAATCCTGAGGACGTCACGTTTTGCCCAGGGCTCACATTCCCTTCCCTCTGCTGAGAAAGATGAACTAAGAACTATGTAGGGCCAGCACTGTGGTGCAGCAGCAGGTTAGGCCATCGTCTGCGGCGCCTGCGTTCCACAGGAGCACTGGTTCCAGTCCAGGCTGCTCTTCTTCTGATCCAGCTCCCTACGAATGCACCCGCGAAAGCCGCAGATGCCCCAAGTACTCAGGCCCCTGAACCCATGTGCAAGACCCGGATGGAGTTCCTGGCTCTGGCTTCAGCCAGGCCATCTTGCCTATTTGGGGAGTGAACCAGCGCATGCAAAATCTGTCTCGTCTGCTCATCTCTTTCAAATAAATATAAAAATTATGAAGGATTAGGGCCGGTGCTGTGGCACAGTGGGTTAAAGCCCTGGCCTAAAGTGCCAGCATCCCATATGGGTGCCAGTTCTAGTCCCGGCTGCTCCACTTCTGATCCAGCTCTCTGCTATGGCCTGGGAAAGCAGTAGAAGATGGCCCAAGTCCTTGGGCCCCTGCACCCACGTGGGAGACCCGGAAGAAGCTCCTGGCGTCTGGCCTCGGATTGGCATAGTTGCGGCCATTGCGACCATCTGGGGAGTGAACCAGTGGATGGAAGATCTCTCTCTTTGCCTCTCCTCTCTCTGTGTTAACTCTGACTTTCAAATAAATAAATCTTAAAAAAAAAAATTATGCAATCTGGCAACTGATGGAGTTCTTGATGTGTCATTAAATTATTTTGTAAGAGAATTCTTAGGGCCGGTGTTGTAGCACAGTGGGTTAAGCTGCCACTTACAATGCCGGCATCCCATATGGGTGCTGATTCATGTCCTGGCTGCTCCACTTCCCATTCAGCTCTCTGGTAACGCACCTGGGAAAGCAGCAGAGGGTGGCCAGGGTCCCTGGGCCCCTGCATCCATGTGGAGACCCAGATGAAGCTCCTGGCTTCAGCCTGGCCCAGCCTTGGACATTGTGGCCATTTGGGGAGTGAACCAGCAAATGGAAGATCTATCTACCCCCCTCTCTAATACATAAAATAGATCTTTACAAAAAGAGAGCAAGCTGTCACGTGCCAGATAAATCAGAGTACGGCAATACCCTTGTGTAACTGGAGACAGTGTCAGAGACTGACGGCGACGTGTGTCAATCACGTTGCTCCTGGGTCTCCGGGCCTCTGTGTTCTGCGAGCAAGGCACTCAATGCTCTCTGTTCCAGACTCTCTTCTCAGCTACGTGCGAACAGCAAACAGCCTTAAAAAAGGAGATCACGGGCCGGTGTGTGGCCTAATGGTTGAGACGCTCACGATCCACGTAGGAGGCCCTGGCTTCCGTACCACCTCCAGTCCTGACTCCAGCTCTCGCTAACGGAGACCCAGGGGAGGCAGCGGCTCAGGCATCTGAGTTCTGCTACCCACATGAGAAACCTGGATTGCTTTTCTGGCTCCTGGCTTCAGCCCCATCCAGGGGCTACTGCTGGCATCTGGGCAGTGAACAAGCAAATGAAAGCTTTGTTTCTCCCTCAAATAAATAAGAACTTTTTCAAAAAATAAGGCAGACAGTGCCCCCCCCCCCCCCACAGCAAAGGGCCAGCATGCTTACTGGCCATTGTGAAAGATTTGAGGGGCTGGCATTGTGGCACAGCAGGTTAAGCTGTCCCCTGTAACACCAGCATATGAGCACTGATTTGAGTCCTGGATATTCCACTTCCACTGCCACAATGGAGTTCCAGGCTCCTAGCTTTGGCCTGGCCCAGCCCTGGCCATCACAGCCATTTGGGGGAGTGAACCAGCAGATAGAAACTTTCTCTCTCTCTGTATGTCTCTTCCTCTTCGCTCTGTAACTTCTTCAAATAAATTAATCTTTTTTTTTTTTTTTTCAAAAAAGACTTGGGTTTCCTAAAGTCAGGTTTCCGCTCCTGGAACGCGGCCCACAGCACCCACATCACAGAGGCGGCAAAGCGTGTCTGCTGCATGGGACGGCAGGCACTCCTTTGTGCCCCGACGTGCCCACCTCCCGGGACCTGGGAGCAGGAGCCACTGATACAGGCTGCTGGGCCTGAGCAATAGAATCCGCCGTCTCCGACACAGACGCCTGCTGTCTTCTGCCAGCGCACGGGAAACTGGCAGGCGGATCGGTCAGCTTCCTAGGAGGCAAAACCTCAGACTCCTTGTAGTCCTGACACATTCCTCTTAGACAACTTTCCAGGTCCTTCCTGAGGAATTTCTCCAGGCCATGTGGATTCCCACACTGCTGGCTGCAGGACAGCAAGTGTCTTAAAAGACCACAAGAGCTCAGTGCCCTTTCAGACTTTCCCAAAGCGATCTGCTGAGGGGTAGCAGGTGGAAGGTGCAGTACTTGTCAGAACAGGACAACCCTAAAAGGAAAACGATAAAGAAACCGAGTATAGCAGAAATCATCCGAGAAGCCATTTTTATAAAGTACAAATCATTTTAAATCCCCTGTATTCCACGAGTACCAGTGGATCCCGACTGAAGCAAACAAGGACAACCAACCCAGTACGAGCCATTTTCCACTTTCTTTTTCAGGAGGAGCACGAAGCCAGGACGTGCGTCTGTGAACCGAGCTGATTTCCAAAGGGCCAGAAGTGGTCTCTGATCCTTCTGAACCATCTGTCTTCGAATTCT
This sequence comes from Oryctolagus cuniculus, assembly GCF_964237555.1. Classification (NCBI taxonomy): domain Eukaryota; kingdom Metazoa; phylum Chordata; class Mammalia; order Lagomorpha; family Leporidae; genus Oryctolagus; species Oryctolagus cuniculus. The sequence goes on from NC_091437.1 coordinate 148,961,557, forward strand.
TGGGAGGAGGCCGTCACCAAGGCAGCCAGGGCCGCGTGCCCAACACTCTTCACCTCGGAATGAACCTCGTCCTTTATTTTTTCTGGGACGATATCTTCTCCCATAACCTGCAGCAGAACGAAACCGTCCCAGGAAAACAGTCAGCAGATGTGGGAGGGAAGACTGCTCTGGTCATCAGTCGTAAAGCCTTTCACACCAAAGACGACACATACTTGGCGGCCAGGCATTTTCTTTTCTCTTCTCTTTAAAGATTTATTTTATTTATTTGAAATACAGAGTTACAGAGTGAGGTAGAGCCAGCGTGGCGGGGGGGGGGGGGGGGGGGCTCTTCTATTCCACTGGTTCACTCCCCAAATGGCCAGAGCTGAGGTGATCTGAAGCCAGGAGCTTCTTCCGGTCTCCCACATGGGTGCAGGGGTCCAAGGACTTGGGCCATCCTCCACTGCTTTCCCAGGCCACAGCAGAGAGCTGGATAGGAAGAGGAGCAGCCGGGACTCAAAATGGCGCCCGTATGGGATGCCAGTGCTGCAGGCTGAGGCTTTAACCCACTGTGCCACAGTACCAGCCCCAAGCAGCCAGGCATTTTCAATATACTAAAAAGACACTTATCCAGAAGTAGTCATCCACAGGCCAGCGCTGTGGCGTAACACCACCTGCAGTGCTGGCATCCCATATGGGTGCCTATTTGAGACCGGCTGCTCTACTTCTGATCCTGCTCTCTGCTATGGCCTGGGAAAGCAGTGGACAACGGCCCAAGTGCTTGAGCTTCTGCACCTGCGTAGGAGACCTACAGGAAGCTTCTGGCTCCTGGCTTCAGAACGGCACAGCTCTGGCCATTGTGGCCATTTGGGAAGTGAACCAGTGGATGGAAAGAAGTAGCTATCCAAAGACTGAGAGAGTATCTCAAAAAGTTCATGGGAAATGGAATTAGAAGTTTACTTTGGCACCAAAAATTCTGAAATTATATACAGGATGCCTTCAAAAAACTCGTGGAAAATGCATATGAGAAACTATGTGTGGATTCTAACTTTTTTTACACCAAAATAAACTTAACTATTTTCCAGACTTTCTAGAGTACCCCACATGTAACATGACGTGGATTACATCTGTGCCCTCACCCTCCCTGAGTGAGAATCACGGGGTCCTCAGGCACGCTGGAGCTGCCCAGCCTCCCAGGAGCGCCACGCACAGTTCTGCTGGCAGGAGTGCACCTGCCGGTGAGTCTCTCTCCTCGTATGAGGCTAAAGAGGTCAGGGCAGAGCCCAGGCAGACTCAGGACAGCTGTGTGCAGGGCACAGGCTCTGTCTCTCAGAAGTTCTCCAAAGTCAAAGGCAGCAAATAACTAAGAGGCAAGTAGCTGGGCCCACCCTTTACTAAGCCCAGAAAGAGGCTCCAACCCCACTATAGCCAGAGCAATCACCTGGACATTCACCAACGAAGGCCCAATGCTGCCCCCTACTGACCAGAACCAGGCCTTTATGAATGCAGCCTCGGATTCCAGGTTAGTTTCTCCTTAGTTAGAATGACCAAGTTACCGTTAGAGAGCTTGTACCTGAACCTACTGAGCGCTAAGCCCCACCCTTGGTAACCACAGTGAACTACAGGTAAATTCCAGAGTCCCTTCATAGCATCCAGCAGGAATGGGGGATGACAGAGACATAGAGAGAGGGAAAGTGAGTGAGAGGGAGGAAGGGAGGGAGGAAGAAGGGAGGGAGGGAAAGAGAGAAATATTCCACTAACTGGTTAACTCCCTAAATGGTCACAACAGCCATGTCTGTACAAGGCTGAAGCCAGGAGCCTGGAATTCCACCTGGGTCTCCCCTGTGAGTGGCAGGGGCACAAGTACTTGGGCCATCACCTGCTGCTTTCCCAAGCACATTAACAAGAAGTTGGATCAGAAGTGGAACAACCAGGACTTGAACCTACACTCATTTGGATGCTGGTGACATAAGCATGGCTTAGCCCACTGCACCACAACAGCAGCCTCTGTTCCTAGAAAAGTCAGAGCTACCCTGAGGTTCTTAGATATATACACAGAAGAATTAAAAACAGGGACTCGGGGGTTGGTGTTATGGTGTAGCGTGTTGTCACTGCTTGTGACACCAGCATCCCATACTGGAGTGCTGGCTTGAGTGTTTGATTCCCAGCTGTTCAGCTCCCAAATCAGCTCCCTGTTAACATGCCTGGGAAAACAGTAGAAGATAGCCCAAGTATTTGGGCCCTTGCCACCCATGTGGGAGAACCAGATGGAGGTCCTGGCTTCTGCATTTGGCCTGGTTCAGCCCTGGCAGTTGTGGCCACTTGGGGAGTGAACCAGCAGATGGAACTGCATTTCAAATAAACAAACATCTTAAAAAATACACACCAGGGGCCGGCGCTGTGGCATAGTGGGTAAAGCAACCACCTGCAGTGCTGGCATCCCATATGGGCACTGGTTCAGGTCCCAGCTGCTCTACTTCCAATCCAGCTCTCTGCAATGGCCTGGGAGAGCAGTAGAGGATGATCAGAGTTATTGGGTCCCTGCACCCATGTGGGAGACCCAAAAGAAGCTCCAGGCCCCTGGCTTTGGATCGGCTCAGCTCCGGCCATTGCAGCCATTTGGGGAGTGAATCAGCAGATGGAATACCTCTCTCTCTCTCTGCCTCTGCCTCTCTTTAACTCTGCCTTTCAAATAAATAAATAAATCTTAAAAAAATACTCACAAAAAAACAGAGACTCAAACATACATGTACGCTAATGTTCATGCCAGCACTATTCACAACATTTAAAAGATAGAAACGACTAAAGGGTCCATCAACAGAGGAAAACAAAATGTGGTGTGTGTGTGTGTGTGTGTATGAATATCATTCTATAAGAAGGAAGAAGGAATGAGGTTTTTTTTTTTTTAAGATTGATTTATTTATTTGAAAGTCAGAGTTACAGAGAGAAGGAAAGGCAGAGTTACAAAAAGAGAGACAGAGAGAGGTCTTCCATCTGCTGGTTCACTCCCCAGTTGGCTGCAACAGCCAGAGCTGCGCCGATCCGAAGCCAGGAGCCAGGAGCTTCTTCTGGGTCTCCCACTCAGGAGCAGGGGCCCAAGAACTTGGGCCATCTTGTACTGCTTACGTAGGCTATAGCAGAGGGCTGGATCAGAAGTACAGTGGCCGGGACTGGAACTGGTGCCCATATGGGATGCTGGCACCGCAGGTGCCGGCTTTACCCACTACACCACAGCGCCAGCCCCAGGAACAAGGTTTGGATAAAACAATATGGATGAACCCTAAAAACATTAAAGTCAAATAAGACAGACACAAAAGGCGAAATACTTAACAGTGATGAAGACAGTAAAGAATGTTATTCTTGTGTATAATCAGAGTTAAAAAAATAAGGAGAGAGAAAGAGGAACTATGGGATGGAAAAGAGCTGTGAAAAAGGCAGAAGAATCAAAAACAGAACGTATGAGCCTATTTGGGTCAGGTGAAAGCCCTATAAAGGGACAGAAGAAGTATGCAATCAGATTATTTAAGGATATGCGGTTATGTTCATATCACAAGCACAAAATGAGAACAAAATGATCTGCCTGAACGAGGGCGCAGTATTCGTCTTTTTGAAAAGCTCCACAGTGAACCACATGTGCTGTCTAGTAGGAAGCCACCACTCTGCTCAAGCAGATTTACAGAGAACGGTGGAAGATGCTTAACAGACGGCCTCAGGGGCCGGGTAGTCACTGCCTGAGATGCCTGCATCCCACGTGGGCATCAGTCTGATGAGTCAGGGCAGAGCTGCTAAGGACTAGGTGCTGGCAGTGAGAGAAACAGGCGAGATCGGCTGTGCAGGAAGCGTGCACTTGCAGCCAGGCTGGGTGAGCCTGGAGGGCGGAGGCCCAAAGCTAGAGGGGTTCCGGGTGTGGCAGAAGAATTAGAGCCCGCCAGGATCGGGATGTTAGTTTGGATGCTGTCTGTCCCCCAAAGGCCCATGTGCTACAGGTTTGGTCCCTGGCGCTGCCGCTGTGGCGCAGTATGCTAAGCCTCCATCTGTGGTGCCGGCATCCCATATGGGCGTCGGTTCTAGTTCCGGCTGCTCCTCTTCCAATCCAGCTCTCTACTACAGCCTGGGAAAGCAGCAGGAACTGGCCCAGGCACTTGTGCCCCTGCACCCGTGTGGGAGACCAGGAGAAGCTCCTGGCTCCTGGCTTCAGATCGGCCCAGCTCTGGCTGTTCTGACCATCTGGGGAGTGAACCACTGGAGGGAAGGCCTCTCGGCCTCTCTCTCTTTCTGTACTTTGGTATACATCTCAAATAAATAAAAGCTTTACACAAAATTAAAAAATAAGGGTTTAGTCCCCAACTCTCATGTCAGTGCCCCCAAGAAGGTGGAAGTTAATCAGATCATGATGGAAGATGGAACCTCTGCGAGACGGCTTGATTCGATGTGACTGGGCCACTAGGGCAGGGCCCTGCTAATTAAGACATCGCTTGGACACGGATGGACACTTGCTCCCCCTCGGCATGACACTCTCTGCACCACTTCAGGAATCTGCCAACAGGAAAGTCTCACCAAGGCAGAAACCGCGGGTGCCCGCCTGATCTGAGACTGTCATCTCCAAAACCACAGTCCAAAGTAGACCTCTCTCCTCCCTAAGCAGCCCGTCCGTGTTTCATCCTAGTAACAAAAAGCTGACAGCGCCAAGTGGAAAAACTAAATGCAGCACAGAGATGGTTCTTTCCAATGCCTCTCTGCTTCCTCTCAACAACTATCTACTGACGGCCAAGTAGCTACTCCACGCTAGCACTGAGGGGAGCTGAAAGACATTTTGTAATTGAAATAAAGAGAAAAATCAGTGACTACCCTATATTAACCACCCAGCAGGGAGACAAGTGTTTCAGGGGTCAGACCAGAGATGCAGACTGGGGAGTAACCAACCCACAGCGGATGACTACAACTGTGGGTGTGGCTGTGCCTGCTGTGGGAGACAGAGATGGAGGAGAGAGGGCCGAGGCGAGACCGAGAGGTTGCCACTACTATGACAGGAGGAAACCAGTGCAGTCCCGAGAGGCAGAGGTAAGGCAAGGAATGCAGGAGAAGGCAGAACTGAAGGGAAGAGGGAACGGAATGAGCGGTCAGCAGTCACACATTACAGGAAGGTAAAGGAAAACAAACAGGATTCTATTGTTCTCCCAGGCCACTGCAGAGAGCGGGATCAGAAGTGGAGCAGCTGGGTCTTGAACCGGTGCCCCTATGGGATAACGGCACTGCTGGTGGCCACTTTACACGCTACACCACAGCACTAGTCCCTGCTCCACTTCTGATCCAATTCCCCACTAATGCACCTGGGAAGGCAGCGGAAGATGGCCCAAATACTTTGGTCCCCACCACCTGTGCAGGACACCCTGATGGTGTTCCAGGCTACTGGCTTTGCTCCAGCCAAGCCCCATTCATTGTCGCCATCTGAAAAGTCAACCAGCAGATGGAAGGTCTCTTTCTCTGTCTTCTCCCCCAAATAAATCTCTTTAAAACAGAAAAAGAAGGGGCCGGCACCATGGCTCACTTGGTTAATCCTCCGCCTGCGGCACCGGCATCCCACATGGGCACCAGGTTCTAGTCCTGGCTGCTCCTCTTCCAGTCCAGCTCTCTGCTGTGGCCCGGGAGTGCAGTGGAGGATGGCCCAACTGTTTGGGCCCTACACCCACCCGCATGGGAGACCAGGAGGGGCACCTGGCTCCTGGCTTCGGATCCAATCTTTTAAAGAGAGAAACAACAGGATTTTTAAATGACATCTGAATGTCCCTGCAACCATACGAGGGGAGACAGCGTGGAGGAAGGGCTACACCGAGGACAAACGGGGGAAAAATTACAGAAGCCTGCCACAAACGTGAGCGAGAATTCTTTTGTTTATCCAGCAGTGAGACAAACCATGGGCAGGCATTTATTATGTACAAACAGGCACTTGCCAACAGCACCTCCAAGTACACAAAGCACAGTCCCTGGAGCCCAGAACGCCGCAGCGCAAGGACCAGAGGCCGCCGCCTCGGCGAGGCGTGATCAAAAGGCACGCCGGCGGGAGACAGGAGCTCCTCTGCAGAGGAGACTTGGCCCTGTTTCTCACAAAATGGTATCGGAGCCAGCAAACATAGCGAGGATGCCTTCCTCCACATCAGCTCTGCGGGAGACACTCACCTCAGCTATCAACAGCAACGTGTCGTCTTTGAAGCCAAACCCTTTCACTCTGTCTTCGATTTCCTGCTGCGTCCTTAAGTTCTTCTCCAAAGCAAACGATGTTTGCTGCGATTGGGTGAGTTGAAGCAAAAGCCTGAAAAACCAGAGTCGCCATGTGTAGGCTCAGCGCAGAGGAAAGCCGCGAGGAAGTGCTGTACGGAGCCCAGGTGGTAGCCGGGTGACGTGCTACCAGGCCGCCCTCACAGGCCCCAAGTGACTCCTGGGGCTTCCTCCTCTGAACACACCACCCAGCTTTCCAGCGGAGAGCCATCGTCCCTGACACAGATCACAGCCTCCTCTAGAAGTCTTTAGGGACCACCACCTCCAGGGAGCTGCTCTGAGAGCACAAGTCACTGAACGAGACTCCCAAGCAGGCTCCCTCCACACAGCGTCTGGGACCTGCTCTGTGGCCTCTGTCTCCCTGATCCTGTAGCAACGTGACTTCAAGGTCTTGCTAGATTCACCAGGACACATACATGTTCCCAGAGAGGCCAAACCATGTGAGCACCCTGCAACTGCCTGACCTCCGACCTCACCATCAGGATCACCACCCGGTCTCCTCTCCTGTTGCTCCTCACTTACTGCGTGTGCAGATTTTCCCAATTTTCCTCAAGCTTCACTGGTCCCAAATGCAGCACCAGAAGCACTCAGGCCTCCGGCTCACTCATTTCCTGGTCTGCTCTAGACCCTGAGAGATAAAGATAATGATGAGCAAGCCGTACAGGTGCCTGCCCCATGGGGTGGAAGGAGAGAGAATGCGAGTCTGTGATTCCAGGTAGTGGCAGGTGCCAGGGAAAACCCCAGGCAGGGTGAGGCTGCACAGAGACCTTCCTGAGACACCGCTGAGGCAGACCCAGCTGCTGAGCAGCCAGCCGAGAGAGAATCTGAGAGAAAGCGCTTGGCCGGGAGGAAGGAGGCCTTGAGACAACAAAGAACTAGCTTGATGTGTCTGGAAATCACAAAGACCACTGTGGCTGCAGCACAGCCAGGGAGAAAAAATGGAGTAAATGAGGTGGAAGGAAAGGCAGGGCCAACCCAAGTAAGACTTTGCAGGCCAAGGGCAGAGATGTTGCTATGGTTTCAATGTCCCCTCCACACGTTGGAATTGTCACTGTGATGGCAGTAAGAGGGGCCAGATGGGCCGGCGCTGAGGCTCACTAGGCTAATCCTCCACCTTGCGGCGCCGGCACACCGGGTTCTACTCCCGTTTGGGGCGCCGGATTCTGTCCCGGTTGCCCCTCTTCCAGGCCAGCTCTCTGCTGTGGCCTGGGAGTGCAGTGGAAGATGGCCCAAGTGCTTGGGCCCTGAACCCCATGGGAGACCAGGAGAGGCACCTGGCTTCTGGCTTCAGATCAGCGTGGTGCGCCGGCTGCAGTGGCCATTGAGGGGTGAACCAATGGCAAAGGAAGACCTTTCTCTCTGTCTCTCTCTCACTGTCCACTCTGCCTGTCAAAAAAAAAAAAAAAAAGAGGGGCCGGATCACAAGCTCTCGATCCCTGGGCAGGGGCTAATGCCACTGTGGGTTCCTGAAAAAAAGGACAAGCGCGGGCTGATTTCCTCTCTCGCCACACGATGCCAGTGCCACGAGGCGACAGCACAAGGCTCTCCCCAGGTGTCGGCACCTGGATGTTGGACCTCCCGGCCTCCAGAACCATGAGAAATAAATTCCCTTTCTTTGTAAGTCACCTGGTCTGTGGTGTTGTGGTGCAGAAGAGACTCAGACAAAGGCAGACTTGAGGGAGGAGGTCCCCTCTGCTGAGCTCGACGGCCACTTCTGAAGAAAAGCTCGACCTGGGCGTCCCCCAGGCACCTGGGAATCCCAGTGCATCAAGCCTCCACCTGCTCTGCTCTGTCCCTCCTCCCACGTGTCACAGCTCAGTGGAAGGCAACTCCACCCACCTGTGGCCCAGGACTTCACTTGTTCTCCCAACCTTCAAACTCCCTCCACACTCAGCTGACCACCAAGTCCCGTCTGCTTCGTCCTGCAGACATCGTTTTCTCCAGTTTTACTGCCATTGCACTGCTCTAGGTCAGGCCTTCTCACTTCCCACCGATTATTCTACAGCCTTTGCACTGGTGTCCCTAGCTCCACCATCCTGGCTACCAGATCTCTCTGAATCACAGCTGCCACTCCAGTCTAATATTCCAAACCTTCAAATACTTTCAGGCCTTCAGCACAAGGTTTCTTTCAAGCTGACATCTAATGTCTGTGCCAATAATAAAAACCAAAACAATAAAATTACTTCCAGTTACCATTTATCGACTGCCTACTGTATACTGTGCAATACAGTAAGTACTTTAGATGCTTTAATTTTATAACCCAAGGAAGTAGGCATTTCCCCCATTTCTCCATCTGTCTGGATGAAGAAACTGAAAACCACAGAGCTTAAGTAATGTGTGCAACGCAGGACAGCTGGCAAGTGGCGGAGTCCTGGCTCATTCATTCAACCTCAACAGCTTACTAAGTCCCCCAAATCAGATCTGACCCCGAAGTCCTGGCCCCGATGCACTTCTCCACCCAGGTGTTGCAAGCGCTCACGCCAGTGCTGCTCTCCCCACCACCCTGGGCGACCACACTGTCCTACGCCGGCTCTTCTCCGGGCCACACTTTCTTCCTCGTTAATTAGCATGTCTTTCCTCACGTGGGGATACTACACAGAGTCAGCCACACAGCCTGCAAGAACACAGCTCTGGCCCCACACTTCCTAACTGTGCTTGGGGGATGGTTTTAATAGTTTCCTGGTTCATAGGGGGCTCCACAGAGTTATGAAGATTAAAATGGGAGTTAGCTCTGTGGCATATGCCTGCAGCACCGGCATCCCATAGGGGCCCTGGTGCCTTCTTTCTGACACACCGACAGCTCTCCTGTACTGGTCCCACAGGACTGCGCTCACACTGCCAAGAAAACATTTCACACCAGCACGGCCAGTCACTGCGACACGTGTAAGCTCCCCAGAACAGTAAGCCACATAAGGAAAGGGAATGCTTTTATGATCCAAGCTCCCAGTTATCATTCAATGAACTTCTGAATTAAAGTGGCACATCAGCTCTAAGCAAGCATCCTGAGAGAATCTTAAAATTTTCCCAATAGATACTTATCAGTAAGCCTTACTGTTAATATCTGTTGAAGTCTCGAGAGTTCAAAAAAAAAACCAAAAAAACTTTTGGGGACAGCATTATGGCATAGTGGGTAAAGCCTCCACCTGTGACACTGGCATCCCACATAGGCCCTGGTTTGTGTCCTGGCTGCTCCACTTCCAATCCAGCTCCCTGCTCCTGGCTGCTCCACTTCCAATCCAGCTCCCTGCTAATGGCCTAGGAAAAGTAGCAGAGGATAGCCCAGGGGTTTGGGCCCCCAACACCCACATGGGAGACCCAAATGAAACTCCTGGCTCCTGGCTTCAACCTGGCTCAGCTTTGGCAGTTGCAGCCAATTGGAGAGTGAGCCAGCGGATAGAAGATCCTCTTTCTCACTCTTTCAAATAAATAAGTAAGCCTTTTTAAAACATTTTATTAAAAGTTAACCTTGGAGCCAGTGTTGTAGCATAGTTGGCTGAGCCTCCGCCTGCAGTGCTGGCATCACATATGGGTGCTGGATTCGTGTCCCAGCTGCTCCTCTTCTGATCCAGCTCTCTGCTGGTGGGTGGGGAAAGCAGTGGAAGATGGCCTGAGTACTTGGGCCCTGGTGCCCGCATGGGAGACCAGGAAGAAGCTCCTGGCTCTTGGCTTCGGGTCGGCCCAGCTCTGGCCAATGAGGCCATCTGGGGAGTGAATCAGCAGATGGAAGACCTCTCTCACCCCCTTTCTCTGTCTGAAACTGTACCTTTCAAATAAATAAATAAAATATTTTTTAAAAAGTTAACCTTTTGTGTTCTTCAGTGTCATCTGAGACATAAGACAGCCTGCTTGTTTCTTCATAAACCACAGAACTGGTCTTGTGTATCTCCCACCCTTCCCCTAGACTCATATACTTTAAGGATTTAAAGTACTTGGAGTCCCTAGAGACAAACTATGGGCATTCTCTGTAGAATGAATTAAACCTACTTACTTCCACCATCAGTAACTCAAACAAAAGAGCAGATTTTCTTCTTTAAATTTCTCTAGGGACACCTGAATGAAAAATTCCTTTTCAAAATATCTTCTATCCTTTTTTTCTAATTTCATACCTTTGATTTTATTTTCCTGGTTTTTAAATGTTTTCCAAATTTAACATTATATCTTGAGCACTGACACAGTTGTATTCTTGAAAAAATACAACTGTTTCTAAATCTTACAAACAGCACATGTTCAAGGGGTTCTGTCTAGACCATCAGAAAAATCCAAAGGTAGACACCAAGTGTCCAGCCTAGGAACTTCTGGGGCTTAAAATGAGAAAAATAGGGGCTGGCACTGGTGTGGGTAGAGCCACCACCTGCAGTGCCAGCATCCCATATGGCAAGTCCTGGCTGCTGCACTTCGGACCCAGCTCCCTGCTGAAGCACCAGGGAAGGTAGCGGAAGACGGCCCAAGGCCTTGGGCCCCTGCACCCACTTAGGAGACCAGGGGGAAGCCCCTGGCTCCTGGCTTCGGATTGGCCCAGCTCCAGAGAGTGAACCAGCAGATGGAAGATACCTCTCTCTGCCTCTCTCTAACTCTGCCTTTTAAATCAATCAATCAATCAATTTTTGAAAACAAAACAAAACAAAAAAAAACAAATTAGAAAAATTAAACCATTATCCTGAGCCTGCCGCCACGTGCTGTTTAACCTGCCTTGGCTCACCTGGTTCGTATAAACGATGCACAGGCTTTCATCCGAGTCTCCGGCAGCGCTTCGTCGCTCTCTCCCGCCACGCAGTGTCGAATGCTCTTAAGGGCATCCTCATTTTCCCGGCTGTGACTGCTCCTTGCTTCCAAAGGAAACACAGAGCTCGCAGGCAAGGTTTCAGGCAAACACAGCAGACAGCCTCGTCCTGAGTGTGGAGAGGAGGACTTGACCGGCTCGTCACTTGAGGTGAAACTGTTCTGTTTCTGAGCTGACGCAAGTGAAGTGGAGAGAGCTGGCCCCAGACTCAGGTAAGCCTCTGCCAACTTGCCCCAGTTCCAGGGATTAAAAGGATGCAAAGAAATCAGTTTCTGCAAGCAGAAAATTGTCTTCTCCAAGTTCTGCAAACTTGAGCAAATAGCAAACTGGAGGTACAGCACAGTGGTTAAATGGTCTGTGTTGGTCGCTTTATTTTCCTAAGAAGAAAAAGAACCTTAGACTGTAAAATGTTTATAAAACATTTAACGTGAAGATACCTAAAAACCCAGGCTGTATATATTATAATTAGCATCTTCCAGTAGCTTTACAGGTGGAGAGAAATAGACTCCCGTTTGAAACCGCAAACCTAGAGGAACCATCTAAAGTCACCAGCCATTCTCAAGCATTCTAATATCACCCTAATCTAACAATGCATGTGATAGTGACCTAACAAAGTTAAACACCAAAAATACATCATTTATTTCCAATTTTTATTATAATCTTTACTGTCTCCAGCAGATACATGAAAGACTTGCCAATTTTTTTGGGCCCTGGACTACTGGTTCCATTTTAATATTCAAGGCTTTCTAAAAATCCAAATGGTAATTTCCTTGAGGATTTGAACCAACTCCACTTCCAAATTTTACTTGGCTTAGACATCTTAAACAGGACGGCCCTGACTGATGCTCTCAGCGCTTCATGAAGCATCGTAATTGAATCCAAATGCCTTCTCTGGTAACTATTACCAAGGCCCATTATTTTTGGCTCGAGGGGGTTGCTTGGTTTCCTTCTGATCAGAAAATCCTTTTCAAGTCTCCTCAACCAGCGCCACCCTCTCTTGCCTAACCTGCCATATGGCAAATGCCCTTTGGGTTAGGAAAACAGGCCTGCTTTTTCTTTTCCTTTCTTTTTTAAAAACTGATTTATTTGAAAGGCAGAATGGCAGAGAGAGAGAGGGTTAGAGAGAAACAGTAGGAGAGAGAAAGAAAGGAAAGAAGGGAGGAAGAGAAAGAGGGAGGGAGGGAGTTATCTTCTACCAGTTCACTCCCCAGACGGCCACAGCAGCCAGGTCTCGACCAAGCTGAAGCCAGGAAGCAGGAATTCCATCCTGGTGTCTCACGTGGGTGGCAGGGCCCAAGTACTGGAGCCTCTTCGCTGCCTTCCCCGGTGCATTAGCAGGGAGCTGGCTGAGAAGCAGAGCAGCCAGGATTCCAACACTCAGATGTGGGAAGCCAGCGATGCAAGTGGAGGTGTAACCAACCCTCCGTGCTCCAGTGTGGGCCCCCAGGCCTGCTTTTTCTAAGTCAAAGATGCGGAGAGCAGATGGCAGCCAGTAAGTGGACACGGAGTCTATGGAGAGCATGGACGGACTGCTGGCATCCAGGTGACGCTCTCGCACACAGCCAAGGCAGCACTGCCCACCGTGCAGCCGAAAGGAACCAGCAGAGCATTGGTGAAGGCCCAGGCACGGCTCTGTGCTCCTACCCTGGGGGAAAGACGTGAACTCAGCCCCAGGAGACTTAGTCGGTGACGCTGCACTGTCCTAAAGCCAGAACACACGCTGCGTAGTTACTCCAAACGCCAGGAATCTGCCCTGCACAGACCAGCAAGCTCCTTAGGAGCTTCTGTTCAATGCTGAACCCCTAGCACAGCAAGCACTAGACTCTGGCTCCATCAGATGGAAGAGAACTCAGCGTAATGAACCTCAGCAAGTCACGTCCTGTCTTCTACTTACCGTAAGGAAAGGAACCGCCCCCTTCTTCTACAGCATCACAGCGATCACTGCCATTCACTGAGTGCGTACCACGTGCAAGGCACTACTACTCACTCAAGTCTCAGACAACCCTTCCAAATGGATTCTGTTATGATCCCATTTTATAGATGAGGCAACTGAGTGACAGAGAGGGAAGACAACTTGGTTGAGGTCACACAGGAGGAAGCTGCACAGCTGGTCGGTTACATGACAGGTCACAGAAAAAGGGAACGCGGGCCGAGGAAGGAAACACAGACGGAGCCGCACCCCGCCGGCCAGCACAGCAGACACTGGATGATCACCGCACGTGTGGGGCAGGGACACTGTCTGTCTCCTTAGCATCAAATCCAGAATCGGGCAAACAGTAGGAGTGAAATAAATGTATGTTGTGGGGAAAAGTGAGAAGGAGATGCATATCCTGATGGGTACTCTAGGACTCGCTATTTTAAAAATCTTTTAAAATGGGGCCACTGCTGTGGTGCCGTGGGCTGTCTCCACCTGTGGCGCAGGAATCCCATATGGGTGCAGGTTCTAGTCCCGGCTGCTCCTCTTCCGATCCAGCTCTCTGCTATGGCCTGGGGAAGCAGAAGATGGCCCAAGTCCTTGGAACTCTGCACCCGCGTGGGAGACCCAGAAGAAGCTCCTGGCTCCTGGTGTCGATTGGCCCAGAGTTGGCTATTGTGGCCATCTGGGGAGTGAACCAGTGGATAAAAGACCTCTCTCTTTGTCTTTCTTTCTCTCTAACTCTACCTCTCAAGTAAATAATAAAAGCTTTTTTAAACAATCTTTCAAAATATATCTTTAAAACTGGTACATAAAAACTATACATTTTATAGAGTACCATATGTTTTGATTTATGTATATACTGTGTAATGTTCAAATTAAACACATTTCATTTCACATCTTATTTTAGCTTACTCAATGTTATACACTGATCTGTTACCCTATAGAATGTGAGGGGACAATTAACCACTGAGGCAAAAAAACAGATATAGGCCAGAGCTAATAACAAAAAGAAAGGAAAAAGAAAAGGAAGAAATCTGAAAAACAAGACACAGGACACCCAGAAACAAAACCATACAAACAGCAGAGTCCAAAATCCAAAGAAATGGGGTGAGACGCCTTACTCCACTGCCCGTATCTGGCCCACAGTCCTCCCTGAGCGGGTGCCCAGAAGCCTGAGAAAAGATCCGTAGGTTTCTGATGAGACTTCCTTCTGCCTGGGTACAGCCCCACGCTCAGGAGACTCAGGCCTCCTGGCTGGCAACGACCCTTCTCTGAGCCACAGAGACAGACACGCACTGAGCCAGAGTGGAGGAGAAAACCCAGCCCCCACCACTCCTCTGGCTGCTGCTGCCTTCAGCAATCGAGGCAAAAAGCACAAAGCACAGCCAGTGCAAGAGGTGCTGTAAAGAGAGCAGGAAGTGAGGACGTCTACAGAAAGTGCCGCAAGTGTCCAACGTGTGTTCATTTGCAGGCCAGGGAGGCTGGGAACACAGTTAAATCTCAGGAAGTTCACTGTGCACGCCAGTGCTTCCTTAGCAAGGCGTCTAGTTCCAACGTACGAACTAACTGCAATTAGTAGAGAAGGGAAAAGAAAGAACAAAACCCAGTCGTTCTCCATGTCCAGTTACTGCGAAGGCTGATCCACACTGCAAGGCCAAGGCCAAGCTCCCCACACTGTGCAGTGAACCCTGGGGCAAGCAAAGGCCAGGGACCTTTCCCAGCTGATGAGGTGCAGGACCGCCCATGGGGTACAGCTTTAGGCTGACCTCTGGACGGCTACATCCACAGCGCCCAAAATCAGTGCCACGGTGCCTGCAAATTCCCTAGGAGGAAGGAAACTAGTCATCATAAACTAGGGTTGGTCTACTTAGACTAATTTCCATAAAAAATGCTCACCAAACTAATAGAAGTGAACCATAAATGCCTTAACCTAAAACCAAAGATGAATAATAGAATCCAGAATTACAAACAACTGCCTTTATCCTTTACAAGAAAATCTGCAATTCCACTTAGAAACAGAAAGGATTATCAAGCTTAGCTTCATGTAGTTTGTCACTTTGGGGTCATTTCTTTTCTCTTTACCATGGTAATATACGCTCATTTCAGAAATTTTAGAAAATGAAGTCTAAAAATCCTAACGAGGGCAGGCGCTGTGGCACAGCGGGTTGGGCCACCTTGACTTGCGACACCTGCACCCTACATCCGAGTGCCTGGGACCCAGGCCCGCTCCCCCTCTGCCTGCGATCCAGCTTGCTGCTAATGTGCCTGGGAAGCAGCAGGTGATGGCTCAAATGCTTAGGTCCCTGCCACCCACGTGAGAGACCCACACTGACCTCCAGGTACAGCCCAACCTCAGTTGTGTATCTGGGGAGTGAACCAGTGGATAAAAGATCTCTGTCTCTCTGTCACTCTGCCTTTCAAATAAATAAAGATGAATAAATAAACATTAAAAATAAAACAATCTAAAGAAAAAAACAGATCACTTTTATTCCTCCCTGTCTTCTCCCCGCTCCCGCCCCAAGAGAGTTTACTCCTAACAGGAACAAAACCTCTAACTCGAATGAGATTTTCACAGGGCGAAACTCAGGGAAAATATTACAAGAAAACAATTATGCTAAGGTGCTAAAGTGTTCATAACAACAAACTTCTTACACTACCAACAATTTTCTGCTTAGCCAAACCCACAGATTTTAAAACTAGTAAAAAGTGCATTTTCGGTCTCATTAAAACAATCAACTATTCAGCCAAACTTGTAGAGGAAAAAAATCTGAAAACAATCATGGAACCACTCACCAGCTCGGTAGCAATCTCCAGGGCTTCCTGGTGCCTCCCCAGGTGAGCCAGACACCGAGCCTGGCCTTCCTGGATGTCCCTTTTCATGGAAAAATTGGTAGGCGACAATTTCTCAGCGATACTGGAATACTCCTGCAGTGCTTTCTGCCAATTATTAGTAAAATACAGGATATGAAGAGAAGGGAAGAAAGCAAAGTGGGAAACATCTTAGAAAATGGACCTAGCACGGGGACGGGCTTTGCCTAGGTGGAGGGTAACGCTCTCACATAACCACCACCACAGACAGCATCACAGTGTGGCGAAAGAGCAACTGGAACCGAACGGACCAGGCTTGAATCCTGCTTGGCCACTAACTTGCTGTGCGACCTTTTCATCAACAACTAACAACAGGATTCTCCTACACATGAATGGAGCTAAATGAGGGTGCCTCAAGAGGTTCCTGGAAAAGTGGAATTAAAAGATACGCTTACTGTGATGCAGAAAAAAATGTTAAATTCACGCAAGGATTTTTGTCAAATACATTTCTACAAACTTTTTGGAGATCCTTCACAGGCATAGATTTTACAAATTTTGCACCAAAATAAACTTATCCTTTGATTCCGTTTTCTGCAAACATTCTGATCCTCTCATACACATAAAGCATCTAGACAGTTCACTTTCTCACACGTCTGGGGCTTTGCTCCTGCAGTGTTAGGCATCTGTGTGGGTGGCTTGAACTAATGGAGAGACAGAGCCTGGGGGAACAGACCTAAAGATCCGTTGTTAGAGTCAAGGGAAACCAAACAAATTAGGAAGCCAAGCAAAAATGACATCACCAGAGATGAACCTCGTCTTCATCACAGGGCCTAGCTTAGCGCAGTGTTACTTACACGTGCTGTAACTGACGGAACCCAAGCCCAGTGTAGATACTGAATTCTACCTGATACTCTCCTTGTCTGTAGGCCAGGTCGCCTTTGAACTTCTTGGTAGTCAGGGCCTCGACATCATCACTGCTCTCTGTTTCTTCGCAAAACCACTAGAAATTGTGAAAACTCCATGTTACACAGTGAAGTTTTGCTTGCCCATCTCATGCTCAGAAGCAACGTCCCACAACATAACTGATTAAACCTCAAACAATATATACTTCTCCACGATAAGACTAGGTGGAAAAGCGTAAAGTGTGACAATGGTAAAGATGGCCTAGGGGCCAGCATTATGGCATAGCGGGGCCTGCTCCCTGTAAATGGCCTGGGAAAAGCAGCGAAAGATGGACCAAGTGCTTGGGCCCCCGCCACCCATGTGGGTGACCTGGAAGAAGTTCAGCGTGGCCCAACCCTGGCTTTTGAGTACATCTGAGAGTGAACCAGCAGATGCCGGCCTTCTCTGCGTGTCTCTCAGTGAATCTTTCAAACAAATAAATATTTTTAAAAATTAATAAAAATGGCCTTGTTTTTATTAAAACTACCATAAGTACTATCCCAACAATGACACCTCTCTAAAAAAGCAGCCAGGGGGAGGAGGAACGGCACTGTGAGCAGAGGGTTAAGCTGCTGTCTACGGTGCAGTGCCAGCATCCCATATGGATGGCAGCAAGTCCTGGCTGCTCCGCTTCCAATCCAGCTCTCTGCTATGTCCTGGGAAAGCAGCAGATGGCCCAAGAGCTTTGGCCCAAGTGCTGTGGGAGACCCACAGAGGTTCCTGGCTACTGGCTTCAGACTAGCCAGCTCCAGCTGTTGCAGTCATTTGGGGAATGAACCAGAAGATGGAAGATTCATCTCTCTGTTTCTGCCCACCCACCCCCCCCGTAAACTCTTTCTTTCAAATAAGTAAATCTTAAAAAAAAAAAAAAAAAAAAAGGCGCTCACTCGCATATGGCTGTGTTTATAGCATCTTATTAAGAAAGTTTTTATTTAATAAATTTTATAGGTACAGCTTTTGGAATATAGTGCTTCTTCCCCCCATACCCACCCTCCCACCCCCACTCCTGTCCCACCTCCTACTACCTCTCCCATCCCATACTTAAGATTGATTTTTAATTATCTTTATATACAGAGGACCAACTCTATACTAAGTAAAGATTTCAACAGTTTACACCCACACAGACACACAAAGTACAAAGTACTGTTTGAAGACAAGTTTTACCATTAATTAACATAGTATACCTCATTAAGGGCAGAGGTTCTATATGGGGAGTAAGTGCACGGTGACTTCTGTTGGTGATTTAACAATTGACACTCTGGGGCCGGCACCACGGCGCGATAGGTTAATCTCTGCCTATGGTGCTGGCATCCCATATGGGTGCCAGTTCAAGTCCTGGCTGTTCCTCTTCCAGTCCAGCTCTCTGCTGTGGCCCGGGAGGGCAGTGGAGGATGGCCCAAGTGCTTGGGCCCTGCACCCGCATGGGAGACCAGGAAGAGGCACCTGGCTCCTGGCTTTGGATCTGCACAGCTCCAGCCATTGCAGCCATTTGGGGAGTGAACCAATGGAAGGAAGACCTTTCTCTCTGTCTCTCCTTCTCACTGTCTGTAACTCTACCTCTCAAATAAATAAATAAAAATCTTTAAAAAAAATTGATACTCTTTATTTATGACATCAGTGATCACCTGAGGCTCTTGTCATGAGCTGCCAAGACTATGGAAGCCTTTTGCGTCCACAAACTCCGTCAGTATTTAGACAGAGCCATAAGCAAAGTGGAAGTTCTCTCCTCCCTTTGGAGAAAGGTACCTCCTTCTTTGATGGCCCCTTCTTTCCGCTGGGATCTCACTCGCAGAGATCTTTCACGGCCATTTTTTTTTTTTTTTTTTTTTTGCTACAGCATTTTCAACAGGGGTTGTGGTGCCCGGAAGCCTCCACTTGACTAGTGCAGCTACACTGGTTCATTCAAGTGAAGTATGTTTGCTTAGAGAGCATGGAAGAGGCACTGTCAATTCTGTATGGAAAGAATTACAAAATGTGTGAAAGGGCCAGCACTGTGGCAGAGCGGGTAAAGCTACTGCCTGCAATGCCAGTATCCCACATAGGTGCCAGTTCGAGTCCTGGCTGCTCCACTTCCGATCCCACTCTCTGCTATGGCCTGGGAAAGCAGTGGAAGATGGCCCAAGTTCTTGGGCCCCTGCACCCACGTGGGAGACCTGGAAGAAGCTCCTGGCTCCTGGCTTCGGATCGGCGCAGCTCCGGCTGTTGCAGCCAATGGGGAGTGAACCAATGGATGGAAGACCTTTCTTTTATTATTATTATTATTATTATTATTATTATATTTGATAGAGTTAGACAGTGAGAGACAGACAGAGAGAAAGGTCTTCCTTCTGTTGGTTCACCCTCCAAATGGCCACTATGGCTGGAACCACGCTGATCCGAAGCCAGAAGCCAGGTGCCTTTTCCTGGTCTCCCATGCAGGTGCAGGGACCCAAGCATCTGGGCCATCCTCCACTGCCCTCCCGGGCCACAGCAGAGAGCTGGACTGGAAGAGGAGCAACCGAGACTAGAACCCACTGTCCATATGGGATGCCGGCGCCGCAGGAGGAGGATTAACCAAGTGAGCCACGGCGCCGGCCCCAGAAGACCTTTCTCTGCCTCTCCTTCTCAATGTAATTCTTTCAAATAAATAAATCTTTAAAAAAAAAATGTGTGAAGGCAAAAAAAGGAAAATCTAAGCAGAGAAGATAGAAATTCAGGCTGAAAAGTATAACCAAGGGTGCAGGAATTGGGCAAAAAGGTAGGGCTGGAGGCCACAGGAACAGGGCAGAGAATCTGAACAGTTCACTGCTTCCTTGGTTTCGGGAAGATGCTCCAGGAACGCTCCCCTTGCAACTCTGTCCTCAGACGGCGCCCAGCCACCAGGAGAGCAGCGAGAGACAGTCTGAGCCAGGGTTTTGAACTTACGATGTGTGAAGACGTTACTGCCACTACCCCTTTTCCACATCGCGGCCAGGCCCCTGACCCTCACTATAAAAGCCCTGGCACACTGCTTCTCTAGGAGACAGTGTCTTTCTTTTTTTTTTTTTTTTTTTTTTTTTTTTTTTTTTTTTTTTTGACAGGCAGAGTGGACAGTGAGAGAGAGACAGAGAGAGAAAGGTCTTCCTTTGCCGCTGGTTCACCCTCCAATGGCCGCCGCTGCAGCCGGCGCACCGCGCTGATCCTGGCAGGAGCCAGGAGCCAGGTGCTTTTTCCTGGTCTCCCATGGGGTGCAGGGCCCAAGCACCTGGGCCATCCTCCACTGCACTCCCTGGCCATAGCAGAGAGCTGGCCTGGAAGAGGGGCAACCGGGACAGAATCCGGCACCCCAACCGGGACTAGAACCCGGTGTGCCGGCGCCGCAAGGTGGAGGATTAGCCTATTGAGCCACGGCGCCGGCTCAGTGTCTTTCTTTTGTTTAAGATTTACTTATTGATTTTAAAGGTAGTTACAGAAAGGCAGAGGCAGAGAGACAGAGAGAAAGGTCTTCCATCCGCTGGCTCACTCCCCAAACGGCCACAACGGCCACAGCTGGGGCGATCCGAAGCCAGGAGCCAGGAGCTTCTTCCAGGTCTCCCACGTGGGTGCAGGGGCCCAAGGACGTGGGCCATCTTCTAGTGCTTTCCCAGGCCATAGCAGAGAGCTGGACTGGAAGAGGAGCAACCGAGACTAGAACCCAGTGCCCATATGGGATGCTGGCACCGCAGGTGGTGGCTCTACCCACTAGGCCTCAGTGCCGGCCCTAGAGGCAGTGTCTTCAGGGAGTTACATCTTCCCACTGTGTGCTTCTCCTGTCACAGGTAAATAAAGCTGTCCTCTGAGCAACTCCTGCTTGGGGCTGAGGATGTGGCGAACCCCATCCACTAACACAGGAGGCTCTCATGCACTCAGATATCAGACCTATGGAAGAAGAGTCTGAGGACAAGCTTTTACTTGCTTTTCTAACTTAGAAGTATTTTGAGAAAGAGAGACGGACACACCAACACCACCCTCCATTCACTGGTTCACTTCCCAAACGCCTGCATGGCCCAGGCTGGGCCCAGCCAGGGCCAGGAGGTCAATCTAGGTCTCCCATGTGGGTGGCGCAAACCCAGTGACCTGAGCCATCATCACTGCCTCCCAGGGTCTGTACTGTGAGAAAGCTGGAATCAGGAGCCGAAGCCCAAAGTTGAACCCAGGCATCCTAACTCCAGGCCAAACACCTGCGTCTTCTGCACTAATTTAAATCCTATGGACGGAAAGGAAAGTTGAGTCTGAAGTTCCTTTACTACTGAATAGAAAACTAAGAGTCCAGGGCTGGTGCTGTGGTGCAGCGGCTTAACACCCTGGCCTGAAGCACTGGCATCCCCTAAGGGCACCAGTTCGAGTCCTGGCTGCTCCACTTCCGATCCAGCTCTCTGCTGTGGCCTGGGAAAGCAGTAGACGATGGCCCAAGTCCTTGGGCCCTGCACCTGCGTGGGAGGCCTGGAGGAGGCTCCTGGCTTTGGATTGGCATAGCTCCAGCCATTGAGGTCAATGGGGAGTAAACCATCGGTTGGAAGACTCTCTCTCTCTCTGCCTCTCCTCTCTCTGTGTAACTCTGACTTTCAAATAAAAATAAATAAATCTTTTTTATTTTTTTGACAGGCAGAGTTAGACAGTGAGAGAGAGACAGAGAGAAAGGTTAAATCTTTAAAAAAAGGAGAGGAGAGGAGAGGAGAGAGGAGAGAGGAGAGAGGGAAAAGGGGAGAGAGGGAAAAGGGGAGAGAGGAGAGAGGAGGAGAGAGGAGAGAGGAAAACTAAGAGCCCAGCACTCCCATGTGCCAGTGTTCCCAGCTCCAGCTCCAAGGACTTCATGCTCCCCTCACTTGCAGTAAAACACAACGAGGCTAAATGAAGCCATGCCCAGCTAAGTACTGTCAGTGAAAACATAACTATACTTGGGATGGTCCCAGCTCTGCGTCTGAGCTGCTTGTTCTCGGGGGGCGGGGTGGGGGGGTACACTCTGGGCACTGGTTATGACAGCACGTGACCCTAGATCCCATATCCGAGGGCTTGGGTTTGCATCCCAGCAAACTCTGCTCTCCTGCTCGTCTGCACCTGGGGAGGCAGCTAGTGACGGTTCCTGTAGGTGGGTTCCTGCCACTCAAATGGGAGGCCCAGGCTGAGTTTCAGGCCCCAGGCTTTTGCGTGGCCCAGCCCTGGCTATTGGGGGCATTTGGGGACTGAACCAGCAATTGGAAGATTCATCTCTTTCTCTTTCTCTCTGCCTTTCAAATAAATAAAATGTAAAAAAACAAACAAACAAACAAACAAAAAACCTTAACCAAAAAGCCAAACAGCCTGCTCCTATTTTAAAGGAGTCATCTGAGTGTCACTGCCCCGTTACCTTAGCAAAACACACTTCTCCTTGGCCCACTAACAGCCCGGAGAAAGCGAGGAACCACTGTTCTCCCTCCAGTGCTGTGAAACTCAGCAACACCTGCGCTTCAGCCACAATTTTCCTGTGCACTCTGCTGTTCTCTGGGCACAGACTGTTTTAGATCAGCCAATCTGAACCTCAACAAGGCCTGCATCTCTATGGACCTCCAAGTGTCCACTTTCTTACTGCAAGTAAAAGCGGCTTTCAAATGATGGTTGTAAACTCAGACACCCCTCTGGATGGGGGGTGGTGGGGAGGTGTGAACACAGGTGGGACTAACAGGTCATGTATCCCAGCCGATCCTGGGCACTCTTCTAAGCCAAACTCCCAGTCCACACCTGGGGAAACTAACAAGACTTGAGTGAAGACCTCTCTGGGTTTGTCCACGGGCAGAAGGTTTTCACACTCACCTCGCAACAAATCCAAAGTGTGTCCGTATGCAGTATCTCACTTCACTCTCAACAGTAACCCTGCCAGCCAGTGTTATTTTTCCAAACGACCGAGGGACACCCAGGAAGGCAAGTGCATGGCCGACCCTGCCAACCCCGGGACGGGGGTCCTCGGCCATCACCAGAGCTTTCCGGCTCCAGTAGGAGCCTGCCCAAGCCCCTTCCCTGGTTTCCGTCTACAGGATGCGGCACAGCAAGTGATGTAGAAAGATTGCCAAAGGAGGAGAAAATGAGCCCAAACAAAAATGCAGGAGGTGTCGGAGCCTGGCATCTGTTAAGTCCAAATCGTTGTGGGGGAACAGAGGCGACAACACGGGTAAAGGAATCCAGCGCACCGCCCCCAACACTGCAGTTTTCCATAAGTGCTTTCTGGGATGATACAAAGTAACAGTATCACGGAGTTCCTGTTGGCGGGCATCGCGTTACAGACCCACTCCCTCCGTGTGGTCATTTAGCGCTCTGGGTCTGAGGACTTAATGACAAGTGCTTCAATCAGAAGCTAAAGGTGGGGGGGGGGGGGAGGAAGCCACAAATATTTGGTTGAAGAGGAAATCAGGAGAGGCTTCCTGGAAGCAGCAGCATTTGAGCTGCGCCTTAAATGGGCATAGCTGAACAAATGTGACTATCCGAGGGGTCAGGAGAAGAGGGGAGGGAGGGTCCGCCGGACCTAGAGGGCGGGCCAGGATTTGGACAGGTGAGCGGTGGCCGCCGGCGGCGGGACCAGGGAAAGCGACCGGGGGTTACTGCAGACTTCAGGGCCAGGGCGAGACCAGGGCACGCGTCCGTGCGCGGCCCAGGGTGGACAAGGGCTGACCGGGAGCCCCGAGAGCGCACAGGCAGAGAAGCAAGGCGGCGGCGTCTGAGGCCCTCTCACCTGCGGCTCGCAGCGCTTGGCGCAGTAGGACACTGGAGGCCCAGGCCGCCGCTCGGGCCTTTCTTCGAACACCGAATCCTCGAACTCGCAACCGAACAACCAGCATCCGGCCTCCATAGCGAGCCCACGCGCGGGGCAACGGGAGGAGGCGGTGCCCACGTGTGGGCCGAGCGGAAGGGGCGGGGCCTCCACCGCCGAGAGCATGGCATGCCGGGAGTTGTAGTCTTTGGGAGGTGGCCCACGAGACGTGCGGCCATGGGAGTCGTGGATGGGATAGAACTGACAAGCCCCGAGGCCCGAGGGTTTGACTACTGTGTGTCGGGAAATGGACAGAGCATCCTCACCAGCGCACGTCAGAAAGCACGCGGCCCAGGGAAGCTGTTTAAAGCTGGTAGGTACCATTTTTTCAACCACTGACAATTTCCCTGCACTGTATTAAGCACTGTTTTTGCACTTTCTGTCTTCTAACAACCACCTTATGAAAGGCAAAGCCACTCCCAGGTTGCAAATGGAGATGCTGGAGCTGGAAAATGTTAAGTAGCTCGCCCAGGACCGGTCATTACTTGGCTCAGACCCAGGAAATCCAGAAATGAGTCAGTGTCCCCGTACAGCATGGTGTCACAGCCTCAAGTGACAGATATGTCTGGTATCGTGAGCCTACTTCAGTTTTCACTAACTGTTCAACCAAATTTGTGAAATGGGCATTGCAGGTGCATATAAAATGCCTGTCAGATAGCAAAGGGGTATACATATTAATTCAAAATCCCTGCTCCAGGTGCCAATAGCAAAACAAAAGGCGGCAGGGAGGGTTTCTCTTAGCCTTTTCTTCTTGAAGGCTGTTTGGTTTTGGAAGTTCTTTCCTCACCTGTTCTGAGCCCCCCGGATCTCACCTCAACATGGCAGAACATCGGCTAAGCTAGAAATTCTGCTGAAATGCTTGGGAAGCCACATTGGGCAGCTCATGGGAAAAGGTAACTACCATTGCCCTTTGGACTGAGAACTCCTGGGCTCAAGGGTTTCTCTTTTACTACTAAGAACCGTTTTGCTTACTTTTCCCCCCAAAGTTTTGGAGGATTTGTGTATGAAATGAGACTGCACTTAGTAACAGCTTCATTGTATTTCAGGAAAATGGAATCTAGGAATGGTATTTAGCCTGGTGGTTAAGACACCCACGTCCCACATCAGTGTTAGGGTTTGATTCCAGGCTCTAGCCCCTGACTCAGCTTTCTGCTTATCCAGACCCTAGGAGGCAACAGGCGATCACTCAACTAACTGGGTTTCTCCCACCTAGGTGTGAGACCTGGGCTGCATTCATTGGCTCCTGGCTTCAGTCTTGGCCCAGCCCTGGCCATTGTAGACAGTTTGGGGGGTGAACTAGTGGATGGAAGATATCTTTCTCAGAGTAAGAGAGAGAGAGAGAGAGGGAGAGAAACCCAGCTAATCCAAGCTTCCACCCAGCCTGAATCTACCAGTATTGCCTCACTGTATGTTATTTTTTCAGCTTGAAGTTTAAAAAAAAAAATTCTTAGGGATTCTAAGAAGACTGAAGAAAAACAATGTAATTAGCACAGGGCCTTTGCCAATAATGAAAACAAGCTCAAGAATCTCCATCACTTTTGAGGATCTGGGGTCTGGGACACCAAGTTACAAACCACTACTTCACTTGATAGAGTGCTCCTAGGACAATGTCATTCTACTCACTTATTTGTTTTTATAAAAGATTTTATTTAATGAATGCAAATTTCATAGGTACAACTTTAGGAATATAGTGGTTCTTCCCTCCATACCCACCCTCACAGCCCCACTCCTGTCCCACCTCCTACTCCCTCTCCTATCCCATTCTTCATTAAGGTTCATCTTTAGTTTAACTTTATATATACAGAAGACCAACTTATATTAAGTAAAGATTTCAACAGTTTGAACCCACACACACATACAACATATAAAGTACCGGTTGAGAACAAGTTTTGCAGTTAATTCTCATAGTACAACTCATTAAGGACAGAGGTCCTACATGAAGAGTAAGTGCACAGTGATTTCTGTTGTTAATTTAACAATTAACACTCTTTATGACATCAATGATCACCCGAGGCTCTTGCCTTGAGCTGCCAAGGCTATGGAAGCCTTTTGAGTCTACAAACTCCAATGTTATTTAGACAGGCCCAAGCAAAGTGGAAGTTCTCTCCTCCCTTCAGAGAAAAGTACATCCTTCTTTGATGGCCCCTTCTTCCCACTGGGGTCTCACTCACAGAGATCCTTCATGTAGGATATTTTTTTTCCCACAGTGTCTTGGCTAACCATTCATTTACTTTAAAGGTTTGTGTATATTTGAAAGGTAGAGTGACAGAAGGACAGAGAGTCAGATCTTCCATCCACTGGGTCACTCCCCAGATGGCTACAACAGGTGGGTCTGGGCTAGGTCAAATCCAGGAGCTATGAAAACTCCATCCTGGACTCCAACATGGGTGGCAGGGGCCATCATCTGCTGCTTTTCCAAGTGCATTAGCAGGAAACTGGATTGGAAGTGGAGCAGCTGGAACTCATCAGCACTCTGATGTGGGCTGCTGGCTTTACAAACAGCAGCTTAAGCCACTGCACTACCTCGCCTACCCGTTTTTATTTTTATTTATTTTAAAAGCAGACAGTGACAATATCACTTTGAAAAAGTACACAAATGAAAGAGTAAGGCGTTATACATTCCACAGTTGTTAAATCTACCTTATTCACTTAAGAAGCTCAGGTGTTAGGTAGTGTTAGGGGTTAACAATGGGAATTCCATAAGCACCTAAAATTATCATAAAAAAGTGTTTCTATAGATTTTTATCAGTAAAAGCTAATTTTTAGTATTTTATTTTTTATTTTGTATTTGTATTTGTCATGTACAATATGTTAGGAAAAATGCATACTTGTGGAATGACTAAATCAAGCTGATTAACATACGCATTACCTCATATTTTTTGTGGACTGAACACTAAAAACCTAGTTTCTTAGCAATTTTTTTTAAAGGTTTATTTATTTGAAAGGCATAGTTATGGAGAGAAGGAAGGGAGGGAGGAAGGGAGGGGGAGATATCTTCCTTCTGCTGGTTCACTCCTCTTAATGGCTACAAGGGCCAGGCTGAGCAGTTCTGAAGCCCAGAGCCAGGAGCTTCTTCCAGGTCTCCCACGTGGGTGCATGGGCCATCTTCCACTGCTTTCCTAGGCCACAACAGAGAGCTGGTAGAGCAGGAGGGACTCGATCTGATGCTGATATGGGATGCTGACGTTGCAGGCAGCAGCTTAACCCACTGTGCCACAATGGTGGTCCCAGCAATCCTCATGAATACAATATATTATTCTTCATTGTAGTCTGCATGTTCTACAACAGATCTCTTGAACATATTCCTTTCAAAATGTTATGCCCTTTGATTAACAGCTGCTGTTTTCTAGTGTTCTAGTGCTTACGTTTCTCTTGAGATGTAATTGAGGAACAGTGACCACGCACTGCGAGTGGTGAGTTCTGACATAGAGATACACTTGTGAAACCTCTCCCAGCGATGCACACATCCCTCCCCACCCCATGCTCCTACCTGAGCTCTGCTCTCCTGAGTCTCTCTCTGCTCCTGCAACCTGCCCTGCCCTGTCCAGGTCCCAGGCGCTGTTTGGTCAGGAAGGTCCCTTCCAGTGCCCTGCGTCTGGCTGACTCCAGGAAGCCTTTCCTGATCCCCCAACCTGGCTCACCTGGCTCTTGCCTGAGTTCACTTAGCACCATGTGCGTCTCTGCCAGGGCACTTGGCATCTCCTGGGCCTGTTGTCTGGGCTCTTTCTTGTCCAGTGCTCACTTGCCCTTCACCCCTCAGCTGACCTTGTGCTCACTCTGTGCAGGGACTAGGTCACTCTCTTTGTGTCCAGCCAAAAGCACACTCTCTGGGACCCAGCAGGTCCTCACTGGATGTTTGTTTGACTTGATTAATTTACAATGTGTCCTCCTCTAGGTCCTCCTAGGGACATGGCATTCATGTATGCACATGCATACCTCAGCGTATTTCAGGGAGGGCCAACTCTATTAAGATGGGGAAGACAGACGATAAACAAGCAAGTAAATTACTTACAGATTCAGTCATGTGCCAGTATAGAGAAGTACAAGGTTCAGTAGTCTATAAAACACCTTCCATAATGAAATCACGTTTCTCCTCCATTGCTTACCCAAGAAGTTCTCCTCGGCCACCCTTTTCAGCTTCCACAGATACTTGTAAATATTCCTTTTTGCCCTTTACCATATTTTTTCTATTTAGGTAAAACGTACCGTTCACTGCTGACACAAATCCCACCCCATTAACTCCCACAGGCATTTCACCATTTACATGAACATTTTGAGCTCACTCTTATGTTCATCACATTCTACAAATCCTTACACGGCGTACATTCACTGGTTCATCTAAAATCTGTTGAGTGTCTACTATAACCCAAGCCCTGCTTTCAGAGTGAAGGAAACAGTGATAAATTCAGACAGACAAGATGCTTGCTCTCATGGAACTTCAGTGAGGAAGCAAATAAACAGTCCGTGTTCCTAGTGTGGGACCCTGGTGCCTGACTTCACAGGGACCAGAACAGACCTTATTTACAAATTACGTATGTCTGGCCAGTGCTGTGGTGCAATGGGTTAACATCCTGGCCTGAAGCGCCAGCATCCCATTTGGGCGCCAGTTCAAGACCCAGCTGATCCACTTCCAATCCAGCTCTCTGCTATGGCCTGGGAAGGCAGTAGAAGGTGGCCCAAGTCCTTGGGCCCCTGCACCCACGTGGGAGACCTGGAAGAAGCTCCTGGATCCTGGCTTCAGATAGGCACAGCTCCAGCTGTTGTGGCCAACTGGGAAGTGAACCAATGGATGGAAGACCTCTCTCTCTAACTCTGACTTTCAAATAATTAAATAAATCTTAAAAAAATAAATTAAAAAAAAATTTAAATGTCTGTTGTCTGAAAAACTAATAAAGATGCTAATCTCCGTTGACTAACTTGGAACTTGGGCCAAAGAGCAACGGGCATTGCTCAAAAACAATGCAAGAACGAGCATGATTACATTGAGGCACACAATGGATTATTAAGGCCTGGGAAGTAAGACTAGGAGGGTTTCTTACAGAAATTAGAACCCTGAAAAATGCCTGTGTGTATGGGAGAATTCCGAAAGTCATGCACATGCTGAGGGCACGACTCAGGAAAGATCTAAGACCCTAAGCTTTTACTGTGGACTGATCCCTAGGCTCTGTGCAAGCCTGGATAACCGTTAGAATGCCACAGCACAGAGCTGTGGGAGAAGTGTACTGCTATTTGTTTCCTTTTTTATTTTTTTCAAGTTCTATCCAAAGTAAACAGAGATATTCAAATTGGAAAGGATATCTATTCACAGGTGACACGATCCAATGTATGGAAAAATTCCAAAGAATTCACAAGAAAAGTTCCAGGACTATTAAATGAATTCAGCAAAGTTGCAGGTTACAAGATAAAAAAAAAAAAGTTGTATTTTTATACACAATGCAAAAAGGAAATTAAGAAAGCAACCCCATTAACAATATCTAAGTAATAAAACACCTGAGGCAGGCATTGTGGTACAGCATGTTCAGCATGTTAAACCACCACATGGGATGCCCACATCCTGTAACACAGTGTGCCTGGTTCAAGTCCCGGTTACTCCACTTCTGATTCACCTTCCTGTTAATGTGCATCTCAGGAGCCAGCAGATGATGGCTCAAGTCTGTGAGGGAAACCCAGATAGAATTCCAGGCTCCTGGCTTCAGCCTAACCCAGGCCCTGGCCTTTGGTAAAAAGCAGCAGATGGAAGATCTCTTTGTTGCTCTGCCTCTCAAATAAATATTTTTTAAAAGAATAAAACACATAGGAATAAATTTAACTACAAAGGTGAAAGGGGCAGTTGTTTGGCATAGTGATTAAGGTACCATTTAGGAACCAGTGCTGTGGCATAGTGGGTAAAGCAGCCGCCTGCAGTGCCAGCATCCCATATGGGTGCTGGCTGGTTCGAGTCCCGGCTGCTCCATTTCCAATCCAGCTCTGTTATGGCCTGAGAGGGCAGTAGAAGATTGCCAAAGTCCTTGGGCCCCTGCACCTGCTTGGGAGACTCGGAAGAAGCCCCTGGCTCCTGCCTTCAGATCAGCACAGCTCCAGCCTTTGTGACCATCTGGGGAGTGAACCAGAAGATGGAAGATCTCTCTCTTTCTCTCTCTCTGCCTCTCTGTAAATCTGCCTTTCAAATAAATAAATAAATCTTTAAAAACAAAAGCAAAAGAAACCATTTGGTGGTGCCAGCACTGTGGATAGTGGGTTAAGTACTGCTTGCGAGGCCAGAATCCCTCATCAGGGTCCTGGCTGGAGTCCCAGCTGCTCTGCTTTGGATCCAGCATTCCTGTTAATGCACCAGGGAAGGCAGATGATGCCCAGCCCTGGATGGATGGAATTCCTGGCTCTTGGCTTCGGCCTGGCCCAGCCCCGGAGTGAACCAGCAGATCTCTAAGTTTCTCTCTCTTTTTGACATTCTTTCAAGTACATAAACGTTTTTTAAAAATCCCATTTGGGATATACCCCATACTGAAGTCTCTGACTCTGCTCCCCTCTCCTGTTTCCTGCTAATAGGCACCCTGGGAAGCAGCAGGTCATGGTTCAAGTAGTTGGTTCCATGCCACCCATGTAAGAAAGACTGAGTCTCCAGCTCCTGGCTTTGACCTATCCTAGACCCCACTAACTAATTTTATTTTTAAGGTGAAAGACTTGTACCCTGGAAATTACAGAACATGGTTGAAAGACATTTAGACCTAAATACATGGAATGACACTTTATGGTCATGATTAAGAGCATTTAATATGATAAAGATATTAATACTACCAAAAACAATCCACAGATACAACATAATTCCTACTAAACTTCCAATAGGGGCCAGCTCTGTGGTATAGCAGGTAAAGCCACTGCCTGCAGTGCTGGCATCCCATTTGGGCGCTGGTTAGAGTCCTGGCTGCACCACTTCTGGTTCAACTCTCTGCCATGGCCTGGGAGGGCAGCAGAGATGGCCCAAGTCCTTGGGCCCCTTGCACCTGAATGGGAGACTCGGAAGAAGCTCCTGGCTTCTGACTTCAGATCAGCGCAGCTCCAGCCATTACAGCCATTTGGAGAGTGAACCAGCAGATGGAAGACCTCTTTCTCTCTCTCTGTCTCTGCCTCTCTGTAACTCTTACAAATAAATAAATAAATCTCTTTTTTAAAAGATTATTTATTTATTTATTTATTTGAAAGGCAGAGTTAGAGAGAGAGGAGAGGCAGAGAGGAGAGGGAGAGGGAGAGGGAGAGGGGGAGAGAGAGAGAGAGAGAGAGAGAGGTCCTCCAGCCACTGGTTCACTCCCCAATTGGCTGTAATGGCTGGAGCTGCACCGATCAGGAGCCAGGAGTCAGGAGCCTCCTCCAGGTCTCCCACATGGGTGCAGGGGCCTAAGGACTCGGGCCATCTTCTACTGCTTTCCCAAGCCATAGAAGAGAGCTGGATCGGAAGTGGAGCAGCCAGGTCTCAAACCGGCGCCCACATGGGATGCCAGCCCTTCAGGCCAAGGCGTTAACTCGTTGCGCTAAAAGTGCCGGCCCCAATAAATAAATCTTAAAAAAAAAAAAAGAATAGAAAAGAAAGAAAGAAACAATTTCCAATAGCCTTTTTTTTAATGTGGAAAAGAAAATCCTCAAACTCATGAAATCAGAAGGGGAGCCAAGTAGACAAAAAATAGTCTTGAAAAAGAACAAAGCTGAAGGACACTCCTACTTTCAAAACTTTCTACAATAATCAAAACAGTGTGACACTGACATAGTGACAAAGTGCAGACCAATGGAAGAGTCTAGAAATAAACCTTCTCACATATAACCAGTTGACTTTTTGATAAGGATGCCAAGAAAGAATAGTCACTTCAACACATGGTGCTGGATAACTGGATTGCTACACGCAAAAGAATGAATTTGGACCCTCCTCCCCACTTCACACCATTTTCAACAATTAACTCAAAAAGGATTCATGATGTTAATAAAAAAACCAAAACTGTAAACTTAGAATATAGCAATAAATTATGACCCTGGGTTTGGTAATGGATTCTTAGATATGGCAACAAAAGCTCAAGCGACAAATTAACAGATAGACTGGACTTCAGCAAAATTGGAAGTTTTTTGCACGTCAAAGGACATTACAACGCACACAAACAGGGGAAAATGGAGCCACATCTCACTTTTTCACAGTGATTGTGTTCTACAAAGTCAGTGTGAAAACTGAATTAGCAAATACTGAACAAAAGCTTCTCGAGTTAGGGACCTATGAGCCTCTGGTCACAATGTTTTCATCAACATATCAATGTATAACTGCATTTAAGTGTGTTTGTTTAAAGAAGTCTTTTTTTTTTTTTTTTTTTTTTTTGACAGGCAGAGTTAGTGAGAGAGACAGAGAGAAAGGTCTTCCTTCTGTTGGGTCACCCCCAAATGGCTGCTATGGCCAGGAGCCAGGAGCCAGGTGCTTCCACCTGGTCTCCCATGTGGGTGTAGGGCCCAAGCACTTGGGACATCCTCCACTGCCTTCCCGGGCCACAGCAGAGAGCTGGACTGGAAGAGGAGCAACTGGGACAGAACCGGTGCCCCGACCGGGACTAGAACCCAGAGTGCCGGCACCGCAGGCGGAGGATTAGCCTAGTGAGCCGCGGTGCCAGTCTAAAGAAGTCTTAATACGTGATGGTCAACAGCACTGTAACTCATGCCTGCACTGAAGTTTATCTAGCATGTATTTTTTCCACAGGGCACAGGACATGTGAACACTAGACATTTACAAACACCACACAGCACTTCAGCACAATCTTTGGGGAGTATCTTTAAAACCCACTAGCAAAAAGCACAAAAATATGGAAACCATGGCACTACTCGACTATAAAAAGGATGCTTCTGTACAGAACGAGAACTGAAACAAGCCAGAGATGACCTTGTCAGAGCCTAACTACAGACACGTGCAGTGAGCAACTCAGAATTTCCACCGTTCTGTACACAGCGGAATGATCAAGAACAGTTCCATGGCGGGAGAAGGCTGTGGCACAGCGATTTAAGTGGTGACTTGGGATACTTGCATCCCGTATCAGAGTGCTAATTTGAGTCCTGGATGCCTAGTTCCCTGCTAATATTCCTGCGAAGGCAGCAGACAATGGCTCAAGTACTCGGGCCCATCATGCACATTGGAGACCTTAACTTCTGGGCTCCTGGACTTGGTCTCACCCAGCCCTGGCTGTTGTAGGCATTTGGGGAATGAACCAGCAGATGGGAGAGCTCTGTCTCTCCCTCTCTGTCACTGTGCCTTTCAAGTAGATAAATACACAATTTTTTAAAAAATCCCATGAGTATTGATTTTGGGGTTACAAAAAAATTTCAATGAGTAGGCAAATTTGCATGTACACAATCTTTGAATAATGAAGACTGACTACATTTGCAAATATATAAATCTGAGGGGGCTGCAACATCCAGAATACATAAAGAACTTTTTTTTTTTTTTTTAAGATTTATTTATTTATTTGAAAGAGTTACACAGAGAAAAAGAGAAGCAGAGTGAGAGAGATAGAGGTCTTCCATCTGCTGGTTCACTCCCCAATTGGACACAACAGCCGATCCGAAGCCAGGAGCCAGGAGCTTCTTCTGGGTCTTCCCGTGTGGGTGCAGGGGCCCAAGGACTTGGACCATCTACTACTGCTTTCCCAGGCCACAGCAGAGAGCTGGATCAGAAGTGGAGTACGTGGGACTTGAACCAGTGCTCATATGGGATGCCAGCACTGCAGGCCTTACCCACTAC
The DNA here is from genome assembly GCF_964237555.1 of Oryctolagus cuniculus. NCBI lineage: Eukaryota > Metazoa > Chordata > Mammalia > Lagomorpha > Leporidae > Oryctolagus > Oryctolagus cuniculus. The sequence continues at coordinate 148,994,798 of NC_091437.1, forward strand.
GCCACAGTGCCGGCCCCCATAAAGAAACTCTTAAAACTTAATTAAATGCTGGCAAAGGGACCAGCATTGTGGTACAACAGGTTAAGCTGCCACCTCCAAGGCCAGCATCCCAAATGAGTTCAAGTCCCAGCTGCTTCATTTCCCATCCAGCTGCCTGCTAATGTGCCTGGGAAGGCAGTAGAAGATGGCCCAAGTACTTGAGCCCCTGCCATCCATGTGGGAGACCTGAATGGAGTTCCAGACTCCTGACTTTGGCCTGGCTGAACCCAACCATTTGGAGAGTGAACCAGTGGATGGAAGATCTCTCTTCTCTCCGTCTCTCTGTAATTCTGCCTTTCAAATAAATAACATGAATCTTTAAAAAAAAAAAAAAAAACTGGACATAAGTACATGAACAAACATTTCTCCAAAGCATATGTAAAAATGGTCAATAATCACATGAAAAGATGTGGCTTTGATCTGCATTTTCCTAGTGACTAGAGTCATTATATTACATGAATTACATAATACTTTTCTTAACTGAAAATAAAAGGAGTTGGCAAGGATGTGGAGAAACTGGAACCCTTGTACATTGCTTGTGGAATGTAAAAAAGTAGTCATGTAGGTGCCAGTGTTGTGGCACAGTGGGTAGAGCTGCTGCCTGAGATACTGGCATCCCATATGGGTACCAGTTCAAGTCCCAGCTGCCCCACTTCTGATCCAGCTCTCTGCTAATGTTCTCAGAAAAGCAGCAGAAGATGGCCCAAGTGCGTGGGCCCCTAGAAAAAGCTCCTGGCTTCTGGCTTCTGCCTGGCCCCAGCACTGGCTGTTGCCGCCATTTGGGGAGTAAACCAGTGAATGGAAGACCTCTCTCTCTCTGTCTTTCCCTCTCTAACTCTGACTTTCAAATAAATAAAAAACTTTTTTTTTTTAAAAAAAAAGGTACTTATGCAATGCACTGTAGAAAAGTTTGATGGTTCCTCAAAAAGTTCAATATGGAATTATCATGACAGTAATTCCACTCCTAGGGATACACCTAAAAGAACTAAAAATGAGGACTCAAATTTACATGCTGGTGTTCACTGCAGCATTATTCACAATAGTCAAAAGATGGAAAAACTCAAGTTCCAATCAACAGATGAATACAAAAATGTGGTGTGCAGATACACACAGTGGAATATAATTCAGTCATCAAAAGGAAAGGTGTTCTGATGACACAGATGAAACCTTAAAAATATGCTAAGTAAAATAAACAAGACACAGAAGGAAAAACAATGTGCAATTATACTTATTTAAAGTTGTCAAATCCACAGAGACAGAAAGTAGAATAGAGGTTAGCAGGCCTGGGCTAGGGGGAAGAGGGAATCATTGCTTAATGGTTACAAGTTTCTGCTTGGGGCAATGAAAGAATTTTGGAAATAGTGATGATAGTTGTGCAACATTGTGAATATAATTAATGCCATTGAATTATACACTTAAAATGGATATAATGGCAAACTTTATGTTTTTAAATATAAGTGTGCATAATATATATATATATGACCATAATTTTTAGAAAACTGACTCAGTTAATAAAATGGAAAAAAATCACGGAAAACTCTAATCACAGCTAACTTTTATTTTGTATACAAGGACACAATCAATCAGTAGAGGAAGGATCTTTTGCTCTGTCAAATAAATATATTTAAAAGCTAACAAACATCAGAGTAGAATTTTATCAAGCCTACAAAAGATGGGGAAATTTACTAATGGTTATTTACAGCTATACAGAGTTAACATATTTCAAGGGAACCATAATATAAATATATTTAAAGGCATCATTTCCAATACTTGACATTTTGAATTTTGAAAACATGAAAATTACTGTGAAACAAAACTCAGACCACATTAGCAATGGTTTAGAAAAGGGAGCAATTTAATCAATATAAGACAGAGTGCTTTAAGAAGTTTTTAAATGTGTAGAAGAAAAACAGCTTAGTGCATTCAATTTTTATAGTCTTTACATTGCTTCTTTTTAAAAAAAGTTAACAGTAGTATGAAAAAAGCCACCCACAAAGCCAGCTGTCTGAGTGAAGAAATCAGCTAAATTGCAGCATTTTGGAATTACTAATAAAGCTATAGTTAAAAAATAAAAAGTTTATAAAAATGAAAGCAGCATGCATATTCAAGGCTTTTTTTGTAACATTTTAATTAGCTGACAAACATTTAACCAAGAGCTGGGTATTTAGTATCCATTAAGTTAGATCAAATAAACTGGCCAAGCCCACTCTATCTGGTCATTCAGGAAAACATTTTAAAAGCCAAAGCTAATTAAACTGAGTATTTCTTCTATGAAGAAAGCACATTTTGAAAAATGGTCCTATGGTCACGAAAGAGAGGGTCCTTGTCAACATGAATGAACAGCACTGGTCTTGAGAAAGCTTCTAAGTTAGCATGAACATTCAGTCTCCTGACACAGTGACAGTTAACAGCTAACACTCCCATGATTCACAAGTGCAAAGCTAACTTTTAACTCATTATGACCAGTTGAGAATTTCCATTCATTGAAATTGTTATGCAAGGCAGAATTTCACAAAGCAGTAATTCTTGAAAATTTTGAACTGACATCTGTATGAACACTTCTGATTTCCATATGATTGTAAGGAAACTATATATGATTATTTCTTCACATTTTTGGTACAATATTTATTTCAGAGTCTCACCCTACCCAAATTCTTACACCAGTTTCTCTTCATTCTTCGATATTATCTTCAGTTTAATAAAAAGTAATTCAGCTTCTAATGAAAAAAGTAAAAGAAGTATTACAAATAGAAATAGTGGTAACTATGAATGTGTTTAATGAAAGATCCAATCATCAAGGGCCAGTAAGATCCCAAAATCTTACTATTCCAACATATCTAAATAGGCTGTCTTTAGACTTGAAATTATATAAGACCATGCACAATTTTTAATCTTAGTGCAGGGCCTGATAAGTAAGACATAGAAATAAACCATGTTTTTTTCCCCCCATTTCTAGCAATTTTTACTCTGTAAAATGTTTGGTCACTCAAAGCTATAAGTTTAATCACATATCAAAGAATATAGGCAATAAAGCCCATCTTACCAGACACACAGTAGGAAGCCGGACGAAATAGGAGGAAAAGTTCTAGTGGTCATTAAACCCCCTCAGAAAGTCTAAGATTTAGAATGTCTCCATTGTATCAGAATAAAAATGTATTGTATTAAAATTTGATTTTTTACAAGCTGTTTTTTAATTAGTGTTCTATTTACATTGCAGAACTTCCGCCAACTGCAGTAGTTTAACTTTGGCACAAGATTAAGTTCCATTACTTTTGGATATTGGATCCTGTGTTTTGAGAGTCTGTATGTCCCAAAACGTTTTCAGTGTCATCAAAGACTTAGCCCATTCACAGTTAATCAGACATCTTGAGCTGAAGAATTGATTCTCCTTCAATGCTTTAGGCAGCTATAAAAGAAAAACATCATAAAAAAAGAAAATTTAAAGAAAACTGTGGTTTTACTATTTACAGAAACAAAAAAATGACACCAATCAATCATGACCATGCCCCTGGTATGCTCATCAATACTGAGGCCACTTGTCCCCTATATCTTACATAACACATTGCACTTTGTGTTCTACTCAGATACATGTTCTGCAGATGCCAGATTTGCTTAGAGACATTTATCACCATTATGTAATAATTTATTTAAAAGTTATTAGGAAGTTTATATGTCATTGTCAGTATTTATAATACACAGGCTATGAAATCTAAAAATTTCAACTTTTTCTCTTATTTACAAGTCTGGCCCCTGCAAAAGATAGACATGTACTTCACTTTCTGTGATAACTACATTGGGAAGGTTTTCGGCAACTTTTATTTTGATAAATTGAATCATAGTTAAATAAAGAAATAACTTCAGAGGAAACCTATGGTAAATCCTCTTAAAGTGAGAAAGTCTCTTATTAGGCCAATAATAACTTGGTGATTAATGTACTTTTCATTGTTTTTATTTTTTGTTTAATGTGTTTTATAATTTTAGACTTTTATATATTCTAAAAGCAAGGCATCGGAGCTGGCGTTTTGGGGGCAGCAGGTAAGCTGCTGCTTGTGATGCCAGCATCCATATCACAATACCCATTTAGTGTCCTGGCTGCTCTGCTTCTGATCCAACTTCCTGCTGATGCACCTAGAAAGGCAGTGGAAGATGGCCCAAGTGCTTGGGCCCCTGCTCCCCACATGGGAGACCCAAATGGAGTTCTGAGCTCCTGGTTTCAGCCTGGCCCAGACCTAGCTGTTACTACCATTCGGGGAGTGAACCAGAGGATGGATGATCACTCTCTCTCTCTCTGCACTCTGCCTTTCAAATAAATAAATCTTCTGAAAGTGAGGTATGACTCTATATGTACCACAAAAGTACACACATCACATATTTGAGTTTTTGAAAACTGCCTTTATGTGAATTTTATGATGATAATAATTTCTTATATAACATAAGAATTAACCACACAAACTTAAAGGAGAGTTAAACTAAATCATACCAAAAAATTAAATTTTGGAAGACTACAACTTCCCAGAAAATCACTGCAGAGGTTGTAACAACAAACCACTGCAGCAACAATGTGTTGACTTAATCTTGGCTGAGTGCACTCTTGTGTTTAGCAGCAAAAATGCCTGTTAAAATATTTTATGCATCTGGGTCAGAAGAAAGCCTGGAGAGTTCTGACATTAGGAAGCGGAGGGCTGCACTTCAGGATGAAGCTGTATAAAACTGTTTAACTTCTTGTGACTTACAATGCTTACATAATGCTGTAGACCCTGGAATAGGATTTACACTGCTTATTAAAATAGGTACTTTTTTTTATTCCATCTGTTTTTATGCCTTAAAAATGTTAATGAAAATAAAACCTGAAAAAGGACTGCTAAGCAATAAGAATAGTGCCTGGCACATATTAAACTCTCTATAAATAATTGTTAAAATAAATAAAACCAGGGAGGAGACATAGAGAAATTAAGGAAATACTGCATAGACTAAGAGAGTATAAAAGCATGGGGAAGGAATACAACAAGCCAAGAGAATAAGAAAGCATGCTCACACGTAAAATAATAAAAGGGTCTGCGCCTTGTTTCCCCCTCACTATTGGAGAACATTGCAGGAATTTCTAACAGCAACATGCTCTTCAGACCCCTGATAGACAGACACACAGCAGCACTTCATAACAATTGCATTGTCTTCAAAACAGCGTGTTTTTATCCTGGCATACTCCAAAACAGACTAGAAAAGGTAAAACCAGGTTACTGAATTCCAGAAGTATTAAAAATTTAAGTCCTAACTCCAAAGCAGGTAACTGATTTGCAACTACAGTAATATTTCAATCAACCTAATCTATAAAATAATTAAGATTTGAGGAACATGCTAAAACCTTTTAAATTTAAACCATATCGATTTGTACTTTTAAGATGAAAGAGAGATATTTTTAACCAAATACAGTGTTTGTGCTGGTAGCAGGTTTGTTTTATATCCAAAAAATGAAAAAATATTTTATGCAATTGAGTTTATTTAATACCAAATCTGCTATGTGCCTTTTAATCTCTAAGATGGAAGTAATTTACATCACAGTTGTCACAACAGATGCCACATAAGCAAACATGAATTTATACAGATCTTAGGCTTTTAATAGAAAGACATACATAAAGCATTTTAAGCTCTAGGAAAAAATCTAATAAAGTTTTGGCAGCAATATAATGAAGAAAAAAGAGACTCATTTTCACCTAGTTTCCTAAAACTGTGTAAGTCTTTCCTTTGATATACTTTCTCCCTTCTTTTTAGTTTTCATTCTTGAATTCTTTTTTTTTTTTTTTTTTGGACAGGCAGAGTGGACAGTGAGAGAGAGAGACAGAGAGAAAGGGCAGAGTGGACAGTGAGAGAGACAGACAGAGAGAAAGGTCTTCCTTTTGCCATTGGTTCACCCTCCAATGGCCGCTGCGGCCAGCGGGCTGCAGCCAGCGCACCGCGCTGATCCGATGGCAGGAGCCAGATACTTCTCCCGGTCTCCCATCGGGTGCAGGGCCCAAGCACTTGGGCCATCCTCCACTGCACTCCCTGGCCACAGCAGAGAGCTGGCCTGGAAGAGGGGCAACCGGGACAGAATCCGGCGCCCCGACCGGGACTAGAACCTGGTGTGCCGGCGCCGCAAAGTGGAGGATTAGCCTAGTGAGCCGCGGCGCCGGCCTCTTGAATTCTTAAATAGAAAAAAATAAACACCAAAAACAAACTTTAGTGAAGGGAGGTGGCAAGAAATGGATCTTAAATTACCTTTAGTATCTGTAAATCCCAATCCTATCAGTCTCCTTTCTTAGAGAATGAGTAACTGTCCATTAAAACAAAGTAAGACACATTTCATATGAAAAATAATCAAAGCAACATTAAGCTCTTCATGGTAAATATACCAATCAAACTATACACGATCATCTTATATTTCTTGGCTTTACTGGTGGCAGCTGGCTCTCTTATTAGGACAAAGGAAAACTATTTTAGAAAAAAAGATCAAAAGCAAAAATGATTGATACAGTAAGGTGACTGTTCAGAATGAATGTGGCTAATGAATACTTGAATATATTCAGATTAAAAACTTACATTTCAGTCATCTGACTTAGAAAGCTTCCGCTTCACATGCCGTGGAGGTTCCCAAGTATCACTATCATCGGTTTCCTCTTCATCCTCTAGATCCTGATCATCAATAACTTCATCTTCTTCCTCGTTTTCCTCAAATAATTCTATACCTAATTCTGATCTTCTTTGCCTTTCTGCAAACCACTCTCTGACCTGCTCATAGCCCATATGTGATCTGTTAACAAGCTCATCAAGGTCTTGTTCATTAAGAAATTTGTGCTTCAGGTAATAATCTTTAAGTATTGCAGTTCCAGTTTTAAATTTTATAAGTGACGGTCCCCTGTCCCAGTTGTTCATTCTTTTGCCTCCTCGAGGCCGCCCACGAGGTCTTCCTCTTCCCCGCCCTTTGGGTCTCCCCCTCCCTCTTTTCCTAAGGGAAGACAGACCATTCATACTACTGGAATTGGCACTTTGATAGTAGTAGTACCATTTCAAGTTTCCATTTTTCCAAGCATAACGGGTGTCCCCAAACCAACTAACTATGTCTGTTCTGGCAAGCCCACTTTCTTCAGCCAATTTGTCATACTCTTCTGGTGATGGCCACTGGGTTCGGACAAATGCACTTTTAAGCAGGTGCAACTGCTCGGGTGTTTTTTTACATATCTTGCCTGTACTCCCTGACTTAGGTGCAACAGATTCATCTCCGGGAGAGGCTTCTCCAGCTTCTTCTTTGGAACTACCTGCATTATTTTCATCTACTTCCATTTTCTCTTCCTTTAAAGCTTTTGATTTCTTCTTCTCTGTAAACCAAGCATCAATTTCTCTTCTGGTTAGTTTGGTTTGCGCTCTTAACCTATTTAATTCTTCATCTGTAAGTACAGAGTTGTTGAGAAAACTTGCCTGAAGGACTCGAAGTTGCTCTGCAGTTTTCTCTTTGAACTTCTGGGGCGTAAAGTCAGGGAAAGTATTCCAGGACTGCTTATGCTGTGAAGTAGCAACAGTTGGGGACTCCGTGGTTTCATCACTGGAGTCTATAATAATGGTGGTAGAGGAATCATTGTTGAGATGTAAGCACTGATTACTCTTTGAATTTCTCTGGTTGTACCTTGTGTCACTAAACCACTTTTTAATCTCTCCTTTTGTCAATCCCGTTATTTTCATAAGTCTGCTTATTTCTGAGTCATGGGGAAACTGATTTTTAAGGTAGCTAACTTTTAGTTCTGCCAGTTGTTCTTTAGTTTTTTTTGCCCGAATGCCAAATGAATCAGGGTTTACCAATGCAGTTTCATGTTTGAGATTTTGAGAAGTTGGAACTGCTGCTGTTGCTGGCTTTGTTTCTGCAACAGGCTGAGCAGCAGGTACCTGACTTTTCTGTACATTTGTTTGATTTGGAACCCCTGCCACTGTCAAGGCTATAGGTGCTGTTACCGGTAAAGTATTTGTTCCAGCTACTTGAGTAAGAACCAGACCCGGCTGACCAACTATTTGGCATGTCTGTAAAATAGATGGTAAGCCATTACTCCCCGTGGAAATGTGTGTGGGAATGACAGTTATGGTCTGAGGTACAGTATGCACTGTTCCATTGAATTGTTTTCTTCGTGCCTCCTCTACTTCCTCAGGAGTCCAACTAACACCATGTTTTAGACGCTGGGCTGAAAACCATATCTTGATTTGTTCCTCTGTGTATTTTGCTTGAGCAGAGAGAACTGTAATTTCTGACATCGTTGGATAAGGGAATTTGTTGTAGGTGTTAAGTAAAAGCGGATTGTTATCCAACGCAGCATTGTAGGTGGGGATGCTGTTAACAGGGATTAAGACTTTGGGAATCAAGTTAGAATTCTGCTGGGCAGAGACTGCAGTTATCACCTGTGCTAGTCCAGGAAGAACTGCTGCTGGGGTCACCACTGTACTGGCAGCATTTGGGTGTATTCTGTTTATAATGGAAGTACTTGTATTAGATTCAGAAGCTGAAGAACTTGGATTTTCTACAATTTCTTCACGGTCTGGTTTGACTTCATTCTCTTTCTCTTCAGGAGCACCCTCAACTGAGTCATTATGGACTGTAATTCGTTTGCTTTCCGCCTTATTTTTCATCATTTTCATGATAGGAGTTTTACTGATAGATATTCCAGAAGAAGAAACTTCTGTAGATTCAGCTTGCTCTGCATTCTCTTCTTTAACAAAACTACCATCAAAAGTCAGATCATTTATTGTTTGTTCAAAGATTGTCTGGTTATTACGTTTCACCATAGTCAACTTAAAATTATCTTCTCCTGGGTGATATTTCAGATTATGCTCAGAAAGTGCATCATACCTTTTGGTAAGAAAATTGCATTCAACACAAACATAGGATGAGTTTAGCACTACATTGGGGTGCTCTGAATCCACATGAAAAGTAAACATGTTTAGGTCTGGAGTTTGAAAAGTACAATATTTACATTCATAGCCACCTTCAACTTTTTTATTTTGCTGATTGTCAGAATCCACAGATTCATGAACTTCTTCATCACTTGAGATACTCTCTGCCCTGGTGTTTTCTATAGGTGTAAGGACAGGGGGACCCTCATCCACATCTGATATCAACTCAAGGTCTGGATCCTGTTCACTGGCAAGAACCATGCATGGTGTTGTTGACTTTCGCCTGCTTGCCATTCTGATGTTACAGAAAAAATCTCAGAGGTGATTCAAAAGCATTGAGGCTTAAAACTACTCAGTATTCTTCATTTGAAAACAATGGCTTTTGGTTCTTCAAGTCCATTTTTGTGCTCAACAAGTCTCATTAGCAGCTTTTTCATGGTGCAATCAAGTAAAGAGTGTACTGTTGGCAGATAAAATACTGCTGAACTGCTGAAATTTTTGAAGCACAACTCCAATCACCTACATTAAAATAAATTTGAAAATGTTTTAAAATCAGTGACTATGATCTTTGAAACAAGTTACAGTTATGTTTTACTTAATGAAGTTGCTGAATATGTAGACTATAAAGATCTAGAATATGACAAGAATCAGAAAAAATATCCTTATTATATCACGTCCTATTCTTTTAAAAAAATTTAGTAAGTTCTACTGAGATAAAACAAAGTCTCTGAAATTCTGAGGATATCTTCAATCTAAAGCTCTGCCAGTTGAGCTATTTTGGCTAACATCTTATTCATGTCTGCATCTCCAGTGCATACAAGAAGCTTGTATTCAAGTAGGTAAGTTCAATGTTTATTCAGTCAAACCAGAATGAATAGGAAAACAGTCCTACAAAACTCAATAGGGGGCCAGCCTGTGGCACAGCAAGCTAAGCTACAACCTGCAGTGCCAGCATCTCAAATAGGGGCCAGTTCAGTCCCAGCTGTTTCACTTCTGATTCAGCTCCTTGCTAATTGTGCAATTGTGGGAAAGCAGCAGATGATGGCCCAAGTCCCTGGGCACCTGCATCCACATAGGAGACCTGGAAGAAGCTCCAGGCTCCTGGCTTCAGCCTAGCACAGCCCTGGCCAAAAGGAGTGAACCAGTAGGAAGATTCTCTCTCTCTCTCTCTCTCTCTCTCTCTCTCTCTCTGCCTCTGTAACTCTACCTTTCAAATAAGTAAATAAATATTTTTAAAAAAGAAGAAAACTCAGGAGGGTTAGAGGGCACTACTATGGAGATCAATAGCTTAAATTCACAATATCTAAAAAAAAAACATTTTTGCTTACTTTTTTCATTTGAAATAAAAAACAGATGTTTTACTTGCTGATTCACTCCAAATGCCAGCAACAGCCCAGATTAGGGCAGAGCCAGGAACCCAGAACTACATCTAAGTTTCTCACATGGGTGGTCGGGGGCCCAATTACTTGAGACATCCTCCACTGTTTTTCCAGACGTATTAGGTGGGAGCTGCACTGGAAGTGAAACAACCAGGAGCTGAACCAGCATTCCAAAATGAGATGCCGATGCTGCAAGAGGCAGCTTAACCTGCTGCGCCACAACACTGGCCCCAAGAATATTGACCTTATAGCATCAGGAAACCATGAACTAGGGGTAGGTATTTGGTATAGTGATTAAAATGCCACTTGGGATGTCTAAATCCCATACTGGCATGCTCGCGTTAAATAATCAGCTCTCTTCCCGATTCTAGCTTCCACCTAACCTGCACCCTTGGAGGCAGCAGGTAAAGCTCAAGTAGTTGGGTCCCTGGCACCCATACAGGAGATCCAAAGTGAATTCCTGGCTCCTGGCTTTTGCCTGGCCCAGCCCCAGTGGAGGAAATGAACCAGTAGATGTAAGATCATTATTATCATTATTTCTTTCAGCCTTTAAGCTCAATAAGATAAATGTTTTTCAAAATATTTATTTTGAAAGGCCAAGTTACAGAGAGGCAGAGGCAGAGGCAGAGAGAGAAAGAGAGAAAGAGAGAGAGAGAGAGAGAGAGTCTTTCATCTGCTGGTTCAATCCCAAAATGGTCAAAACAGCTGGAGCTGAGCCAATCCTAGAGCTTCTTCCAGGTGCAGGGGACCAAGGACTTGGGCCATCTTTACTGCTTTCCTAGGCCATAGCAAAGAGCTGAATCTGAAGTGGGGCAGCTGGGACTCGAACTGGTGCCCATATGGGATGCCAGCATTGCAGGCGGTGACTTTACCTGCTATGCCACAGCACTGGCCCCATAAGTATATTTTCTGAAAGATTTATTTATTTGAAAGTAAGAATTACAGAGAGAGGGACAGAACTTCCATCCACTGGTTCACTACATGGATGCCGGTGGTGCAGACTGCAGCTTAATCTGCTACACCATAGCACTGGCCCCCAAAATAAATATTTTTAAAATACACTGAGTGATACTGATACAAATAAATTTTTTGAACGAACCTATCAGCTTTTTTTGTAAGAGATTTATTTATTTATTTGAAAGGCAGTTACAGAGAGGCAAGGTCGGGGGGGAGTCTTCCATCTGCTGGTTCACTCCCCAGTTGGCCACAATGGTTGGAGCTGCATTGATCCAAAGCCAGGAGCCAGGAGCTTCTTCCAGGTCTCCGACACAGGTGCTGGGACCCAAGGACATGGGCCATCTTCTACTGCTTTCCCAGGCCATAGCATACAGTTGGATCAGAAGTGGAGCAGCCGGGGCTCGAACTGGCACCCATATGGGATAGCAGCACTGCAGGCAGCAGGGCCTTACCTGCTATGCCACAGTACCGGCCCCACAAATAAATTTTGCATTGAAATATTTATATGTTAAATATTAAAGTAATTAAGTATTGAATATCAAAATAACATTTTAACGCTAACTCAGTTACAGTTTATGTTTCTAAAGTCTAACACAAATGAAAATGAATAAAATGAGTAAATATCCTCACTTGTTCACACCACAAATATAGAGCTATTTTCATTTCCTAGCATCATCCTTGTCTCAGCTGAACTGAGGGGAAATGAGTTTGCTTAAAAGATCATAAAGCAGGGGCTGGTGTTGTACCACAGCGATGCTGGTATCCGATAGAACACCAGTTTGTGTCCTGGCTGCTCGGCTGATCCAACTCCCTACCAATGCACCTGGAAAGGCAGTGGAAGACAGCCCAAGTACTTACACCCCTGCCACTATGTGGGAGACCAGGATGGTATTCCTGGCTTCTGGCTTCAGCCTGGCCCAGTCATGGCTTCAGTCATGGTGAGCATTTGGGGATGAACCAGCAGATGGAAGATGTCTTTCTCTTTCTGTCTCTCCCTGTTTTTATGTGGTTCTTTCTTTCAAATAAATAAAATAAATATATTTAAAAAAAATTATAGGCCGGTGCCGCAGCTCACTAGGCTAATCCTCTGCCTTGCGGCACCAGCACACCAGGTTCTAGTCCCGGTCGTGGTGCTGGATTCTGTCCTGGTTGCCCCTCTTCCAGGCCAACTCTCTGCTGTGGCCCACAAGTGCAGTGGAGGATGGCCCAAATCCTTGGGCCCTGCACCCCATGGGAGACCAGGATAAGTACCTGGCTCCTGCCATCGGATCAGCGCGGTGCGCTGGCTGCAGCACGCCAGCCGCGGCGGCCATTGGAGGGTGAACCAACGGCAAAGGAAGACCTTTCTCTCTGTCTCTCTCTCTCACTGTCCACTCTGCCTGTCCAAAAAAAAAAAAAAAAAAAAATTATAAAGCAAAACCAGGTTTCTATGAGAAGATACACTTACCAAAAAAAGGAGGAAAATTTTTAGGAAACTGAGCTGTCCAAAGTATGTCCTAACTTTGAAGATGGTTAACATTCCTCCACACTGGAATTATTCAAATAAAGACTATGCACTCAAATTGATGAGTTTGAACAACAAATGTAAGTTGGACTGAATATTCCTTATTTCTTGATTTCCCATATTACAAAATAAAGAGCATCAGCTTTCTACAAAGCCCTACTCTCAAAGTGTCATTCTTTTTTTCTACAAAACTCCTGATTTCTTAGAGATAATAAAGAAATTACTGAAATTTAAAATTCTTTTTTAAAAAAAGATTTATTTATTTTAATGTCAGAGTTGCACAGAGAGGAGAGGCAGAGAGAGAGAGAGAGAGAGGTCTTCCATCTGATGGTTTACGCCCCAGATGGCCGCAACGGCCGGAGTTGCACCGATCCCAAAGCCAGGAGCCAGGAGCTTCCTCTGGGTCTCCCACACGGGTGCGGGGGCCCAAGGACTTGGACCATCTTCCACTGCTTTCCCAGGCCATAGCAGAGAGCTGGATCGGAAGTGGAGCAGCTAGGTCTCGAACCAGCACCCATATGGGATGCCGGCACTTCAGGCAAGGGCATTAACCCACTGTACCACAGCACTGGCCCCTAAAATTATTTCTTAACTAAATGCTATAAATTAAGCTAATGTAATCTCATAATCAAACAGGGGTCACCAATTTTTTTTTTCAAGAATCAACACAGCTATTTAAATTTTAAAACCTTATTTCTTTGAAAAGAGATACAGAGAAATCTCTCATTTACTGGTTCAGTCCCCAGAGGCCTGCAACAGCTGGGGCTGGGCCAAGCTGAAGCCAGGAGCCAGAAATTCAGTCTGGGTCTCCCATGTAGCCTAAGGACTGAACCTATCACCTGCTGCTTCCCAGTATGCTAGCAGGAAGCTGGAATTGGAAGAAGAACTGGCACTCAAATCCAGGCACTCCAATATGGGATGTGGACATCCCAAGCAAAATCTTAACCACTGTTCCAAATGCTGGCCAGCAACACAGGTATTTGATTATTATTTATCATTAGAAACAGAGAATTCCCCAAACAGATCTAAATGAGCAACACTCCCACTTTGGACAGTAAAGGAAAATCATAGTTAGGCAAGAGTGTAAATTATTTTGTGACTATTATTCTCATGGAATTTGAGAGACACTGTATTTACCTGGGTACACTACTAGCTACAAGTCAGAAAGTTTTTTTCCCTGAACCTTTCCTTAAGTGGTAGTTTTCAAACTTTTAAGCAGGGGAGCCCTTTCCTCAAATAAAATACTAAGAGAGGGGCCAGTGCTGTGGCGCAGCCGGTAAAGCCATAGCCTGCAGTGCCGACATCCCATGTGGGCGCCGGTCTGAGTTCCGGCTGCCCCACTTCGGATCCAGCTCTCTGCTATGGCCTAGGAAAGAAGTAGAAGATGGCCCAAGTCCTTGGGCCCCTACACCCATGTGGGAGACCTGGAAGAAGCTCCTGGCTCCTAGCTTCAGATCAGTGCATCTCCGGCCGTTGTGGCCATCTGGGGAGTGAATCAGTGGATGGAGGACCTCTCTCTCTCTCTGACTCTCCTTCTCTCTCTGTGTAACTCTGACTTTCAAATAAAATAAATAAATCTTAAAAAAAAAAATTCTATGAGAAGCCCCAGTGCAAAACAGTTAAGAGTAGCTGTCTGGTTTCAGTAGCAAAGGTTAAACTATTCCCTGAGCAAGTCCTGTGGATCCCAGAATCTCCACTCCCACCTCTGAAGAGTTCTGAGATGTGCCTCAAAGTCTTTGCCTTAAAAATGTAAACACTTTAGGGGCTGGAGCTGTGGTGTAGCTGGTGGAGCACTGCCTGCAGTGTCAGCATCCCATATGGGTACCAGTTCGAGTCTGTGCTGCTCTACTTCTGATCCAGCACTCTGCTGTGGCCTGGGAAAGCAGCAGAAGATGGCCCAAGTGCTTGGGCACCTGCACCTGTGTGGGAGACCCAGAAGCAGCTCCTGGCTCCTGGCTTTGGATCAGCAAAGCTCTGGCCATTGCAGCCATGGAGGGAGTGAACCAGCAGATGGAAGATTCTCTCTCTCTGCCTCTGCCTCTCTGTAACTCTGCCTTTCAAACAAATAAATACATAAATATTTTTTTAAAAATTAAATACTTTAAAGACAACGTATCATTTCATCCAAAATTCTTTACACTGAGAGTATGATAAGCCATGAAATCTGAAAACTAATCTACAGTGAACTGAATGTGTCCTTTCAGTTTGTTTGACTTCAGAAGGAAGCCTAAGGCAGCCACGCAGGGACAAAGCAAGCAGGAGTAATAAAAGACAGAAAAGACACCTGAGCAGCCAAGACCCCCTGTTCCTATTTGTATTCCTATTCCTATTCCTATTATTCTTATGGCTCTCCAGCTCTGAGGGCTATACTTCTTATTTTTCATTTCATTTTAGCATAAAAAAGGGGTATGTTACCAAATTATTCCTTATATTTCTCTTTCTACTGGTTCACTAACTCAGAGCAGTCATTTAGCAAGAATCTAAACTGATACAAACAAATTTTAAAAACTTAAATATTTTTTGCTGAAGTTATGAAAAATATAAAGTACTCATGGTGTTATATGACAATCTAGTGATATATACCCCAAGTTGAGTTTTGTCTTCTAAAAACACTGACTTTGACAATATACTTAAATTTAAATTTAAAGAGAGATACATAATTCTTTTTTAAAAACAGTTTCAGTAATGAAAAAGACTAAAAATCTGATTTTCTTAGGTTTTATAGACTTCCTCAACCCCTGGTTACTTCTACATCCAACCACACAGAGTTGAGACATGCTCTTTCCTCTTTATTCCTACGACTGTTTGCTCACTATAAGCCACCAGTAAGTTCTCCATGATTTCGTTAATGAAACCAGGGCCAGTTTTTTTTTGTTTTTTTTTTTGTTTTGTTTTGTTTTTGTTTTTTTTTTTGACAGGCAGAGTGGATAGTGAAAGAGAGAGACAAAGAGAAAGGTCTTCCTTTTGCCGTTGGTTCACCCTCCAATGGACCAGGGCCAGTTTTAAAACATACCCCTAAAGGAGACAGGACACTTCCCAAAAGAGATTCAAGATTTGGTTCAATGGCTCAGTTCTGCCAGTCTAAAATATAGACCACAGAGCAAACAGAAGCATCCTCAAGGATCTCATTATGCAGCCATAACTGTGGAGTAAACAAGGTCCTTAGTACAACTGCCATTTCATTAAAAAGATTTTATTTATTTATTTGATCTGGGCCCAGAGTAATTAATTCCTGGGAGCTTGTGCTGGAAGGTAACACCACAGGTGTTAAGTGCCCTCTGTCACTCAATAGTCACTTAACCGGAAAAGATACTCAATTTCTACTTCACTTTTCTCATCCATCAAACCAAGATTCTTCAATACAAATTTGCTGAATGTTAACCATATGGCAGGCATCATGTCAGATGTCGGGAGTACAATGACGACCAAGACAGATAGTCTCTGGTGTATCAGATATTAACAGTGGAGCCAAGAAACCAGGCTTTCACAAGACAAAGAGGTAAACAATAGAATAACTGTTATCAATGAGGTCAGAGAGAAAGTACTGGGGAATATAGAAGTACACTGCAAGAGGCTCCTAGAAAAGCAGCAGAGAAGGCTTCTCGGGAAGGCAGGAGTAATGGCATCTATCTCACAGTGGGACCAAGTGAAAATGCCCTTTCACCGCTCTTCACCTACTCCTATCTCCCCACACCAGGTGCCTAATTGACAATTTTTCTGGGAGTAGAAGAAACACTGTTTATCTAGTATCATACACTTTCTCTTTTTTAAAATTTTATTTTATTTGAAGGAGAGATGTACAGAAAAGCGAGGGAGAGGGAGAGAGAGGGAGGTCTTCCATCTGCGGGTTCACATCCCAAATGGCCAAAAGGCCAGGCAGAGCCAGGAGCTTTGTCTGGGTCTCCCATGTGGGTGCAGGGGACCAAGGACTTGGGCCATGTTCCACTGCTTTCCCAGGCTCACCAGCAAGGAGCTGGATAGGAAGTGGAACAGCTATGACTCCAAATGGCACCCACATGAGATGCCAGTGCTGCAGGAGGTTGCTCAACCTGCCACACAACACAGGCCCCATTCTTTTTTTATTAAAGCAACTTACTCAGCTGACAAGGCACACACATTGATGAAAAAACGAGAGTAAAAATACAGAATAAGAATTTCTATAGTATGATTCCAGTTGATCTCTCTTTGTCATTGAAGTGCATTGTGGCTGGGATAAGAAAACATGTAAAAAATAGCTACTGGCTGGTTGGTATCTGATCCTCTGTTTGAAGATCAACTAAAATCAGTGCTCAAAATCAATTTGGGGAACATTGTACTATTTACCTTTAAAAAAGGGGTTAGAGGTCTATTGCACAACCGAGTAGCTGGGCAGCTTTGTAATTAAAATACAATTAAAGTTAAATTTGCCAATAAAAGAAAAAGAGTATGATCTAAATGCACCCATCACTGTAAATATAACTTTTGAAAACTGTTTTCAGGGCCAGCACTGTGACGCAGTGGGTTAAGCCACTGCCTGCAGCGCTGCCATCCCATAAGGGCACCAGTTCAATTCCCGGCTGCTCCACTTCCAATCAGCTTCCTGCTAATTTGCCTGGGAAGGCAGTGAAGGATGGCCCAATTGCTTGAGCCCCTGTACCCACATGGGAGACCCAGAAGAAGCTCCTGGATCACAGTTTCTGTCTGGCCCACCTCCAGCCATTGCGGCCATTTGGGAAGTGAACCAGCAGACAGAAGCTCTCTCTCTCTCTCTCTCTGTCTCCTCCTCTCTTTCTGTAACTCTGCTTTTCAAACAAAATAATCTTAAAAAAAAAAGAAAGAAAACTATTTTCAGTTACCCTTAAAAAAACTGATCAAATCAATTAATTTTTATACTACAATTAAAAAAGATAGTCAAGAATAATTAAATGGAAAAGTAACATTTTCCCATTTTTAAAAAGATTTTATTTATTTTGTTTGAGAGGTAGAGTTACAGACAGTAAGAGAGAGAGACAGAGAGAAAGGTCTTCCTTCCATTGGTTCACTCTCCAAATGGCCGCAACGGCCGGAACTGTGCCAATCTGAAGCCAGGAGCCAGGAGCTTCTTCCAGGTCTCCCATGCGGGTGCAGGGGCCCACGGTCTTGGGCCATCTTCTACTGCTCTCCCAGGCCATAGCAGAGAGCTGGATTGGAAGTGGAGCAACTGGGGCTAGAACCAATGCCCATATGGGATGCCAATGCCGCAGGCGGAGGATTAACCTGAGCCACGGGGCTGGCCCCACATTTTACATTTACTACTAAATTTTTTTAAATGAAAACAAAATTTGCATGTTAACTATAACAACTGTGAGAGGAGTCAGAGGAGCAGCAAGTTAAACTGCTGTGTGATGGCAGCATCCCATACTAGACTGCCAGTTTGAGTCCCAACCACTCCACTTTTTTTAAAAGATTTATTTATTTATTTGAAAGGCAGAGTTACAGAGAGGTAGAGGTACAGGCAGAGGTAGACAGGAAGACAGAGAGAGAGAGAGAGAGAGAGAGAGAGAGAGAGAATCTTCCATCTGCTGGTCCACTCCCCAAATGACCACAATGGCCAGAGTTGCGCCAATCCGAAGCCAGAAGCCAGGTGTCTCTCTTCTGGGTCTCTTCATGGGTGCAGGGGCCAAGGAGTTGGGCCATTTTCTACTGCCTTCCCAGGCCACAGCAGAGAGCTGGATCGGAAGTGGAACAGCCAGGATGGGAACCAGCGTCCACATGGGATGCCAGCACAGCAGACAATGGCTCCACCCCCTACACATAGCACTGGCTTCCAGCCAATCCAGCTTCCTGCTAACATGCCTGGGTAGGCAGTGGAGGATGGCCCAAGTGCTTGGGCCCCTTTCACCTAATTGGGAGATCAGATGGAACTCTTGACTCCTGGCATCAGTCTTGCCCAGACCTAGTTTTTTTTGGCAATTTGGGAAATAAATCAGCCGATAGAAGACCTCTCTTTTTCTCTGTCTCTCCCTCTCCCTATATTGCTCTGCTTTTCAAATAAATAAATTAATTTTAAAAATGATAATAACTAAGTGCCGGTGCTGTGGTATAGCAGGTAAAAACACCACCTGCAATGCCAGCATCCCATATGGACACCGGTTCGAATCTCAGACACTGTACTTCCAATCCAGCTCTCTGCTATGGTCTGGGAAAGCAGTAGAAGATGGTCCAAGTCCTTGATCCCCTGCACCTGTGTGGGAGACCCAGAAGAAGCTCCTTGCTCCTGGCTTCGGATCAGCACAGCTCTGGCCACTGCAGACATTTAGGAAGTGAGCCAGCAGATGGAAGACCTCCCTCTCTCTCTCTCTGCTTCAGCCTCTCTGTAACTCTTCCTTTCAAATAAATGAATAAATCTTTTTTAAAAATAATAAATAAATAATTTTTTTAAAATTGCAGTAAATATGAGAATATATATATGCATATGGACAAACACTAGATAAGAACATATAAAACATGAAATTCTGACATGAGGTTAATGGGTGAAAATTTTGTGTCTGATATTTGAGTTTTCTTTAATATTGTTATAACATTGCTTTATTATAAAATGTAACAAACAATAGTTTCAAGACCTTAAAATTGCAAATCTATTATAATTTGTCTCAAGCTGGAAACGAAGTTATCTTTGTATTTTTAAGGCAAAAAAAAAAACATAAAGGTTTTGCCAGGGGAAGCAGGAATCCCTCAGTATGTACAGCATTCAGGTGTATTCCAGACATTTTTTGAGAAACACAGGCCCATTCGAAACACGAGCTCTCATGATCTCCCATAGCCTCTACAGTGAGAACCAGCCAAGCCAACTTCTGTGAATCTATGTCTGCACTCTGGCTCTTCTGAAGATAAGATGCTCCTCAATCAACTCGTGATTATGCACTTACTGAAATAATTACGACAAGGTTTCTCTACATGAACACATTTAATGAAAGCAAGATTTATCTCATCACAGAATAAGCTTGTTGCCAATTTTTCTAGAAGTTCTTTTATAGCCAGAAAGAATGTTTAGTTCTCCACTATATTCCTAGGGTTCAAAGTACATACAAGGACCTCAATAATACTTGCTAAAAAAAAAAAAACACTTTAAGGGATAGAGGAGCTATGAAAAATTGTGCTTGCTCTACATATTATTTTCAATGGTAAAATCCTTACTAATAGCCGGCGCCGCGGCTCAGTAGGCTAATCCTCCGCCTAGCGGCGCCGGCACACCGGGTTCTAGTCCCGGTCGGGGCGCCGGATTCTGTCCCGGTTGCCCCTCTTCCAGGCCAGCCCTCTGCTGTGGCCAGGGAGTGCAGTGGAGGATGGCCCAGGTGCTTGGGCCCTGCACCCCATGGGAGACCAGGAAAAGCACCTGGCTCCTGGCTCCTGCCATCGGATCAGCGTGGTGCGCCGGCCGCAGCGCGCCGGCCGCGGCGGCCATTGGAGGGTGAACCAACGGCAAAGGAAGACCTTTCTCTCTGTCTCTCTCTCTCACTGTCCACTCTGCCTGTCAAAAAAAAAAAAAAAAAAAAAAAAAAAATCCTTACTAATACAAATTACCTTGATCACCAAAATATTAAAACATCCTTGAGTAAAACAAAATAAAAACATTAAGAGAATTATTATTGCAGTGAAATTCAAGAGAAAAGTACATGGTTCTCATAAAGATGCAAGAGCAAATGTGTACTCAGAATCTTCACATAACGGCATTCTATCACATTTTCAGAAAGATTCAAAAATAAGTTCTGAATGTAAACACTATAAAAATCAGTCGATTGTTTCAAATGCTATGCTTACTACTAAAAGAAGTCTAACAACTTATAATTAAGTTGAGCCATAGTTGTACCGAATTTCTAAGACTCTGGGCTTTTTGGTTCTCTTGTACTGCAAATTAAATGATTAACAGATAACAGTATGTTGGCCTAGTTAGCCACAAAAGCATGTTACTTTGGTAAGATTTTATGTGATAAAAACAAACTATTTTTCATACCAACTTTGGTTCAAGTGAGAACATTAAGAAGATATTATTACTTTTAAGAACTATGTTAATTTCGATCTATAATCAATTAAATAAAACTATTCTTATGGAGCAAAAATATACACACTAAAAATCCTTTTGAATCTGCATTCATTTATATACCCTCAGAATTCTTAGGACTCTGTATTCTATTTAGTTTCACTCCTCCCTCTCTGAGTCAGAGTTCTGTTTAGTCAGCTGAAAATACTTATTTTCACATGTTTGTGTTCAAACTAAAAGTTACAGATCCACTAAAATCACAAAATGCCTGAAATAATAGTGGGAATGAAGAACAATGGAGTCAAATTAACACAAAGGCTATCTATTCTGTTAAAATGCCTTTAAACTTAAGGCATTTTCATACTTATAATGTAAAAAAAGATTTAGAAACAACAGTCAACTTCTTAAAAATTAGGAATTTGGCAACATAAATTTGTACTCCAAACAAATGTTTTTAAAGTTTATTGATTATATAGAACCATTACCTGAGAGATAAATCTCAAGAAAATAGTCAAAAATGGCCTCAAAACAATCAAAAGTCAAGTATTAAAGTGAATATAGAGGGGACCGGCGCCGCGGCTCACTAGGCTAATCCTCTGCCTTGCTGCGCCGGCACACCGGTTCTAGTCCCGGTCAGGGTGCTGGATTCTGTCCCGGTTGCCCCTCTTCCAGGCCAGCTCTCTGCTGTGGCCAGGGAGTGCAGTGGAGGGTGGCCCAAGTGCTTGGGCCCTGCACCCCATGGGGGAGACCAGGAGAAGTACCTGGCTCCTGCCATCGGATCAGCACGGTGCACCGGCCGCAGCGCGCCGGCCGCGGCAGCCAATTGAGGGTGAACCAACGGCAAAAAAGAAGACCTTTCTCTGTGTCTCTCTCACTGTCCACTCTGCCTGTCAAAAAAAAATAAAAATAAAAATAAATAAAAATAAAAAAATTTAAAAAAGTGAATACAGAGAGAGAAATGAATGTGATAGAAGTGAAAGCATCTAAGAAATTGGGGCTGGCCTTGTGGCACAGCAGGTTAAGGCCTTGCCTGTGATGCCAGCATCCCCTATTGGAGGACTGGTTTGGGTCCCAGCTGCTCTGCTTCCAATCCAGCTCCAAGATTATGTGTCCAGGGAAAGCAGCAGAGGATGGCCCAAATCTTTGGGCCCCTGCACCTACGTGGGAGACCTGGATGGAGTCCCAGGTTCCTGGCTTTGGCCTGGCCTAACCCTGGCCACTGGGGCCATTTGGGGAATAAATCAGTTTGGGGAGTAAATCAGAGGATGGAAGATGCATCTCTCTCTCTCTCTCTCTCTCTCTCTCATCACTCTTTTTAAACAAATAAAAAAAATTGGAAAAAAAAGACAAACTATGGCCAAAGATAAGCTAACTTCAGAGGCTCCCTTTGCTAATAGTAATTAAGGCTAAAGATTAAGAAACTGTATCCTTGGGGCTGGTGTGGCAGAGTGGGTAAAGCTACTGTCTGTGCTGCCAGCATCCCATATAAGCATCAGTTCAAATGCTAGCTGCTCCACTTCCAATCCAGCTCCCTGCTAATGTACTCAGGAAATCAGCAGAAGACAGCCCGAGTATTTGGGTCTTTGCACCCACATGGTAGACCCAGAAAAAGCTCCTGGCTCCTGGCCTCGGTCTTGCCCAACTCTGGCTGTTGCAGCCATTTGGGGAGTGAACCAGTGACTGTAAGATCTCTCTCTCTCTCTCTCTGTGTAACAATGCCTGAGTTACACAGAGAGAGAAGTAGAGGCATAGAGAGCGATAGGTCTTCCATCTGCTGGTTCACTTTCCAGTTGGCCACAACGGCCAGAGTTGGCCTATCTGAAGCCAGGAGCTAGGAGATTCCTCCAGGTCTCCCACGTGGGTGCAGGGGCCCAAGCACTTGGGCCATCTTCTACTGCTTTCCCAGGCCATAGCAGAGAGCTGGACTGGAAGTGGAACAGTTAGGTCTTGAACTGGTGCCCATATGGGATACCGGCAATGCAGGCGGAGGATTAACCCACTATGCCACAGTGCCGGCCCCCAAAATGCTATTTTTAACTTAAGTGAGATTATCTTTGAGAGACTGATGAACCATTCAACTGTCCAACATTTTTCCTATTTATAGAAAAAGTAACCAGCATCGTGGTGTAACAGGTAAAGCCACCACCTATGGCGATGGCACCCCATATAGGTGCCAATTCAAGTCCCGGTTGCTCTACTTCTGATCCTGCTAATGAGCCTGGGAAAGCAGAGGAAGATTGCCCAAGTGTTTGGGCCTCTGCACCCATGTGGGAGATCCAGAGGAGGTCTGGGTCCTGGCTTTGTATTGGCCCAGCTTCGGCTGTTGCAGCCATTTGGGGGAATAAACCAGCAGATCAAAGATCTCTCTCTCTCTTTAACATTGCTTTTCAAATAAATAAACAAATCTTAAAAAAAAAAAAAAAAACTAGCTACCTTATAGAAGATTAGATCATCTAGTTTTTAAAAATACTTTAAAAGATAGTAGTATTTTTTTTTTAAGATTTATTTACTTTGGCCGGTGCCACGGCTCACTAGGCTAATCCTCCGCCTTGCGGCGCCAGCACACTGGGTTCTAGTCCCAGTCAGGGCACCGGATTCTGTCCCGGTTGCCCCTCTTCCAGGCCAGCTCTCTGCTGTGGCCAGGGAGTGCAGTGGAGGATGGCCCAAGTGCTTGGGCCCTGCACCCCATGGGAGACCTGACTCCTGCTTTCGGATCAGCGTGATGCACCGGCAGCAGCACGCCGGCCGCGGCAGCCATTGGAGGATGAACCAATGGCAAAGGAAGACCTTTCTCTCTGTCTCTCTCTCTCACTATCTACTCTGCCTGTCCAAAAAGAAGGACAAAAAAAAAAAAAAAAGATTTATTTACTTGAAAGGCAGAGTTAGAGAGAGAGAGAGAGGGAGAGACAGAGAGATCTTCAATCCAAAGGAAGATGGCCCAAGTGCCTGGGCCTCTGCACCCACGTAGAATACCTGAAGGAAGCTCCTGGCTCCTGGCTCGGCCTGGTCCATCCTTGGCTGTGTGGCTATTTGGGGAATGAATCAGCAGATGGAAGATCATTTCTTTGTCTCTCCCTCACTGTAACTCTTTCAAATAAATAAATAAATCTTATTAAAAATAATAAAAAATAAAAATAATGAAAGTGAATCACATTAATGGTTATAAAATTCTTCCTAGTACTTTGTGGGATTATCTAAAGTAACAATGGGGGAGATCCCATATGGGCACCAGTTTGAGTGCTGGCTGCACTACTTCCAATCCAGCTCCCTGCTAATATGCCTGGGAAAGCAGCAGAAGATGGCCCAAGTGCTTGGGCCTCTGCCACTCATGTAGGAGACCAGTTTGAGTTCTAGCTCTTAGCTTCAGCCTGGCTCAGTCCTGGCAATTGCGGCCATTTAGGGAGGGAACCAACGGATGGAAGATCTCTCTCTCTCTCTGTAACTCTGCTTTTCAAACAAATACACAAAGCTAAATAAATAAATAAATAAATAACAATTGGATTAAAGTATTAATATTTCAAGTATATAATATGTGATCTAATGCTTATTTTTAAAAGATAAATAAAAACAATTGTGTATAAATATTGGTGTGATTAATCTAAATACAATATTTAATTGTTAATTAAAATTTTATAATTAAGTATTACCAGGAGTCTATATATCGAAAATACATTTCAGGACTGTTCTTATATCTTAAAGCATTTTTATGAATATAGGTACAAGAATATGAAAATCTCTAGATCAATTTCCCTACATGAAATCCTTGCTTTCAGGACATTCATTTGTCTTGTTTACCTTAATTATCACTGTTCCTGATATACTCTCTGACACACAGCTGGTTTCAGCAAATATTAATTGAAAAATCAATTATATTAAGATAGAAAAGTCAGTTATAAACATAGTACATAAGATTTATTATGAAGTGTTCTGTTTCCTTTGAAATTAAAGCAGTCAATACTCAGAGGGTTTTTTTTTTTTTTTAAGATTTATTTATTTGAAAGTCAGAGTTACAGACAGAGAGGAGAGGCAGAGAAAGAGAGGTCTTCCATCCGCTGGTTCACTCCCCAGTTGGCAGCAATGGCCAGAGCTGCGCCGATCTGAAGTCAGGAGCCAGGAGCTTCTTCCGGCTCCCCCATGCAGATGCAGGGGCCCAAGGACTTGGGCCATCTTCTACTGCTTTCCCAGGCCATAGCAGAGAGCTGGATCAGAAGTGGAGCAGCCGGGACACCACAGTGCTGACCCTGAAACTACATTATTTTTAAAAAAAAATACTATACGCAAGGGCCGGCACTGTGGTGTAGTGGGTAAAGCCGCCACCTGCACTGCCAGCATCCCATATGGGTGCCGGTTTGAGTCCCAGCTGCTCCACTTCTGGTCCAGCTCTCTGCTATTGCCTGGGAACGCAGTGTAAGATGGCCCAAGTCCTTGGGCCCCTGCACCTGCATGGGAGAGCTGGAAGAAGCTCCTGGCTCCCGGCTTTGGATTAACGCAGCTCCAGCCATTGCAGCCATTTGGGCAGTGAACCAATAGATGGAAGACCTCTCCCTTTCTCTGCCTCTCTCTAACTCTGTGTTTCAAATAAATAAATCTTTTTTAAAAAATTATACATATATCTGCTGTTTTTTAAGGAAAGTTTTTAAAACTTTAGTCAAATATACTATCATGGAATCTAAAGAAAGTACATCGGACACCTGAATTTTACCACACCAAAACAATGAAACACATACTTGCCATAGCTTCCTCAGCATCCTGTTCTTTGAAACGGGAGGATATCCCTTTAAATTAGGAGGTGTTTAGCTCAGGCCATCATTACAAACAGGTCCACAGTAGCTATCTGTCTTCTCCTACAAAAAAAAAAAATCCGTTTATTATTCTAGATATGATTTTTTTTTTTTTTTGACAGGCAGAGTGGACAGTGAGAGAGAGAGACAGAAAGGTCTTCCTTTTGCCGTTGGGTCACCCTCCAATGGCCGCCGCGGCCGGCACACCACGCTGATCCGAAGGCAGGAGCCAGGTACTTGTCCTGGTCTCCCATGGGGTGCAGGGCCCAAGCACTTGGGCCATCCTCCACTGCACTCCCTGGCCACAGCAGAGAGCTGGCCTGGAAGAGGGGCAACCGGGACAGAATCCGGCGCCCCGACCGGGACTAGAACCCGGTGTGCCGGCGCCGCAGGCGGAGGATTAGCCTTTTGAGCCGCGGCGCCCACCCCTAGATATGATTCATCCATAGTCTGGAAATTTTACAGCTATGCCTTGCTTTTTAAAAGTAAATGTAATTTTGGGGCCAGGTGGCATAGAAGGTAAAGCCTCTACCTGCAGTGCCAGCATCCCATACGGCCGCCGGTTCGAGTCCCGGATGCTCCACTTCTGATCCCGCTCTCTGCTATGGCCTGGGATAGCAGTGGAAGATGGCTCAAGTCCTTGAGCCCCTGCACCCATGTGGGAGACCTGGAAGAGGCTCCTGGCTCCTGGCTTCGGACTGGCACAGCTCTGGCCGTTGCGGCCATCTGGGGAGTAAACCAGTGGATGAAAGACCTCTCTTTCTCTCTCTCTGCCTCTTTGTCTTTGTAACTCTGCCTTTCAAATAAATAAACAAACCTTTTTCTAAAAAAAGAATATGTGATCTTAAGATTACTTATTTTCCTTTATTTGAAACACAGAGGTTATCCACCCACTGTTTCACTTCTCAAATACCACAGTAGCCAGGGCTGAGCCAGGTGGAAGCCAGGGGTCCAGAAGTCCATCCAGGTCTCTTGTGTGGGTGGCAGGGACCCAAGTACTTGAGCCATCATAGGATGCTTATTAGCAGGAAACTGGATGGAAGGAAAGCCAGGACATGAACCCAGGCACTCCAATATGGGATGTGAGCATCCCAAACAGAGTCTTAAAGGTTGTACCAAATGCCCGCCTTTAGATGTAATTAAAAAAAAAAAAAAAAAAAAAAAAAGCTTTATTTCTCCACAGAAACTTAAAACACCTAAATGCCAAATTGTAAAGAAATACAAAATTCAGAACTAAGTGTTTATATTATACAGAAAAACCAAGTAATCATTACACTATTTTAAAAAAAATTGTTAAATTATGAATAAATAGCCTGTAATGAGAAAACTGAAATGTGAATATGTGGAATCTTTAAAATTAGTCCAGAAAGGTTATGAAAGACAACTTAAACTAAGAGTTGGGAATAGGTATATTCATTTGTGTTTGCACACAGACCTACTAATATTTGTATCCTAATTTACTAAGTATTAACTACCATGGTGAGGATTATTAATGCCAGCAATACAAGTTAATAACAATTTAAATAAACTAGTGGTACTCTACACCTAAACATGAGGTTATCTAATAGGATGACAAGTGTTTAATTATTTAGCTTTTACTACAAAGCTATATTAAACTACAAAACTACATGAAGCATCAGTAATTTGCAATCAAACAACTGAAAATCATTCTTTGAAAATTCACGGAGCAGGTGTTGTGGTGTAGCAGGTTAAGCTGTTGCTTGCAATGCAGTCATCCCATATAGGTGCCAGTACAAGTTCTTGCTGCTCCACTTTTTGATCCAGCTCCCTGCTGTTGCACCTGGGAAAGCAGCGGAAGATGGCAAGTGCATGGGCCCCTGCCTCTCCCGTGGGAGACCTGGAAAGAATTCTGGACTCCTGACTTTAACCAATCAGATAATTTAATAAAAACCATAACTGCTCCTCTTACTAGAATAACAGTACATAATGCTTGTGAAGAGTTACAGCATATTTGTTATTGTTCTTGAATCACTGATACTCTGTACAGTGAATGAATAATGACAGCTTTCCTGAAATGCCTTATCTTTTGACTCTTGCCACCGTTAAATATAAGTTTCTGAACAGCCCTCTTTAAGAATATATCTATCCTCTAACAAAATATCTCCAGGCTAAGTTAAAACTGAGGCTGAATAATTAATTATACTATTTTCATGAAAAGCAAAAGAGCATTTTTTCTGGTAGCCCCAGTGGAGTATCCAGTTATCTCTGCAGTCTGAGATTCTACAGTTTCATTTCCTGGTATCTCCTTGTTCAGTCGCTCCTTAGCCATCCATCGACAGGATATGGACTAGAAGAGAGGACAGGAAACAGCTGCCAAAGAGGGGAGGTTATTTTCCAAAATGAATTATTAATATTGTAGGAAATTGGTAACCTATTCCAATCCCTTCTGAAATCATTCATCAAACGCAGGCTGTTTTACCGAATGAGTGTCTCTCGGGGAGAGCTGCCAAGACATGCAAAGGCACAAGGCAACTAACTATATGAGTAACAAATGAGGTCCTCAATACTTCTGAATGAAAAGCTCCTATTTGCCTGATGTTGTTTCAGTTCCTGATACTGGGGTTACTGTGGAACACTTCTAGTTCAAAGTATTTTTTTAATTTAGAATGAGCACAGTTCAAAAATTAAAGAGTTCATCTTACCATGTACATTATATAATAAAACATAACAAGATATTCTTAACGTAGATGGATTTTAAAGACTAAGAGCCTCTGGAACAGACTGGATTGAAATCCCAGCACTATCTCGTCGTAGCTGTGTGGCTTCAGACAAATGAGGCCTATCTGTGCCTCAGCCCCCTCATCTATAAAATGGGGCTAATTACAGCATCTACCTAACAAGGTTGTTGTGAGGACTGAAGGAAGTAACACATATAAAGTTTTTAGAATTCTTCCTAGTACTTAGGAAGAACAAGATGGATGTTAGACTTTTCTTACTTTTATTTAAAGTATTAACTTCAAGTTATATAACAAAGGAAGGCTGTGTTTAAAATCGCCAAATGTTGAAAAAATCTGGGTAACAATCAAGCAATAAACTATTTTTTATTTCATACCTTTGAGTATGTTAAATAATGCTGGTACAAGTTGGCTTTAACATGTAGACATTAATCAATCATAATTTAATCCCCTCTACACACATTTTTCCTCTGACTTTAGCTTCAAAATGAATCACTACTGGATGATACATTTTAAGGGGTATTTAAGAGAATAAACCGCTCATACAAATATTCTTAGAGTAATAAGGAAAAATTGCTCGCTTCTCCTCACTTCCAAGTAATCTATGCCCAGTAAGCTAAATCAACAACACCACAAACTTCTTAACAATATTGCGCAGTAAATGGGAACAGTTTTAGCAGAGAAAAAAAAAAGCATAATTATGAAGATAGTGCTTAGAAATATCCGAACCTCCTATGTTCTTTCATTTCTCACAGCAACCAAAAAAGGAAAAAAAAGACCGTTAGAAAGGGGAAAGTAGGAATAAAAATCATGTAGGAAATAGGAAATCACCAAAATTTAATGGAAGAGTTTTATTTAATTGAAAATGGTAAATCTTTATGATACACCTACCACTTTAACGTTTTGTTACATAAGCATTGATAGTTTTTAAAAATCTAAATCTAAAAAGTGAAAATAAAAATCCTCCATTAAAAATTATTTAACTAGCTCCTCTGAATAAATGTCATTCTTAAACTAGTCCTATCAACTGCTTTTCCAGAGAACATTACATTTGTTTAGGCCAAGGGTATGTATCTGTTATAGATCTTCATGCATATACACATTTCTACTTTATACCTCATGAATGCATTATGGAATACTGACTACATAAAATGCCAAGATTAAGTGTCTTAAAACCAAAACCTGGCAACTACATAAAAATTTACACATTAACATTTACTTTAAAAATAAACCGTATAAAATACAGATTTCCAAAATGTAAGTGAAAATGTATATCCAGAAAAGTAATCTAAATTAGCAACCTCAGTCATGTAAATCTGATTACTCATCACTACAAATGTATCAGAGCAGCAAAGATACAATAAAATACATTAGTAACATTACAGAAACACTGGCTCTTATTCAAAGGCTAGTCATGATTTTAAAAATACATTTAAATTACTTTCAAAAACATATCATTCCAAAGCCCTCCCTAAATAATTGCATTGACTCTGATATTAGATTAAAAACTAGATTAGATACAGAACTTTCAACATGCTTAATATTCGAGTAAACTCTTTTGCTGTAGCACAAATAAAAGGGTGATTTCCTCAACTACATTTGTGATCATTTATGTCATTTTAAGAGCATTTTTAATTAAGTATTAAGTCATAACTAACAGCAAACTAAGTCTTAAATGCTACATTGTGTGCCCAATTAACAGAAGAAAGAAAATATGTGACACATGGTAACATTCTTTTCCCACCTTAAAGTGAAATATAATATAAAAGGGAGAAAAATGTTCAGAACGAACCACCTCCTTATGCTATTTTAATTGACAAAATAATTGTAAAACTTTGTTCACAGTTACCCACAAAAAGAACTTACAAGTATCATTAAAGGTGAAACCACTGCTACATCATTCAGGAACTACTCTCCAAACCCAGCGAAATAAGCTCACCCACAAGGGAAAGACATCTAGTAAGGAACCGTCACCGCACAGGCACACTTATGTGTTCGGCCTCAGCCCATCCACAAGCCATCTGGCATCAATGCTTCTCTGGTTCACCCGGCCTGATCTGTTCAGAATCGAACATAAAACTGGAGCTACACGCACTTTGAGAAAACCAAAGAACAGCACACATGTACAGTAATGTTCCAAATGCGAAGCTCCAAACTAGGTCATACTTTAACTGTCTCTAAAACCTTTTCAATAAAGACATTGAAGCTCTTTTGAAAATACAAGGAGGGCTCGAGGAACCTACATAAATCATAGCTATCACCAGGTATCCATCTCATTTTAATTTTCATTTTCTTATTTTAATCCTTAGTAAACAGATACTTCTAACAAACAAAAAAAAACTTCATTGAGAAATAAAATGCCACCATTTTTATATTGAAAGGACCGAACGCTGTGCATTTTACTTTGTCTAAAATTACGCTGCACAGTCCTCAAATGCTTAGCGGAAGCAGAGAAAAACTCCGAAGAAAATATTCTCAAAAGCTCTTCCTCGTTTTCACCCTGTTTACCGCACTACTGTCATCGGCAGCACTCAGATTTCTTTTGCTTAACATCAGGAGTCGGAATCGGTACTTGAGAAATTACAGTAGCCTAGGAGTGCACCAGCGGCAGCGTGCCTGTTAAACCCAACTCCGGCTCCTCCTCACCACCAGCATGAAATCGGGCTGACTTTCCAGAAACAAAGGTAATTCACGGAGCACCATGTAATACAAGTCAAAGCTTTCAGACAAAGACCAACGGGGACACATCTCAAGGCGCACTTCCACATGGGCTGCCCTCACAGGCACACTCGTCCAGCCCAGCAGCCACGGCTCCTGCGTCCTCCTCCCTAACCAGGAGCCGCCGCACCTTTCCCCATCTGGGGATTTTCCTTTTTCCCCACCATACTAACCTCCAAGGGAGCTACTTCTTTCTTTCAAGTTTCACGGAATCGCAACCCAATCAATCATGAAGTCTCGACTAGCCTTCCCCTGACATGTTTCTTTCTCGGATTAGCTCTTCCCATCTTTTTTAAAACGAATCGGGGTGACATGACGGCAGACGACTGCGGACTGCTTGCTCTGCCAGATCCCGTCCCCTTTTTCCTCCATCCCCATTCTGCTCTTCTAAATCTCTCTCGGACGCCTTCCAAGAGGTCTGATCACCATCCTAAGCTAAGGGCATCCAACGAAATCTGTGCCTCCTGGGGTGGGGGGTGGGGGTCGCTCTTCCCTCACTGTTGCCCACGGAGGTGGGGGTGGCGTACCGGAACAAAGAATTTTAAGTCCCTTTACTTGGAACTTTGGTGCCAATACACAGGGCTAGGGCATCCCCCAGGGCTCTTCTTTCCTGCCATTAACCCACGTTCCGCGCACATCCCCCTCCCAACCTTTCATTCCCCTCAAGGAACTGGCTGCCTCCAGGCCCTACAGCTTGGAGGATCTCCTAGGCCAGTCTCCCACCCCCGCCACCCCCCTCCAGCCCCACCCCCGTTCTGCCTATTGAAAAGGCCACACAGCATTCCCATCCTCTTTAATCAACTCCCCCCAGCCCGCCCCAAATCCCAGGCCTTCCTGAACATCTTAATACAGTCTCATCCCAAGTGGAGGCACAGCCGTCCCTGAACTGGGGGTGCAGCCTTCCCCGGAAGGGTTTCCGGGGCGCCAACCCCAAAGCCAGTGCGCTCAGCCCCAGCTAGAAAATCGCTTCCCAGTCTCCGAGAAGCCGAGCCCCACGAGGCGGCCACACGCCCCCGAGGGCCCGCAACCTTGCTGGGGTCCTCCATCCCCCGCGGCGGCGTCCTCAGGGAAACCCAAGCCCTCACTCCGCTCAACAGCCCCAAGTTGCCCAATGCTCGCTCAAGCGGGGGTCGAGGGGGAGGCCGAGGTTTTTTCCCTCATAGAACGCCCGCCCCCCAGCTCCCTCCACCGTGCAGAACCCCTGAGAGCGAAGCAGGCTGCGGCTACCTCCGCGGAGGCGACTCCGTCGCGCGGCAGGCCCCGTCCCTCCCCCACGAACGCCCCGCGCCGGGTCCGCCCAGCCGCCCGCCGCAGCGAGCGGGCTCAGCCCCCGGGGTCTCTGCCCTCGAGCCGCCCTCCTGCGGCCCACCCCGCGCCGCTCGCTTCTTCCCGGCCGGCCGAGAGCTCCGCGCTCCGCTTCCCACCCGCAGCCTGGGGTGTCCGGGCCCACTCGTCGAGTCGCTACCTGCAGGGGCCGCCGCGCCTCTCAGCGCCCCGCCGCCGCCATCTTGCATTTCAAACCGGCTGCACTTTTCAGGGAGTCAACTCTGACCTGTGAACCCTAAACCCGGAACCACTTGGCCGGCCCCGCAGACCAGCCTCAGCGGCTGTGGCTGCCCAGCCAAGCGAGGGGGACCCGGGGTAGGGGTGCGAGGAGAGGCGCGCGCCCCCGCGGCCGTCCGGGGGGCAGAGGGGGAGGAGAGAGCCGGCCGAGGCGGGGCCCTCCCGCGCGCGCGCCCTCCGCGCGCCCCCACCCCGCGCCGCGCCGGGATCTCCACACCCGGACCCTGCAGCTCCCCTGGGGTTCGACCCAACAGCTACCCGGGGATTGGCGCGCCGCAGGCGCCAGGGAGCCGCCCCTCCTCCTGTCAACTGAAGCCCCGCCTCCTGTCAGGAGGAGCCCCGCCTCCCCGGGTCCCGTAACTGCCCAGCCCCTTGCCCAGCGATAGCTCCGCCCGCTGTCGGCAGAAGCCTCGTCGTCTCTCCGGCCAGTCCAGAAGGCTGTCGCCGCCGGAATCGGAGAGGTAGGCATGGTCTCCTCACCGAGACGCCCCTTGTCATCATCAGCCCCATCTCCTGCCGGCCGTCCTACTCAAGCCCCGCCCCCTGCGGGACGCCCCGCCCACTGTCAGTGGCAGCTCCGCCCTTGTGAGAGGCCAGGCGTTCCACCCCCTTGTCCACCGTGGTCTCGCCCCTGTCACTGCAGCCCCACCTCTTCTTGCCTCCGGTCCCGCGGCCACCGAAAAGTTCAGTTCGACCTCACTTTGGAGCCGCCCTCTGCTCCCCGTCCCCTCACGCGTCACTCCCGGAGGCCGTCCAAGTCCTGCCCTGCAAACCCAGACCGCTTCGCTGTGGTCCAGCCCCGCGGCGGGGGCCGGCTGGGCTGTCGGGAAACCGGCCGGCGTCCCAGCGCCTGCCCGCACGCTTCGCACCGTTCGGGCGCAGCGTGCGAGCCGGAGCCAGGAGAGGCGCCCGGCCCTGGGGCCGCTGCGCGCGGATTCGCGGGCCTGGGCGTGGGAGCGCGCTCTTTGGCGCCGGGGTGAGGATTCCCCGCCCCCAGCCCCGCCAGGGACCCTTTGTGCTTGGACAGCCGGGCGCTGGAGCCGCATGAATCCTAGCACTCGCCGTGGCGCCAAGCGAAAGGCCGGCTGTGGGCGTCGGCGTCCGCCAGCGTTTTGTGAGTGGGTTTGGACACCTAGTGCGCGCCGAGGCTGACCGATCGTGGGAGCAGAGGGACCTCAGCCCAGCGCCCTGGACGCACACCCGGAGTGTCAGCACAGCCTTACCTCGCTAGGAATTAAACTCAGAGTAAACTGCCCGCACGAATTCAAGGAACCAGTGTAAGGCAGTAGTAGTATAAAGGTGAAGAGAGTCGTTTATGAGGATCCTGTTCTAATATCAATTAAAAATATAAAATGATAGGGTTTTCGCCATGTAAGTACCCAGGCACCGATCAAAGAACTGCTGAAGAAAAAGTGCGCCCTGACATTTCTCTGCGCCCCCTAGGGACGGTGCTGCGCCCACAAAGAACCTCTGGGACTTTCAGGGATGAAAATGTTTAAAATAGAGAAATTTATTCTTTTGTTCATTGATTTAACGACTAGGCTTTTTTAAGATTTATTTATTTGAAAGTCAAAGTTACACAGAGAGAGGAGAGGCAGAGAGAGAGGTCTTCCATCTGCTGGTTCACCCCCAAATTGGCCACAACAGCCGGAGCTGCACCGATCCGAAGACAGGAGCCAGGAGCTTCTTCTGGGTCTCCCACGTGGGTGCAGGGGCCCAAGGACTTGGACCACCCTCTACTTCTTTCCCAGGCCATAGCAGAGAGCTGGATCGGAAGTGGAGCAGCCAGGACTTGAACGGGCGCCTATAAGGGATGCCAGCGCTGCAGGGGGGTGACTTTACCCACTATGCCACAGTCCCGGCCCCTAGGCTATTTATTTATTTATTTATTTATTTTAGCATCAGTGCATGCCATATACGGTGGGAGAAGTAAAGCTAAATTAGGCAACATTCCTGTTTTCCAGGAGTTTATTGCAACCTAGTAGCCAAGCAAAAACCCTGACCATAGAAATGCTTGGAAGTGAAAGGTAGGGGACAAGGGATCAAGGGGAGACCCTTCTAAGGATGTCGGGGATGCAGATAAACTTCGCTTCTCTCTTTCTCCTCTCTTCCTTTTCTTTTTAACAAAGATTTGAAAGACAGGGACAGAGCTCTCCCATCTGCTGGTCCACACACCAAACACCCATGGCTGAGCTGTGCTGCAGCCAGGAGCCGGGCACTCAGCCCAGGTCGCCCAGCTGGGTGGCAGTGACCCAAACACCCGAGCCTGCCTGTCACCTCCTGCCTCCAGGGTGCGCATTGGCAGAAGCGGGCTCTCCTCCTTTTCTTTCATCTTCCTCCTCCTTTCCCTCTGCCTCGTCTTCTTCAACACCCCAGTTTATAGTCACCTCCTTCTCTCTGTGAGCTGTCTCCTTGGCTCACTGCCCAGTGCCAGCAGCCCAGAATCCTGCCAGTGTAAGGTCACGCCTACAGGGCAGTTCTGTCCATGAAAACAAATTCCACGGCACAGTGCTGAAAACAATGTCCTTAGTTTAAGTTGCTGCGAATTATTTGGTCTGCCTGTGCAAAGCAAGACTGTTCTCACCACCACTCGACAAGACTGGTTGCACACTTAAGCAGTATGAATGTATGTTTAGCATAGCAGATTGTGCCAGCCCACATAAATCTGTTTAGAGATCATGCTTGCAGAGTAACTTGTTTGTATTAAAATAAATTCATTTATAAAAATTGTAAATATGACTGATTTTAACAGCTGCGTGGCTCCAGAAGCAAGTGTCTACCCATGGACTGGCACAATTAGAAGAGTCTAGATTTTTTTTATGCATATGTTTTGCGGTTTGTTATACACAGACTGGTATGGCAAATCTTCAGTACTGTTAGAGATGAGAAGTTGTTCAGCAGGATTTAAAAAGCGCAGCGCTTTTGCTATTCAGAGCCTCTTCCACCCTTGTAAAAAAAAAATGAGAAAAAATATTTGTAGGAAGTGAAGCGCTTTGAATAAAAAGTTCTCAGTGCTGGTATCCTCTGAGGAACAGATTTCCGACAGCACTTTTTGTAGTGGCTCCCTTCTGTTATTATTTCTCTCTCTTGCAAAAAAAAAGGCCTTGTAAAAACATGGTAACATGAAACAGGCCTGCCAAAAAGACATCACCCTGAGACATTTTAAACTTTTAACCATGGTTAGGTGAACTTGAGAATTTAGCCCTAGTGGAATGTTCCCACGGTTTTCTTCAATGGCCACTCCAGAAGGTAAACAAAAGGTTCCTGCCGAAGCTACTGCAGCTGAACAGTTTCAGAATCCACTCGGGGTCCAGTCATTTTATTTTCCTCTTTGTGTTTTCTATAATAATAATAATAATGACAATAGCGAAAGTAAAAAATGAGTTGATATTCTTGCTACTTATAAAATGCCCTCCCCACTCCACTCCTCCCCTTTCTATATCGAGTATTACACCATACATGGGACTATACTACTATAAATACAAAACAAAAAACATGAAGGAAAAATTGATTTCTCAGTATTTATTCCAGGAGTATCACTTTGACACACTTTGTATTTTAATCTTGTTGTCATATGGGTTATTTCACTCCTTGGTGTATAAATATTTACACCAAAAAGTTTAGTGAATGTGTCAGTGCTATTTCTTAAAAAAAAAAAAAAAAAAGGTAATTTTTTTAAACCTAAAATCTTAAAACACAAAAAATCCTAGGGTAACACCCAAATAGAAAGCAATACTAAAGTGAGAAAAGTGATTCACTGTGCTTCAAAATCTTAGCAGAGGAGTCTAAGATAACAGTCCTTAAATTTTAATATGTGTGAGAGTTATTGGGGAGCTTATTTTAAAAATGGGTCCTTAGGAGGTGGGCACTTAGCACAGGGAATAAGATGCAGTGTGCGTCACCCACATCCCATATGGCAATGTCTGCCTTCAAGTCACAGCTGTGGTTTCCTTTTTTTTTTTTTTAAAGATTTATTTATTTATTTGAAAGAGTTACATAGAGAAGGAGAGGTAGAGAGAGAGATCTTTCATCCGCTAGTTCACTCCCCAGTGGGCCATCTTCCACTGCTTGCACAGGCCATAGCAGAGAGCTGGATTGGAAGTGGAGCAGCCAGGACTCAAATCGGTGCCCATGTGGGATGTCGGCACTGCAGGCAGTGGCTTTACCTGCTACGCCACGGCGCCAGTCCCTCAGCTGTGGTTTCAATTCCAACTTTTGACTAACGAACACCCTGCAAGGCACAAGGTAACACAGCTCAAGTATGTGGGTCTTCATCACTCACGCAGGAAACTCAGGTTAAGTTCCAAGCTCCTAGCCTAGCCCTGGCCATTGGAGGCATTTGGAGAGTGAACCACTGGATAGAAGAAATGTGTGTTTCAAAAAAAAAAAAAAAAAAAAAAAAAAAAAAGATTCTCAGACTCCACTGTCAGAATCTAATTCAATGGACTTTGGATGAAGCTGTGAACCTGCACTTGATATGCAACTGGTGATATGCAACTCCTTATATAAGTGAGCCAGGGACCTCACTTTGGAAATACTGATCTAACAAATACTTGGGCCAACGCTGGGCTGCAGTGGGTTAAGCTGCCATCTGCAGTGTCAACCTCTCATATGAGTTCCGGTTCGAGTCCTGACTGCTCCACTGCCAATCCACCTCCCTGCTAATGTGCCTGGGAAAGCAGCGGAAGACGGCCCAGCTGTTTCACTTCCAATCTAGCTCTCTGCTAACGTGCCTGGGAAAGCAGTTGAAGATAACCCAAGCTCTTATGCCCCTGCACCCACGTGGGAGAGAGAGAGAGGTCTTCCATCTGATGTTTCACTCCCCAGTTGGCCACAATGGCCGGAGCTGCATTGGTCCGAAGCTAGGAACCAGGAGCTTCTTCTGGGTCTCCCACATGGGTGCAGGGGCCCAAGCACTTGGGCCATCTTCTACTGCTTTCCCAGGCTATAACGGAGAGCTAGATTGGAAGTGGGGCAGCCGGGACTCAAACCAGCACTCATAGGAGATGCCAGCACTGGAGGTGGCAGCTTTACCTGCTATGCCACAGTGCCAGCCCCCTTGATCTCATTTTAATTATGAATGTTATAAATTGAAAATATAGACCAAGGATGGCATTGTGGCATAGTGAGTTAAGCCACACCTGCAATGCCAGTATCCCATATGGGTGCTAATTCGTGTCCTGGCTGCTCCACTTTCAATTCAGCTCCCTGCGAATGGTCTGGAAAAGCAGCAGAAGATGGCCCATGGGAGACCCAGAAGAAGCTCCTGGTTCGTGACTTTGGCCTGGCCCAGTCCTGGGTGTGTGGCCATTTGGGGAGTGAACCAGAGGAAGTCTCCCTCTGTTTCTCCCTCTCTCTCTGTAATTCTCTCAAATAAATAAATCTTGAAACAAAATAATTTTCCCCTCTGTTTCATAGCTGGATGATACATAATTCACAGCCATCAAGGAAATGTAATTACTAAGTTCATATTACAAACATACCTTTCTTTCTGATCACACAGATAAATTTACAGGCCTTTTAACAATCTTCTTGAAAATATTTGTCCAGGGGCTGACGCTGTGGCGTAGCAGGTAAAGCTGCCACCTGCAGTGCCGGCATCCCATATGGTCACCAGTTCGAGACCCAGCTGCTCCACTTCTGATCTAGCTCTCTGCCATGGCCTGGGAAAGCAATGGAAGATGGCCCAAGTCTTTGGGCCCCTGCACCAGCATGGGAGACCCAGAAGAAATGTGGCTCTTGCCTTCAGATAGGCACAGCTCCGTTGCAGCCAACTGGGGGAGTGAACCAGTCGATGGAAGACTTTCTCTGTCTCTCCTCTCTGTGTAATTCAGACTTTCAAGTAAATAAGTAAATGAAAAATAAAATATTTGTCCAAAGGCAGTTGAAGGATGATATAACAAATAAAATAAATCTACAATCTTTGTTTAGATACTTTTTCTGATCTTTTGGGGCTTTCCTTTAGATATTACACATCTCATAATTAAAATAATTTTAATATTATTTTTAAAGTTGTTTTAACATTTTTATAAAATGTTTTTATTATCAAGGGAGTATAATCACGGCAGAAACTTTAAAAAATATAGATAAGAATCCATCCTTTTTCTTTTTTTTTTTTTTTTTACTTCCTAGCCACTATAAACATTTCAGTGGTATTTCCAGGTTGGCTATTTTTAGATGAGAGAAAATGCGTAGTTATTTCTGTTTCTTCTCCTGAAAGGTGATTTTGTCTAAGAATATTAGAAAATTACATTTTAGATATAGACACTTTCATTTAGTTAGCATTTTAGTGATTAGGTTCATGCATCAGCTGTGAGGTGAAGGTTCAGAGGAAACCAAGGAAACTGAATGAGGGTGGCAATTTACATTTTCTCTCCAGCAGGGTGGGGAAAGAGACTTAGGGAAAATTTAAGGAAGCAACAGAAACACACACACACATGCTGTGGTCCTAAGTATAAGGCAGGTAGACTGCATGGAACAAACAATTACAGACCATGAGACTGGGGGCATCTTATTTTTCTTCCTAAGTGAAGTAAAAGCTTTTTTTTTTCTAATATGATTTTCTAAAATATTCACTACAGCAAATTGCTATAATTAGGATTCATCACACATAATCAGCTTCCAAATTATTTCATGAATACATTATCTACTGAAATGAGCGCTGCCCCCACCTCTTCCCCCAAGTCGATCTTCGAGCCAGTTGAAGTTTCACAATGGTCCTTTAAACTAATGCTTGTGGCTCAGGGGTCTGTGTGTCCAGGGTGCCCACGTCTGGCTCTCTGGCCCACTAAATGTTTTAATCCCGTGTCTTTCAGACATTCAAATCATTTTAATTCCGCATGTGCTCTGAAGGTAGAAGTATTCCAAGAGCCTCTTGCTGCATGTTAAGTGCTGTTCTCTGACTCCTCGCCAGAGCTGGGATGTTGGCAGGGCTGATTGCTCAAATGTAGTGATCTCACTTCCAACCCTTGCACATAAAACTACAGAGCCTAAACAAAGCTTCCAGATTCTTCTTCTCAAAAACAGAATCAAAACATAACATTGCTACAAAATAAAACAATCTTTAAAATGGGAAGAAAATGAACAATAAAATGGTTATGCTCTCATAATAAAATATTGAGGACATCAATGGTTTGTAGTTCAATGGCTGGGAAAACGAAAAAAAAAAGTTCTTTTTATTGTCAGAACAGTTCATGTTTTTCTTTTACAAAGAGTGTCTTGGGTTAGGCTCCCCGTAAAGTGGAGCCCGAGTAAAGGACATAAAGTGAATGGTTTATGAGTATTTAGTGAGAAAGGGCAAAGGAACCAAAATGTAGTTTTGTGTTTTTTTTTTTTTTTTTTTTTTTTTTTTGACAGGCAGAGTGGACATTGAGAGAGAGAGACAGAAAGGTCTTCCTTTTGCCGTTGGGTCACCCTCCAATGGCCGCTGCAGCCAGCGCACTACGCTGATCCGATGGCAGGAGCCAGGTGCTTATCCTGGTCTCCCATGGGGTGCAGGGCCCAAGCACTTGGGCCATCCTCCACTGCACTCCCTGGCCACAGCAGAGAGCTGGCCTGGAAGAGGGGCAACCGGGACAGAATCGGGCACCCCAACCGGGACTAGAACCCGGTGTGCCGGCGCCGCAAGGTGGAGGATTAGCCTATTGAGCCGTGGCGCCGGCCTGAAAAGTAGTTTCAAGCAGGGTATTGCTCTGGGACTCAGGACTCAACTAAAGGGAGAATCTAAGTGTAGAGCACACATTAGAGATATTCTAAAGAGGCAGTGAACAGGAGCTTATTCACCAAGCTCGTTCATTTCTTTTTAAGAAATGCCTTTTTTTAAAGATTTTATTTATGTCAAAGACAGAGTTACAGAGAGAGGTAGAGGCAGAGAGAGAGAGAGAGAGAGAGAGAGAGAGAGAGAGAGAGGAGACAGAAAGGTCTTCCTTCCATTGGTTCACTCCCCAGATGGCCGCAACGGCTGGAGCTGCGCTGATCTGAAGCCAGGAGCCAGGAGCCAGGAGCTTCCTCCGGGTCTCCCACGTGGGTGCAGGGGCCCAAGGGCTTGGACCATCCTCTACTGCTTTCCCAGGCCACAGCAGAGAGCTGGACTGGAAGAGGAGCAACGGGGACTAGAACCCGGGGTGCCAGTGCCGCAGGCAGAGGATTAGCTTAGTGAGCCGTGGCACCGGCCATAAATAGAATCTTTTGAAAAACTGACTTTTTGTCACAGTTCTAAATATAAAACTTAAAATGATAAAACTTATAGAAAACAGGCCGGCACCATGGCTCACTTGGCTAATCTTCCGCCTGTGGCGCCGGCACTCTAGGTTCTAGTCCCGGTTGGGGTGCCGGATTCTGTCCCGGTTGCTCCTCTTCCAGTCCAGTTCTCTGCTGTGGCCCGGGAGTGCAGTGGAGGATGGCCCAAGTGCTTGGGCCCTACACCCACATGGGAGACCAGGAGGAAGCACCTGGCTCCTGACTTCAGATCGGCACAGCGCCAGCCGTAGCGGCCATTAGGGGGGGTGACCCAACGGAAAAGGAAGACCTCTCTCTCTCTGGGAAAAAAAAAAAAAAAAAAAAACTTATAGAAAACAAAAGAATTTTTGTGATGTTTAGTGAAACAAAGATTAAATATCAAAAGCATGATTTATAACAATGAATTTCTACTTTATTAAAATTAAAAACTTCTGCCTTTTGATATGTATTACTAAGATGTTGAAAAGACAAGTCCCGGGGGCCAGCACTGTAGCACAGTAGGTTACTCCTCCAACGGTGGCACTGGCATCCCATATGGGCGCCGGTTCTAGTCCCAGCTGCTCCTCTTCCAATCCAGTTCTTTGCTATGGCCTGGGATAGCAGTGGAGGATGGCCCAAGTGCTTGGGTCCCTGCACCTGCATGGGAGACTTGGAAGAAGCTCCTGATCAGCTCAGCTCCAGCCATTGCAGCCATTTGGAGAGTGAACCAACAGAAAGATCTTTGTGTCTCCCTCTGTCTGTAACTCTACCTCTCAAATAAATAAATAAAATCTTAAAAAAAAAAAATCAGACTGGGGGAAAATATCTGCAATGCTTATAAAGGACTTTCATCCAGACTATAGTCAATGGCTGGGACGGAGCTGCCTGACACTGAGAGCCAGGAACCCAATCCTGCTCCTAAATTTATCTTAATTCCATGGAACCCAATTACTTGAGCCATCACTGCTGCCTCCCTCAGTCTGCATGAGCGAGAAGCTGGAGTCAGGAGCTGAAGCCAGGCACTGAACCCAGGTACTCTGACCAGTGCCTTTTTAAATTTATTTATTAGAAAGGCAGAGTTAGTGGGGAAGAAATACACACACAGAGAGAGATCTTCCACCCATTGGCTTACTCCCCTTATGGTCACAGCAGCCAGGGCTGGGCCAGACTGAAGCCAGGAGTCAGGAACTCCATTCTGGTCTCCCACATGGTTGGCAGTGAGCTAAGCACTTTGTCATCCTCTGCTGCTTTCCAGGTACATTAGCAGGAAGCTGTACCAGAAGCAGGGCAGCCAAGACTTGAATCAGAGTTCTGATAAGAGATGCAGCATCATGATAGCCTAAGCCACTGTACCACAACACTGGCTCATGTAACCAATTTTTTTTTTTTAAAGATTTATTTGAAAGTCAGGGTTACACAGAGAGAGGAGTGGCAGAGAGAGAGCAACAGAGAGAGCAAGTGAGCGCTTCCATCTGCTGGCTCATTCCCCAGATGGCCAAAATGGCCAGAGCTGTGCCGATCCAAAGCCAGGAGCCAGAAGCCTCCTCTGGGTCTCCCATTCAGGTGCAGGGGCCCAAGGACTTGGGCCATCTTGTACTGCTTGCCCAGGCCATAGCAGAGAGCTGGACTGGAAGTGGAGCAGCCAGGACTCAAACTGGCACCCACAAGGGAAGCTGGCACTGCAGGCAGCAGCTTCACCTGCTACACCACAGCACTAGCCCCAAAGAGTACTTTTTTTTTTTTTTTTTTGTCCATTGAGTTTTTATTTGTATGTATGTGTTACATCCCTAGAAAAGGAATCCAGGATTATCCCTCCTGTGTGTTTTCATCATGCTTCTTAATGGTCCATGATGCCAGCTGAGGTTGTCAGTACAATGAAACCAAACTGGTGGGATGAAAGCAGATTATTCTGCCATTTTTCTAGCCCTTTCAACCGCACATCAAATCTGGGGCTGATCACGCCACATTTAAGCTGCCAGTGAGGTTCACAATTTTCCCAGCTCTGTGATCATCAATGATTTCAAATTCGCCAATGTAACCATGCTTCATCATCAGTTAGAAACCTGACAAGACTTTGGAGCAGTCTAACAAGAACCTGGCATTTGCCTCTTCTCAGCACTGTTGATGCTCTTGGGAACATTGGCCAGGAGGGGCGAGAGCATGGAGTTAGCCATCAGCAGGGACCGGAACTGATACCTACATGGATGTCATGCCAGTGCTGCAGGCAGAGGCTTAACCCACGTATGCCACAGCAGCTGCCCCTTTTTCTTGTTTTGCTGTATATCACAATTTCAAGATTTGTGTGTGTATGGGGGAGGGGGGGAAGCTTGACATTTTTTCAGCCTATCGGAGATTCCAGGCAAAACATAAACTATAGATTGCATTCTCTTGTCTCCTAACATTACCTGAAAATCCAGATGCTTCCAAGTGTATTAAATACATAACTTAGGTTATTGTTCACACAAAGCCCTTGGGAGACCACCTTCACAACTCTGGAACTATCCCTAATATGCACAAAGTGGGTATCTTCCAAACTTGACCAGCACTCATAAAAACCAAGGTCCTCAAAAAACATACACATCCACTGGCTTTGTGTTGAGTGTTAAGAGTTCTTTAGAATAGTTGTTGTTTATATAATATTTACTGAATTTCTTTCAGCAACATTTTGTAGTATCCATGTGTAAGTTGTTCATCTCTTGATAATATTCCAAGGTGTTTCATTGTTTCAGACAGTGTTGCAGATGGAGCTGTTTTAATTTGCTCTCCTTAGTTTACAGAAACACAGTTGATTTTTAGGCATAGGCCTTTAACCTGGCGGTTAAGCCCACATCCAAGATCAGAGTGCCTGCGTTTGATTTGGTGCTCCAGCTTCTGATTCTAGCTTTCTGCCAGTGTCAACCCTGGTAGGCAGCAGTAGTGGCTCCCATTCCTGCCTCTGTGTGGGAGATCTGGATTTAGTTCCTGGCTCTGTGTGTTTGCCCAAGGCATTGTGGGCATTTGGCGGGGGAAAGAACCAACATAAGGGAGTTCCTTAACTAAGTACAAATTATTGTTGCATGTTGATTTTCTATCCTGTAACTGTGTTGAATTTGCATATTATATCTAGCAGGCTTTTTGTGGGTTCTTTAGGATTTTCTATATATAATACATCACTTTTTGTTTTTTTTGACAGGCACAGTGGACAGTGAGAGAGACACACAGAGAGAAAGGTCTTCCTTTTGCCGTTGGTTCACCCTCCAATGGCCGCCGCGGCTGGCGCGCTGCGGCCGGCGCACTACGCTGATCCGAAGGCAGGAGCCAGGTGCTTCTCCTGGTTTCCCATGGGGTGCACGGCCCAGGCACCTGGGCCATCCTCCACTGCACTCCCTGGCCACGGCAGAGAGCTGGCGTGGAAGTGGGGCAACCGGGACAGAATCCAGCACCCCGACCGGGACTAGAACTAGCCTATTGTGGCCAATACATCACTTTCGATCTGGATGATTTTTCTTTTTCTTAATTGCTCTGAACTTCACTTTTCAGCAAAAAATAAGAAAAAACATTCTTACCTTGCAATTTCAGCAAGGTTTCAAACTCTACATAAGAATGCAGATAGAGTGCCGGCGCTGCGGCTCAGTAGGCTAAACCTCTGCCTTGCGGCGCTGGCACACCAGGTTCTAGTCCCGGTCGGGATGCTGGATTCTGTCCTGGTTGCCCCTCTTCCAGGCCAGCTCTCTGATGTGGCCTGGGAGTGCAGTGGAGGATGGCCCAAATCCTTGGGCCCTGCACCCCATGGGAGACCAGGAGAAGCACCTGGCTCCTGGCTTTGGATAGGTCGCGGTGCGCTGGACTCAGCGCACTGGCCGTGGCGGCCATTGGAGGGTGAACCAACGGCAAAAGGAAGACCTTTCTCTGTCTCTCTCACTGTCCACTCTGCCTGTCAAAAAAAAAAAAAAAGAATGCAGATATACCATGTCTGGAATTTGTACATAATGTTAAGGGGGTGGGGGCACTTAGGCACATTAGTATTTATAGTTAAAAGCACACACATCTGCTGGCGCCGCGGTTCTAGTCCTGGTTGGGGCGCTGGATTCTGTCCCAGTTGTTCCTCTTCCAGTCCAGCTCCCTGTTGTGGCCCGGGAAGGCA
Source organism: Oryctolagus cuniculus (assembly GCF_964237555.1). NCBI lineage: Eukaryota > Metazoa > Chordata > Mammalia > Lagomorpha > Leporidae > Oryctolagus > Oryctolagus cuniculus. Next base: position 149,039,684 of record NC_091437.1, read on the forward strand.
GTGAAGGATGGCCCAAGTCCTTGGGCCCTGCACCCGCATGGGAGACCAGGAGGAAGCACCTGGCTCCTGGCTTCGGATTGGCACAGTATGCCAGCCATAGCGGCCACTGGGGGGGTGAACCAACGGAAAGGAAGACCTTTCTGTCTCTCTCTCAAAAAAAAGAAAAAAAAAAAAGCACACACATCATATAAACATTACAGTGTCAACAGCATTTTAAATTATGCACAGCAACATAGGAAAGAATACATTTTGCACTTGTTTTTCACTAAATTATCTTCAGTATGTTTTAATAAACTGAAAAAATTAGAAACAAACTTGAGAAGCAGTTCTCAGCTTTAAAATTTATTATACAAGCTGTACATACAATATGAAATCCTGGTTATAAAAGATGCATTTGGCAGAATAAGTTATAGTGAACTTAAACAAAAATGAGCATATATGTGTATCTCCAGTAATGTACACATATTTAAATCTTCTCAGTGACTGGCATTGCTGGATACATTACAGAAGATAGGATCTACTAATTAAAATACCCAAGTTGCTGAATTTTAGAAGTTTTTAACTACAATATTCAGATAAATCAACAAGAGGCAGGTTAATTCTGAACTGTTTCAGAATCCAGAATCTCTCGTTAGATTATCATTCACTTACTCCCCTCAAACAAGGTTGTACAAACTATCACCCCAACATCCCCAAAAAGAATATGCATGGGAATGAATGATTTCAGCTTTAAGAAAGAAATGCATTTTTGGTATTAATACAAAATTTAAATTTGTATTTATATAGTTGCATATAAAATGTATCAATATAACCTACACAATTTTAGAAATATAGAAAGGTTTTCAAAATAAAACTCTGTGCTATTAAAAAGATGTTTAACAAGGTAGTTATTAGATTGTTGTGAGATAATTATAAAAGTAAACAAAAATTTTTAAAAAATCTTTATTTAATCCGATTATAAAAATGTTTATCTAAGAACATTACTTCTGATATTTAAATGAAGAACTGTGGTGGAGTCAAAAGATGTTCAAGGGTCCTCCCGTAATCATGACTGGAATTCTGGCTTTAAGTGGATAAGCAATGATGTTAAAAGCAGATGGGAGAAGGACATGAAAGAAAACAAAAAAGACAAGAATGGCAAGGACACAGGGTTAGGTAAGTGTCTATTCTGATATAGTAAACTACTTTTAGGAAGAATAGAATTAAAAGTGCTCAATACAAAAATTTCAATGTTGCTAATTACTCTAAAGTGCCATAAAACTTTAGTTATCAAAATAACTTTATTAACAGTTGGCCAAATTTCAACTATTATTACAGTGCCTTGTTCAAGCAAACTTCCAATATTTATCAGTTCTCTTATATATGTAATTTACCTTACACATGTACATAAATACCAGCAATGTATAAATACTTTTACTATTAATTTTTTCCTTTATGATGCAGGATTTCATCTTGCATCAGTTATGTGGACATGTAAAGTGAATTAAATAGGAACTGAACATAAACAATATCGGATACCATAACATCATGATCTGGAAGAACTGAAGTTTTCTACCTCTTGCTCCATTTTCTAGATAAAGGATAAGAGAAAAAAGTAATATTAACATCCATTACATATCTGATAGTGAAAATAAAAATTACTTTTATAAATAACAATGTTAAACTGATTTGTGATGTAATTTCATTATTTAAATACCTTTGAAACGATTCCAAGATACATGTTAAATTCAAATAGCTATAATCAAGGTAGTGCTGTACTCTGAGATATTATTTTATATTTTGTAGGTACTAGTATGGTATAACCAATGTACCCTATTCTACTTTAGTAGGCATATATATACCTATTATATATGTGTATATATATGCACATACATATATAATATATACAACTATATTTAAAAATATCTATGCATATATATTAAACACTAGTGAGTACGTAGCAGGTACCAATTTATACCTTGTAAGCACTGGTAATGTGTTTGTACTATTTTTAGAAATTAGCACTTCAATACCTATCATAAAGTAAAATTATGTAAAGACAGGTAGTTCTATCAAAAAGGAACTATAGCTTCACTAACACAAACTAATGAAGTTCTAGATTTAAGAAATTTTGAATATTTGTACCTAGAATTATTACACATAGTAAAAATGGTCTCTGAATTCTTATAATCAGTTAATTTCTTACATAAATAAAACTTCAGCAATCTTATAATATATGACAACAAAGGATTAAAAAATTTCAACTCAGTTGTTTACCTGTATAAGTGTAGTTTTATCATAGTCCATGCGATGCTGATAAATACACTGGCTAATCACTGCATACAAATTTTCCAATTGCAATATATTGTATTTTTGACTTTTTTTCACAATGGTTTTCAAAAGATTCTAAAAGAAAACATGAATGATTATGTATGTGAAAGATAAATTCCCTGGGACAAGATATTTAATTTTGAAGGTTTGGGGAGTTGTTAACATATAAACCAGAGAGAACAGACCAAGCCATTTGATAAGACAGCGATCCTTTCTATTGTAAAAATTACAGCCAAGGTTATTAATTTCAATTCTAGCCATAATCATCTATAGATAAATTTAAAAAGATAATCTATAATAAAATTAACAGGGGCAAAACAGCAATACATCTGGGTCTCCCGTGTGGGAGTAGGGGCCCAAGGACTTGGGCCATCTTCTGCTGTTTTCCCAGGCAAGCCGGATCAGAGATGGAACAGCCAGGACTCAAACAGATGTGGCAGATTAACCCATTATACCACAGTGCTGGCCCTCGGATGCTAATTCTTATAAAAAGGATTCTATCTCATTATTGCTTTTTCTCATAAATGAATTGGACTTAGTGGAGTTCTTAGTAATTCCTCACTTATTTGGACTTGTCAGGGTGGAGAGTTCCAGATGTGAGATCACCTTTAAAAAGATGATGACTGTTCCAAGAGTACAAAAAAATGGAGCATACAAATAGACCAAAGAGGGCCAGCATTGTGGTGTAGCAGGTAAAGCTGCTGCCTGTTCCATCAGCACCCCAAATAGGCACTGGTTTGAGTCCTGGCTGCTCCACTTCTGATCCAACTCCCTACTAATGTGCCTGGGAAAGAACCAGAGGAGGGCCCCAGTGCTTAGGCCCCTGCATTCATGTGGGAGACCTGGAAGAAGCTCCTGGTTTCAGTGTTGCCCAGTCCTGGGTATTGCAGACATTTGGGGAGTGAACCAGTGGATGGAAGATCTTTCTGTAACTCTGCCTTTCAAGTTAAATAAAAACAAATAAATCTTAAATTAAAAAAAGCAAAAGAAATAGAACAAATGGTGAAAAAGCTCTGAGGAGCTTATAAAAGTAATTGAAGGCAGGGACGGTTTAATGACATAACAGTTAAGGAAGGAGGAGACTTATCAACAGTGTCAAATGGCAGAAAAAATTCAACAAAGGCCAAGTATTACTAGCTATTAGGATATCACTTTACTTGAGGAGTGAAGCTGAAAACCCAACTGAGGGAAATGGGTAGAGAAAAAGTAACAGCAACAAATAACTTAGCATCACATCAGAATTACTTAACAATTTTTTCTTTGCTCCTCACCAGTGATCCTTAGATATAATTCCTAATTTGGGAAAGGAGAAGAAGAAAAGCAATAAAGTGAAGTTGAGAAGAAGAGAAAAGTTTTAGTTTTTCTTCTAATTCCTATATAGACAGCCTGTAACTAGTCCACAATCCAGTGTTTGGGGATTCCTAATCTGCACAGTGAAGGCATTATTATTTCATTATACATACTTTCAGTCGCTCATGGTCTACAACAAGTGAGGGTGTTGGTTGAGAAAGAATTGCCAAAGCCTTTTCAACACTGATGAGTTGCTGTTGCTCAACTTGAGAACGTCTAGCTCGAGTCATTCGCAGAACACACATTTCTAGAATGAAAAGTTAAATACTGTTTGGTCCACAGACATTATAAAGCCTAAAATAAATATTAGGTAGCTCAACAATAGGGCATATTTACCAAGAACACAAACACCAATTCTGGCTTATTAATTCTTCCTAAGAGTATAACACTGAAACACTAAACTCTTGGGGAACAATTTAAGAAGTATTTCTCAATCTGATTATCTTAGGGGGACCATCAACAGGTTAGGCTTTTACTTAGGCATCAGACTCACAGAACTTAAGAGCTGGAAGAGACCTCAATAATCTAGAATAGGGGTTGCAAATTCCTACCCATGTGTGAAATCTATCATACCACGATAAAGAAAGCTTAGTAGATGTCACATCCATTTTACCTACCATCAATGTAATTTCCCCGCAGGATTGAGTAGTGATAGAGACTGTGTGGCCCCTTTCTAGCCTAAATTATTTATCTCTTATCAAGTCCTCAAATGAAAAAGTTTGCTGGTCCTTGATCACTCAAATGAGTCACTCATAGACTGTCAGCTGAGAAAAATGAAGCCTAAAGAAGTGAAGAGACATATCTTGGTTCTAAGACCCAACACCTTTTGACATCTAAGCAAGTACTGGTCCCACGGGTGTTCTTTTAAAAAAGGTAATGATAACACAAGCATCCCCACATGGGAATGCTGGTGTACCAGGAGGCAGCTTTACCTTCTTTGCCACAAAGCTGGCCCCTAACACTGCTTTGTATGACTAATATCAGGTATTTCCAAAATCCAAAAAATATACTACCAAAGTTTTGAGAAGATTCACCTCTAAACAATTCTATATGGGAAATTTTGCAGGTAGAACCATTGGAGTAAATATAAACTTAAGAACAACGGGGGTGAGTTAATTGTTTTGTATCACTCAGCAAAAATAACAGGAAACTGCTTATCTTGCTTAAAAATGAAAGGGTATTTTGCCAGCTTTTTAAAAGCTGCACAGCTAGGCCCTGAGCTACATGCTTTAGGTGGATTATTTTATTCAATTTCAAGCAGGGAGCCAGCACTAAGGCGTAGTGGGATATGATGTGCCACCTGCAGTGCTGGCATCCCATTATGTGTGCTGGTTTGAGTCCTGGCTACCCCACTTCCGATCCAGCTTCCGGCTAATGCACCTGGGAATGCAGCGGAGGATGGCCCAAGTGCCTGGGTTCCTGTGTTACTTGTGATAGACCTAGAAGAAGCTCCTGGCTCCTGGTTTCAGCCTGGCCTAGCCCTGGCTATTGCGGTCATCTGGGGAGTGCCCCAGTAGATTGAAGACTTCTCTCTCTCTTTTGGTGTTTCCCACTTGTAACTCTGCCTTTCAAATAAACAAAATAAATCTTAAAAAAACCAACCAAACAAAAACAAAACAAAACAAACAAAAAACAACACTACCCTGCAACTATCTACCCTAATTTTGCAGATAAGTAAACAGGCTAACAGGCTAAACTTCCTGCCCATGATCACAAGCTACTATACAGTGGACTAGAGGCTCAGACCCAGGTCTGTCTGATGTCAAAGTACACTGCCATCAGTGACTTATACTAGCTCTACACTAAGTAACAACGTTGTTTTTCTAATTAAGAAACAACTACACGGTAAAAGACAAAGAAAAAGCAATAAATTGAGAAGTAGTTGTTAAGGAACTCTGAGTAAAAGAATTTTTTACAATTAGCAAGCTGCTCTTTAATCAAGAAAAACTTACCCTTTGCTTCACTTTCCTCAGAACCATCTATTATCCGAGAGCCGGAAGCAGCTTCACTGCCAGCAATCTTATCTTTTCTCAATTCTGTACAAGCTGTAGTCTTTGCAGATTCTTCAAGTTCATTCTCGGTATTACAAGTACTTGAATTATTTCCCGATTCTATTTTGTAGTCAGAGGCATTTTGCTGCTTCTCATTTTCTTCCAATGAAGACTCTCCTGTGTTTCCAGTCTCATTATGGTCTACACTTGTATCTTGAGTTTCCTCTGTATCACTCTCGATTTTGTCATCTACCGCGTTTTGGCTATCTTCCTTTGCCTGTGATATCTTCCTTCGCTTTGTTATGGTGCCTACGTACCACTTTGACTTTTTCCGAATTTTTCTCTTCAACTGAGCTTCAATGAATTAAAAAAAAATTATAAAAGAAAATTCAACAATTTTCTAAATTCTAAAATAGAAAAATCCAGCTATATGAGAGAATGAAGCATTTGAGAAACCATAGTAATAATTTTGTATGGTTGGAATATAGAAACAAAAGTATAGTATTTTGGACAGAAATTGGAGAAGTGGGCAAGGTCCAGATCTTAACTTGTCATTCTAAGGAGTCTGGATTTTATCTTAAATACTCTGTCTGATGTACATTTTAGAACAATCACTTTCACAGCATTATGAGAAACTGCAAAGAAAGGCAAGCCTCACAATAGCCTATACTTACTAAGTGCTTACATGTATTAGGAACGTGTCTAACTCTGTCTGTACTGACTCATTACAATTTCATTACCCAAATAGATTTCTACCATAATCACCACCATTTTGTAGATCAAGAAACTAATGTACACACAGGTTAAATAGCCTGTCTAAGAGGAGAGGAGGTAAAACCACAATGCAATAGTCGTGGGGAGAAGTAGGTAAATATAGGAAGTAGAAATGACAAAGGGGAAACAGAGGATGGATTTGAGAAATTATAAAGAAAGAGACTTTTTAATAAAGATTTATTTACTTATTTGAAAGTCAAAGTTACACAGAGAGAGGAGAAGAAAGGGCAGAGAGATGATCCACTAGTTCACTCCCCAGTTGGCAGCAATGGCTGGAGCTGCGTGAATCTGGAACCAGGAGCCAGGAGCTTTCTCCGGGTCTCCTACGAGGGTGCAGGGGCCCAAGGATTTGGGCCATCTTCTACTGCTTTCCCAGGCCACAGCAGAGAGCTGGAGTGGAAGTGGAGCAGCTGGGGCTTGAACTGGTGCCCATATGGGATGCTAGCACTTCAGGCCAGCGCGTTAACCTGCGGCACCACAGCACCAGCCCCAGAAAGAGACTTTCTAGGACTTGGAAAATAAATGAAATGTTGGGAGGTAATAAAGTAATAGGAGTTAAAAGTGACTCTAGGACATGCAGGTGTTTAGCCTAGAAGTTAAGAGACCCATAAACTGTATCAGAGTACCTGGATTCAAAATCCAGTTCTAGCACCTGACCCTCGGAGGCAGTAGTGATGGCTCAAGTGAATGAATCCCCAAGTGGAAGACATGGAATAAGTTCTGGGTTCCAGGTTTTCTGCAGGCCATTCCCTGTTTACTTTGGGCATTTGAGGAGTAAACCAGCAGGGGAAGATCTCTTCCTGTCTCTGTCTTTCCAATAAATAGAGGTAAATAAAGATTAAAAAGAAAAGCAAAATAGAACACTAACACAGGTGTTTGGTTTAAATGTTAGGACGCTAGTTAGGATGACTGTGGGGCCCCAAACTGGAGTTCTTAAGTTTGACCTCTGGCTCCTGATTCCAGCTTCCTGCTAATCTGGACCCTGGGATGCACCAGTGGATGGCTCAAGTTCCTGCCACCCATGTGAGAGATCTGGATAGTATTCTTGTCCATTGTTGACATTTGGGAATGAACCTGCAGATGGGAGCACTAGTTCTGTTTCTCAAATAAATTGGAAAAAAAATTTTTTTTTAAAAACAAGAACACCTAATAACACCTCAAACTTAACCTCATTTGAGTCACAATACTCTAGAGTAAGCAAAAGCCTGATTTTTAAAACCATGAATTAGTTCTTTTTTTTTCTTTTTTTTCTTTTTTTAATAAAAACTATAGTCAAGGCTGCCGTTATGTACGTGTAGCAAGTAAAGCCACTGCTTGCATTGCTGGCATCCCATACAGGAAATGGTTCATATCTCAGCTGCCCCACTTCTGATCCAGCTCCCTGCTAATGTGCCTGGGAAAGTAGTCCTAGAGGCCCTACACCCATGAGGGAGACCCAGAAACTCCTGGCACCCAGCTTCAATTTAGCCCCAGCCCTGGCCATTGTGGTCATTTGGGGAGCAAACCAACAAACAGAATACTTCCCTGTCCCTCCCTCTCTCCGTAACTCTGCCTTTCAAACAAATAAATCTTTTTAAAAAATTACTTCTCCTTTAAAAGATACTAGTCATATTATCATGTTTGTGTATATAAATATGTGTGCATATTTTTAAAAATTTGTATCTAAAAGTGTGTCTAGGTTTCATTCAACATTGTGTTTGAGTAAATATACACTGCTGTATGTACAGGTTTAATCATTATCACTGTTGTGAAATAATCCTTATTTTTCCTTTCCCTCATGTACACATAAGTTGTTCCTGGTGTTGCTTTTTTGAACATTCTTGTACATGTTCTTTGAGGCACATACTATATACAATCCACTTGGGTACAAAACTAGGAACTGATGGTTTTAAGAGACAATTTTCATATCCTTCATCTCTACATTTATACTTGCTTAGAGTTCATTTAACTGAGGGCATTCTGGTTAGTGGAGGCTTTTTGTTGTCTTTTGTCACCCTCCCCTTTCCAGCTGCCTCCTTTCCTGTTAATTAAAGCAGGGCTTACCCTTTATTATCTCAAATCAATTGCCCCAGAATGAACAAATCTGTGTTAATATAAGGGAGTTCTAACTTTAGCAAAGCACACAAACACAAACAGAAGAGATCTAACAAGCCAGTGAGGATTTATGATGCCCAAAGCAGGGAAAATAAATGAGTAACCAAGAGGCTAGGAAGCTGAGCAGAGTCTGACACTCATGGGGTTGTAAAAGAGAAAAAAACTGGAATTGAGATCTGCCAGGGGAGGCAGGTCTTAGCAAACTCAACAGTCTTCGGCCTGCTACCCTGTGGAGTCAAACCCTAAGAATAAGAGGGAATAGGAAACAGGGCAGGATTCACAGAAAATAAGTCAATTCATAATTAGATGGTGAATTGGGATTGTAAGCAATACAGACTAAGCTTAGATTTAAAACTACTAAATTGCATTAATATTAGCAAAACCAAAAATATAATTTGCTGCATTAATAGAAACAAAGGAAAGTGTGTGGGGGAGTAAACGGCATTTGAAGAGAATAAAGGTTCCAACCACATACGTGAGAACTCCTCAAGAGGACTTACCAGGAGTGCTGCAAGCCATGGGGGGACTGGGCATCTTCAGCTTTTCATTATGCTCTGGATCGGGTCTTTTATCAGCAGCTAGAGTGGAATTTTGCTTTGGCATTACATGGTAGTAAGATGGGGCATATTTGGAGGAGATACAACCTTAAAAATAGACACATGGAGTGTCAAAAAGATTTCCAGATTTCAAAATTCTGTGAATACTTAATTAAAAGGACTCAATTCACTACATTTGAAGCATCTTCAGGTAATAATTTTCCCACCTCTTTTCTTTCTAGACTCCTGAATTTCTTCACAAAGCTGCTCAAAGTCTTCATCAAGTTCTTCTTTAATTATTGCATAGGCAGTATCTCTTAAAGCACAGGCTCTATGCCTAATAAGGCGATCTGAAAAATAAGCAAAAAACAATAAAAAGCTATTCTTAATTTTCAATTTTTCTTTTTAATAAAAATATACTGAGCTAAATTAAATGGCTATTACAATTAAACTTTTATCACGCATTTTTAGTAAAAGTTACTGGAATTACTATTCTTTCTTTGGTAGTAATCTAATGTTCTGGACATTTGATTTTATTGCACTGTCTCATTCAGATCCTTTTGAAATATCAGGAATAAAATTAAGAATCTACCAATAGTAACGAAACAAACAATAACTAACAAAATAACAACAAAAAAGGAAGGTTCTTACTGTCATTAAATGAGCCAGTAATGTCAAAGAATTTTGGAAGACGTATAGAGGATATTATTGTAGTAACACAGAAACTAGACAAAGAAAATGAAACAGAATCTCTACACAGGAAACACTGGAAAAACCCCAAGCTCAGAGTATAAACAATGTAAAACAGAATATACTTTGAAACTTGTCAGGAATGAAAATTCTACACCTAAAGAACCAGAAACCCAAGTGGTGGGGTCCAGTAATCTGTATTGTTAAGAAGTCTTATAAGAAATTCTGATCCCAGCCAAAGTTTGAACACCAGTGGTCTAGAGTAATTCTAGATTGTTGCTCTGGACAGAAAAAGCAGCAGCAGAATGACTGCTGAACAGAAAAAGTCCTCTGTGGCCAGGGTTAACTGCTTCCTTCTTCCCACACTTCAGGGATGTCCTCAGGTTGTTAGTTTGTTTCCAGAGCTTAACTCCAGAACTCTGAACTACAGGGAAAAGCCTGGGGAAGATGCGATAGAAGACTAGGAGGGGAAGAACAGTGGCTTTTTCAATTGTTAAAGAAATTCTCACTAGTTCCCTATGCTAATCAACCTAATTTATAAGCACTACCAATTTAAAAACATAAAGCCAGGGACACATTTGTCCATTGTGATACAGGTTAAGTTGCCTCCCGAATCCTTTAAGAGCTCTGCTTCCTCTGGCTGCTTCACTTCAATCCAGCTCCTTGCTAATGTGCCTGGAAAAACAGCCCAAGTGTGTGGGCCCCTGCCACCCAGGTGAGAGCTCCATGCTCCTGGTTTCTGCCTGTTCCAGCCCCAGCCTGTGTGGCCATCTGGGAAGCACATCAGTGGATGGAAGGTACCCCTCTCTCCCTCTAACTCTGCCTTTCAACTAAATAAATAAATCTTAGAAAAAACGAGTTAGCATTGTGGTATAGTGGGTAAAGCCACTGCCTGTGACACCAGCATCCCATACAGGCACTGGTTCATGTCCTGGCTGCTCCATTTCCAATCCAGCTCTCTGTGACAGCCTGGTGAAAGCCAAGGAAGATGGCTTAGAAACTTGGGCCTCTGCTACTCACGTGGAAAACCTGGATGAAGCTCCTGGCTTTCGCCTGGATTAGCCCCAGCTGTTGAACTCTTTAGGGTATGAATCAGTGGATGGAAGATCTGTGTCTCTCCCTCTCTCTCTATACAGCCCTTTCGAAAAATAAATCTTTGGCCGGCGCCGCGGCTCAATAGGCTAATCCTCCACCTAGCGGCGCCGGCACACCGGGTTCTAGTCCCGGTCGGGGTGCCGGATTCTGTCCCGGTTGCCCTTCTTCCAGGCCAGCTCTCTGCTGTGGCCTGGGAAGGCAGTGGAGGATGGCCCAAGTGCTTGGGCCCTGCACCCCATGGGAGACCAGGAGAAGCACCTGGCTCCTGCCTTCGGATCAGCGCGGTGAACCGGCTGCAGCGCACTGGCTGCGGTGGCCATTGGAGGGTGAACCAACGGCAAAAGGAAGACCTTTCTCTCTGTCTCTCTCTCTCACTATCCACTCTGCCTGTCAAAAAAAAAAAAAAAAAATCTTTTAAAATAAATATAAATAATACAGAAAACCATGTATTAGAAAGGGGAATTAATAGAAAAGAGAACCACTGAAAGCAGTATAAATTTTATCTCAAGAGAATGAAGAACAATGCATTCAAAAAAATTACAAGGAGCTAGGAAAAAAGCACCTAAGGAACATTTCTTGGAAATGAACATGTTGCAAAATAGACATATCATTAAAATATCCTTTATGCATTGTATTCATTAATAAAGGGGGTAGGTGAGATGGATATGGTATATACATAGAAAGAAAGTCTGGGAGGATATTCTAACAGTGTTTACCTTTGCAAGGAAATGGGGACTCAATGATTTAAAAAATATTATTAGCAAGTGTTGTATTACTTTTGTCATAGAAATTGTAAGAAAATATCTTAAAACCTATTTCAATGTGTTTATTTTTCCAGTTTGAGAAAGCACACTCACACACAATATAAACAAGCTACTGTGTATCATTAGAGGACATATATAATTGCTAATAAACAGGAACTTGAGTGAAAACTTGCACTGAAATTCTTCCTCTGCTCCTTCCTGGAAGTGTCTTCCTACAGCAAGATTTCAGCTTCTCTAATTATGCCTACCTTATTTTAAAATGTGAGAATTAAATAGCATTGTTAATGTTAATTTATAATGTTGTAACTGACATGAAAATAAGCCTAAGTGTTAGAATTCCCCACTCCAACCCCTGAAACAAAAATTCACTAGTGCTTACCTCCAGGATCTCTATCTGGATTATATTCTAAAGCATTACTACAGATTAAATCAATATCTCTCAAATAGTCTTTCACAGTCAGATACTTGTGTAGATCAATTTTACTTATTACAGATGAAAGGTCCATTGGTTGTTTTATCACAGTGACATAATCAGGAACCTAAAATTCAAAAAAATGTCCAAATCACTAAATTAACTCTAAACATTAAAAAAAAATTCAAATCAAGTTTCTCTGCCAGGCAAAACAGGATAGAAAATAAATATGTAGATAAGAAATAATCATAATCTGTAACTCTATGACTCTGCCTAAAGCTATTTGTGTCTTGTACTTATTCTTGCTCTGGCACAGCTGTATTCAGTCACATCTCATATCCATATCCTTGCTCAACTGCCTCTCATTATTCAATGGCAACTTAAGATATGGGTCCTCCAGCTCAGTTCTAACCATGTAGTCACAATATGTGGCATTAAGAAATTCTCAAATTGCTTCTAGAATGTTTTCCATTGGGCAGACAACTGTCTATTCTCTGGAGGTAAAGAAAATGCATTATGTAATCTCTGAAGTCTACACATGCTGAGGACACTAACTCAGCACATGTATCCATATAGAGAAAACAAGTTGGGTTATTACATTAAGTGTTGTTACATTAAGCTTAAGTGGGTTAAATTGCTGTCTGTGACACTAGCATCCCATTATTTGGAGTGTTGTTTTGAGTCCTGGCTGCTTCGCTTCCAATCCAGTTCCCTGATACTAAGCCTGGGAAAGCAGTGAAGATGACCCAAGTGCTTGGGCCCTTGCCACCCATATGAGTTGCAACCACTGTCTTCTCTCTTCCTATTACTCTGCCTTTCCAAACAAATATATCTTAAAAAAAAAAAAAAAAAAAAAAAAAAAAAAAAAAAAAAACCAACAACACACCTACTCAAATTTCAAAGCATTTAAGGCATAGAAAACATTTAACGCAAAGATCAAATTAATACCTCATCAGGGTCAACAGGTTTAGTAAATATTCTGAATCGTTTATCAATAGCAAGTCTATGTGTGACATTTCTTAAAAAAATCCTCAGTTCTCTAAATGTATCTTCTTCTTGTTCTTCTAGTCTTTTCATTTCTTCTGTTGTCAATGGTCTTGGCTCAGGTGGTGGTGCTACTGGGAGTACCTCCAAGGCCTGCAAAACTTCACAAGTGTAAGATTTTAGTTACTATTCCTCTGTAAAACTGAGGGTGAGAAATCATTCAGTACAAATACAGACAGTATTTGAGGGGTTAGCTACATGTGCCAGGAATCCAATAATTTGAAATATAAAAGTACTAACATAACCCCCATACCTACACCCTCCCTAGAAGCAAGTAGCAACTTACACTTTGAAATGCTAATTCCTAATTTCCTCTGTTCCATTTCAAGACAGGAGGCTATTAAAACTGAAAATGTTTTTCCAAGAGTATTTTTATTCTAAAAGTCTTACTTTTTGAATTAATGAAAAATTATGAAACTATTTGAACAAATGAAAAATTACGGTATGTTTCAAATACAAAAGAAGCTTAATATAGTTTTAATATACAATGAGTATATTGTATATTATATATATATATATACACACACATTATATATTGTGGGATAAGAGTTCTATGTCCAAAAAACTGGCATATTAAGTGGGTAGGAGACTATGATGTCACTGTAACGTCATATTATAGTATGAGAAAAGTATGACAGGTCATAAAGGTAGAAACAATTAGTTTTGACCACAAAAGTTAGAGAAGATTTCCTTATAAGGAAAAAAAGGATGTTATACTAGAAAAGCATGTACTTCTTTAGGCACAGATGGGCAATAGAGATAGATGTATTACTGACAGAGAGGAAGCATGAATTAAAATTATGAAAAGATAGGAATATGTTGCATAGGGCTTAAAGACAGACTGCTTTGTAAGAAAAGAAATGGGAGGGAGGGAGAAAAAAAGTGCTAAAACTGAGCCTAAAAGATACACTAGAGCTATCACTGAAAGGTCTTGTGTTTTAAAACTTCAGTCTATTTTAATGGGAAGCACAGATTTTTAGGCAGTAGATGCATCAACCTGTTGACAGCTTTTGAACTTGAGTTATTAGAAAGATGCCAATTTCATTAACCGACACTGTATTCCTCCTTTTTCAAAATTACTAACAAACTTTTATAGAGGAACTAACCTGCTTTCTTTTTTGAAACAGGAGGCTTAGCAGCTTGCTTTAGAATCAAATCTTCAAAAAATTTTGTTCGTTCTTCTTTACCCGGTAACTGGACATTAAAAATCTCTCCATAATCATGGATAAACAATTCTTGCACCTTAAAGAGACAGAAATATATGAGGGTATCTCAAAAAGTTGACAGAAAAATGGAATTAAAAACAAACCAACTTCTGAAATCCATGCAGTTTTTTCAAAACACATTTTCTATGGACACGTTGAGGGCACCTTGTATAACAGATTTCCAAGAACAGGTAACAACCGTTAATAGATAAGAGTTGGAGTCAGTGCTGTGGCGTAGCGGGCATAGCCGCTGCCTGCAATACTGGCATCCTATATGGGCACTGTTTTAAGTCCCAGCTGCTCCACTTCTGATCCAGCTATCTGCTGTGGCTTGGGAAAGAAGTGGAAAATGGCCCAAACCTTGGGCCCCTGCACTCGCGTGGGAGACCCAGAAGAAGCTCCCAGCTCCCGGCTTTGGATTGGCAAAGCTCTGGCCATTGTAGCCAACTAGTGAGTGAATCAGCTGAAGGAAAACCTCTCTCTCTCTCTGTGTAACTCTTTCAAATAAATAACTATTTTAAAAAAAGATAATAGTTGGCCGGCGCCGCGGCTCACTAGGCTAATCCTCCGCCTAGCGGCGCCGGCACACCGGGTTCTAGTCCCGGTCGGGGCGCCGGATTCTGTCCCGGTTGCCCCTCTTCCAGGCCAGCCCTCTGCTGTGGCCAGGGAGTGCAGTGGAGGATGGCCCAGGTGCTTGGGCCCTGCACCCCATGGGAGACCAGGAAAAGCACCTGGCTCCTGGCTCCTGCCATCGGATCAGCGCGGTGCGCCGGCCGCAGCGCGCCAGCCGCGGCGGCCATTGGAGGGTGAACCAACGGCAAAGGAAGACCTTTCTCTCTGTCTCTCTCTCTCTCACTGTCCACTCTGCCTGTCAAAAAAAAAAAAAAAAAAATATATAATAGTTATTATTTAGTAATAGTTTCTGCATGGGACGATAGAAGAGTTCTAGAAATGGACAGTGGTGGTGGTTGCTCAACACTGTAAATGTACTTTGATGCAACTGAATTATATGATTAAGAATAGTTAAAATGGGAAAATTTGTTATGTATATCCTACCACACACTTACCGAAATAAAAAACATAAAACTTAGCACAAAAGAAAGTTTCAAAACAAATCTCTAGACATTTTCCAGTAGTATGAGGGGCTAATGTTTATAACTAGTATGCTTCTCATGTACTTTGTTTCAGATATCTTTGATGTACAGAGAAGTTTACATTTGTGGTTTTCACATTTTTTTTTGCCTTGCAAGGTCTTTCATGCTCTTATATTTCTGCTATGGTTTTGAATGTTTATGGCTCCTCCAAAATACACGTTGATACTTATTTCCAATGCTTCCAAATTAGGGGCTGAAGCTTGGCCCCTTTTTGCCTTCCACCTTCCTCAATCTGGGGTTACACATTCTCCAACTCTGCTAACAATACTATTCTGGAAGCAGACGGCAGCTCTCAACAGGCAATAAATGGGTCAATACCTTTATATTGGAATTCTTGCTGCCAGAACTGTGAAAAATAAATTTCTGTTGTTTTAAAATTACCCAGTTTGTCTCATAGGACAGGCTGTGTGGCACAGTGGGTTAAAGATCCAGCCGGCAGCGCTTGCATCCCAGATGGGTGCCGGTTTGATTCCCAGCTGCTCCTGTTCCGATCCAGCTCTCTGCTATGCCCTGAGAAAGCACTGGAAGATGGCCCAAGTCCTTGGGCCCTTGCACCCACGTGGGAGACCTGGAAGAAGCTCCTGGCTCCTGGCTTCGGATCGGCCTAGCTGTGGCCGTTGCGGCCGTTTGGGGAGTGAACCAGCAGATGGAAGACCTTTCTCCGTGTCTCCCTGCCTCTGCTTGACAGTCTGACCCAGTCTGACATATTTTGTTATAGTAACACAAAAGGATTGAGAGATTGTGGAATGCTCTTCTTACTCATTCAGATCATTTATTAAGAGTAAAAGTCAGGCCATCTCATTTGGGTGATACTGCAACATGAAACGTCACACACATACTAAAGACCTCTTGGGACTGAGAAAAGTGTTATAATTTTTAATTGACATACTTCATTCTTTTCTCAAGTCTAAGGTTAATCAATACCTACCTATCACACAAAAATCTGAACATGCCTTCACTTTACTCCTTTCCCTTACGATGCTCCTTCCTGTTATTTCAAGTTTAGGCTAACTTAGATTTAGTATCACATTCCTTAAAAGATATTTTACCTATTACAATTTTGCAGCTATAACCTTTACTATTTTCTTTGATCATTAACTTTTTAAAAAGATACTTCTTTAGCATCTTTAACTTTCTTGAACTTCTTTGATGACTCTGTTACTAGTTGAAGGAGTTTTAAAGAAAAAGGCATACAGAATTAGGAAGGTACCAGAGATAAAAAGGTATGATATTGTTGCTTCTGGTTATTTTTAAAGATTTATTTATTAGAAAGTCAAGAGTCACAGAGTCAGAGGAAGAGACAAAGAGCACTGGGCCAAGCCAAAGCCAGAACTTCATCCCTGCCTCCCACGTGGGTGGCAGGGGCTGGGCCCCAGGTACTTGGACCATCTGCTGCTGTTTCCCCCAGGCCGTTAGTGAGAGTTGGATCAGAAGTGGAGAAGCTGGGACATGAACAGGTGCCCACCCAAATGGGATGCCAGCATCACAGGCGGCAGCTTTACATGCTAGGCCACAACGCTGGACCTGACCACTGCTTCTTTTTTTTTTTTTTTTAATTTTCAAGTTCAATCAATTCCCTCATTCTTTTTATTTTTTTAAAAGATTCATTTATTTATTTAAAAGTCAGAGTTACAGAGAGAGGACGAGAGGTAGAGGAGAGAGAAAGGGAAAGAGAGGTCTTCCACGCGCTGGTTCACTCCCCAATTGGTCACAACAGCCAGAACTGCACTTATCTGATGCCAGGAGCCAGGAGCCTCTTCCAGGTCTCCCATGCAGGTGCAGGGGCCCAAGGACTTGGGCCATCTTCTACTGCTGTCCCAGGCCATAGCAGAGAGCTGGATCCTAAGTGCAGCAGCCAGAACGCGATCTGGTGCACATATGGGATGCCAGCACTGTAGGCGGCAGCTTTACCTGCTACGCTACAGTGCCAGCCCCCCGATCACTGTTTCTTACATGCCATTTTCACAAATAAAAAATGCTTTCTCTGTCACTCTGTCTTTTAAACAATCAAATCTTAAAAAAAAAAAAAAAAGGCAAAAAAGCAATTCTTTCAGGAAGGGGTTTACGGGTTGTTCCTTAGTGTATGTTCAAATATATCTTTCTTTTGCTCTCGTTCAAGTGCTAACTTGGTTGGGGAGAAAATTACATATCAAATTATTTTTCTTCAGGACTTTCCTGGTCTCCCATGCGGGTGCAGGCGCCCAAGCACTTGGGCCATCCTCCACTGCCTTCCCGGGCCATGGCAGAGAGCTGGACTGGAAGAGGAGCAACTGGGACAGAATCTAGCGCCCCAACTGGGACTAGAACCCAGGGTGCCGGTGCCGCAGGTAGAGGATTAGCCAAGTGAGCCGCAGCGCAGGCCTTCAGTGTACTTTAATTACACAAAATGTTCTGTTGTATAACTATTTCCCATACCCATCATTTAACTTTTTCTGTAGTTTTAAAGTCTTTGTATTTTTGTTTGCATACTCTAAGAATGACTGGTCTTATGATCTTCCACCTTGCTAATTCTCATTGGTGTTGCCCCTATTCAGCCCTAGTAAATGTTTTTATTTCTTTTTAAAGAGGGACAGTTATTTCATTTAACATTTCAAATTGATTCTTTGTCAAATATTTGAGATACAGATATGATTACCCAGGCACTGTCTTTCCTCAAATTCTTATTTTTAAAATAAGTTCATCTTTGTCTTTGAAAATTTTGATTGTCCACAGGTTCTATTTCAGTTTATTCTAGCTTTTACCTCCAGAGATAATGAAAGTAGCTAACCTACACCACAAACACAACGTGCCTAGAATTTGTCTTCCATGAAAAGGGACTCCTCATTTCTCCTGAAACTCATAGTTGCAAATAAAAGCATTGCTCTCTCTGAAGACAAACAACTCTGATAACTGCTGCTTGGTAGACACTGAAAACCAATTACACTGGAGTTGTCATGGGGCTTTTTTAATTCTTCCCTAGCACTGACCCAGAAAAAGAAAATATTTTGACCCTTCAAAGCAGTCCTTTCACACTTTGAATTGTGGTTACCTTCAACAAAATCCCCACTGCTTTGTCTTTCATGGTTTCATGAACATTTCTATCCCACTGATTAGCATTTTGTTTTTCAACCTTTTGGACTGCTTTGCCATTGCTACAGTTCCCTAGTATCATGCATATAGACAGACATTTTCTGACTGCAACTTTGAGATGGGCAGATTTCAATGTAGCTAACAGAATACACAAGTACCCGTTTATTTCAGTCCAATATCATATGGACAATATCACTGAATCACTAAAAACTATTTAATCCTCAAAAGTGTTGGGATCACCACTGTAGCATAGTGGGTAAACCCGCTGCCTGTAGTGCTGGCATCCCAGACGGGTGCCAGTTTGAGTCCCGGCTGCTCCACTTCCAATCCAGCTCTCAGCTATGGCCTAGGAAGCCAGTAGAAGATGGCCCAAGTCCTTGGGCCCCTGCTCCCGCGTGGGAGACCTGAAGAAGCTCTTGGCTTTGGATAAGCACAGTTGTAGCCATTTGGTGAGTGAACCAGTGGATGGAAGACCTCTCTCATTCTCTCTCTGCCTCTGTGTAACTATGCCTTTCAAATAAATAAATAAATCTTAAGAAAAAAGTATTATCATTCATTTAAATCCATACAGACTACACTATTTATTTACAAAGATGAGCAATTCCTAGTCGCATTCTAATTCCTCTTACTATGCAGTGTGTTACTGAAATATTTTACCTAATTTACAAGTATATGCTTGGGAAATGTTACACTAAGAATAAAGTTAGAGGCTGGCGCTGTAGTGCAGCAGGTTAAAGCCCTGGCCTAAAGCACTGGCATTCCATATGGGTGCCGATTCTAGTCCCTGCTGCTCCACTTCTGATCCAGCTCTCTGTTGTGGCCTGGGAAAGCAGTGGAAGATGGCCCAAGTCCTTGGGCTCCTGTACCCACATGGGAGACCAGAAAGAAGCACCTGGCTCCTGGCTTCGGATCGGCGTAGCTCTGGCCATAGCGGCCATTGGAGGGTGAACCAACGGCAAAGGAAGACCTTTCTCTCTATCTCTCTCACACTATCTAACTTCAGCCTACAATACAAAAAAAAAAAAAAAATCAAAAAAAAAAATCAATAAGATTTCCCAAGTTAAACTGATGATATGTTTTTTTCAATCTCGTCATATCCACATAAACAAGTTCAACCAGTATGGTTTATTACCAAGAATACAAGCATTCTTCAAAAGTTTTTGTAAAAATGAAAATTAAAAGGTGAGTTTATTTTGGTATAAAAACCTTTTGAAACCTGTACAAATCAGGAGCTTTTAAAAAGTTCAAAGAAAATGTGTATTATTTTTTACACCAAAATGAACTTGTACTCTGACTCAACTGTAATTATTCTACTTCTAGGGACTAATGCTAGAAAACTTCACACAGTAATACAAATTAAAACACAAAAATGATCACTGTAGAAACTTCAATAGAAAAAAAAAAATAAGGAAACAACCAAAATATCATCAACAAAGATTTGGGTAAATTGCAAACAGAAAAACAGAAAAAGCCATGCAACTTTTAATAGGACAGAGAAGTAATTACTGACGGATATATAAGACACACTGAAGAGTGACTAAAGCAAACTGTAGCTAGAGTACTATGCATCATATAATCTCATTAAAAATTAAGTTATACAAATATTTGTATATATACAAATATATATGTATTTCATATATATAGATTTAGGAACATAGCGATACTTCCCACCCTATTATAATCCCATTTTCATAAGAGAAAAAACTTATAAGCCATCTTTACTGTACATAGAAACATACCATTCTACCCGATGAGCACATATACCAGTATATTATTTTTGATAACTATTCCTTATCACTTTGCAGTACATACATTTTTATAATAGGCTACAACTACTTTGGTACAAACAACTCTCTCTGTAAAGTGTAATACTCTCCCACCCCCATTACCTCTTCTGGCAGAGCAGAATGGGGTTTGTCAGAAGTTGCAAGTAGTAAAACTGGAGCAAATGAAGGAATATTCTGTAATAACGTGGTAAACGTGGCTTTGAGTGTTGGTCCAACTATTTCCCACCACAAGTGGATATGTGGCACATACACTATACTTGGTGCTGTTCTTTTAGCTTCACGAATCATCTAAAAAACACAGAGTGGGGGGAGATCTATATTCATTTTGAGAGCCAGCACATCAGTTATTATTCCAAGTTCTATTAGTCTAAAATATGATGTAACTTCACAGAATTGTCAATTAAAACCCTCATGTTTTTCTTAAAGATTTGAGAAGTGGAGGCTGCCAGTGAAACAAGAGAGCAGGAGACAATGCTCCCACCCACTGGCTCACAATTCAGGCCACCAGGGAGATTCAAGGGCCCAACTGGGATATCAACGCTGCCTCCCAGGGTATGTTTTAGTAGGAAGCTGGAGTCAGGAACTAGAGCTGGGAATGAAACCCGGTATTCTGATGTGGGATACAGGCCTCGTAATTGTTAGGCTAAGCACCTTCAAAAATCATCAAGTTTTAAAAAAAGTTTTCTCCTACGTATCTTAAAACCTCTGGTTTTATAAAAGTGTCATTTTTTTTTTCCGGAAAAAAAAAAGAGAATTGCAATAAACAACCAGAAACAACTCAAAAATATAGTATACTTTTCTACTGTGGTAATCAAGGTTAAACAAAAACAATAAAAATAAAAATAAAATAATCAAACAATTCACAGAAAACTGAATTAAGAGATGTTATTTTGGGGCTGGCACTGTGGTATAGTGGGCTGAGCCTCCGAATGGCACTGATATCCCATATGGGTGCTGGTTTGAGTCCCGGCTGCTCCACTTCCAGTCCAGCTCTCTGCTATGGCCTGGGAAAGCAGTGGAACATGGCCCAAGTGTTTGGGCCTCTGCCCCGGTGTGGGAGACCTGGAGAAGTTCCTCGCTCTTGGATTCAGATCAGCTCAGCTCCAGCCACTGAGGCTATTTGGGGAGTGAAGCAGTAGACAGAAGACCTTTCTCTTTGTCTCTCCCTCTCTCTGTAACTCTGCCTTTCAAATAAGTAAATATATCTAAAAAATAAAGAATAACAAGTTATTTAAAAAAAAAAGATGTTAATTTTGGTGCAAATTTTGAAATTCATGTAGTTTTTTAAAAAAAATTTGGTAAATATTTTTTTATTAAAAACATTTAAATATTGGTCCAAGCATTGTGGCACAGCAGTAAACCACTGTCTGTGTATTAGCACTAGTCTGGCTGCTTCACTTCTAATCCAGTATCTAGGCAATCATGGGAAGACGGCCCAAGTGATCGGGCCATTGTCACCCACGTGGCAGACCCAAATGGAGTTCTAGGCTCCTGGCTTTGGCCTACCCCAGCCCTGGCCATTAGCACCATTGGGGGGAGTGAACCAGCAAATGGAAGATCTCTATCTCTCCCCCTCTAACTCTGCCTTCAAATTAAAAACAAACAAACAAACAAAAAAACAAAAACAGAAAGCAAAAACAAAAAACCTGAACCATTTAAATATAAAAATAGCAAAAACAGAAATTGCAGACTATCTGTATTGAGGAACAGACATTGTTTTAAGTAGCTTTTTCATTTAATTTTCCAATCAGCTATATTATCTCCATTTTGTAAAAGGGGAAGTCAGACAAAGATCTAGTAACGTTCCTAAGGTCACATAGATATTAAGTGGTAGGGACATGCGTTTAGTGCACTGGTTGCTTGGGAAAGCTGCATCCCTTACTGGAGTCCCTGGGTTGGAGTCCTAGGTTTGCTTCTAATCCAGCATCCTGATAATCATATCTTGGGAGGTAACAGGTGACAGTTTAAGCAGCTGGGTCCCTGTCACCAATTTGGGAGAGGCAGAATGAGTTCCAGCCTAGCCTAGCTCTGGCTGTTATGGACACTTTGGGGAATGAACCAGCGGACGGGAGATATGTATCTCTGCTTTTCAAATAAAAACAAAATTTTAAAAAATATTTTAAGTGGTAGTCCTGGGATTTAGACATATGACTTTTTTTCTCTTCAATTTTTACTTATTCAAGAGATGGAGAAACAAAAAAGACAGCCAGCATCTGCTGGTTCCACTCCCCAAATGCTTCTAACCCAAGTTCTGCGCCAGGCCAAAGCCAAGAGCCAGGAACTCAACCCAGTTTTTTCATGTGGTGGCAGAAACCCAACCACTGGAGCCATTACTTGCTGAGGAAGCTGGAAATAGAAGCCAGAGCTAGGAATGAACCCAGGCACTCAAATATATGGGATGCAGGCATCTTAATTGTCAGGCCAAATGCCTACCCCAAAAGCTATACTCTAACTTACTCAGTAATTATGCATATCTCTGTCTCATAATCCTGAAATGAGAAATCAGAAAGACAAATACAACACAAAAAGAATGACACAATTTTAGATTTTATCTCTGGAACACTCCTTAGTTTATCTGGGCAACAATGAATAATTACCTGGGCACATGTTTCCTCAGGGGATGTGGCACTAACTCCAAAAAGAACAGGAATGTCTAATGTATATACAGTAAACTTTTCCAAAGCATGGATGACAGCTGGTGCCAAGTGTGAACCCTGTCCAAACCCTGGTTCTCCCACAATCAACATTCTTGGTCGGAAAGACATAGGTTGGAAACACGCATTTCTGAAAGAAATGATTAATTAAGCTATGTTTTAGAAAACACAAAAGTTCCGGTTTCTCCAAAGTTACTTCCCTAAGTAAAATGTCTTGACTATATAGTCCACCAATCAACATGGCTCACAGTTTCTGGTAATAAATGACCCTCACAGATTTTTAGCAATACCTTTATGTAGTTTAATATCTACTACAGTCACAACTATAATAATAAAAATTTTTCTGATATTTTAACTTAGCTTACACAGCAAAAAAAATTTGTCTGCAAGGAAAATATACCTATGCAAATGAAGAAAATTCTGTTTTGCCTTATTCAAAGATTTCTGAGAAAGTCCATTTTCATACACCGATGGAACATCATCATCACTGTATGCCAAGTCACTTTCTAACAGAGGACAAGAAATATCTGTAAAACAAAAAAACCTATACATCAGTAACTTTTCTTTATATAATGCTTCAGTTAGCAAATTAGCATCTTCGATGGAATTTTTTAAAAATAAAAATATTTATATAGCTACGAATTGGCCGGCGACGTGACTCAATAGGCTAATCCTCCGCCTTGCGGCGCTGGCACACCGGGTTCTAGTCCCGGTCGGGGTGCCGGATTCTGTTCCAGTTGCCCCTTTTCCAGGCCAGCTCTCTGCTATGGCCCGGGAGTGCAGTGGAGGATGGCCCAAGTGCTTGGGCCCTGCACCCCATGGGAGACCAGGAGAAGCACCTGACTCCTGCCATCGGATCAGCGCGGTGCGCCGGCCGCAGCGCGCTGGCTGCGGCGGCCATTGGAGGGTGAACCAACGGCAAAGGAAGACCTTTCTCTCTGTCTCTCTCTCTCACTGTCCACTCTGCCTGTCAAAAAAAAAAAAAAAAAAAAAAAAAAATATATATATATATATATATATACATATATATATATAGCTACGAATAACAAGCAAATAGGGGCTGGCACTGTGGTGTAGCAAGTAGAGCTGCCACCTGCAGTGCTGGTTCCAGTGCAGGCTGCTCCACTTCTGATTCACCTTCCTGCTACTGTGCCTCGGAAAGCAATGAAACATGGCCCAAGTCCTTTGGCCCCTGCACCCACTGGGGTGACTGGGATGAAGCTGCTGGCTTTGGCCTGGCCCAGTCCTGGATGTTGCAGCCATTTGGGGAGTGAACTAGTGGATGGAAGATTCTGTCTCTCCCTCAAATCAATCTTTAAAAAAAATGAAAAACCCCAAGCAAATAAAAAATTCATTCCAAATTTTAAATGGTTTGGGAAAACATGACCAAATTCAAGAGACTTTTTTAAGGAAACATTTCTGGAACATATTTAATTTTATTGATTAACAACACTAACTTTAAATGGTCAGTCTAGAAAGGGGATTTGGCCTAGCAGTTAAGAATCTGGTCTCTCTAATGGAGTTCTTGGGTTTCATACCGGGCTCTGGCTCCTCACCTCACCCAACTTCCTGCACGTGCAGGGCCTGGGGGACTGAGGTGATGCTTTAAGAAGTTGGGCTCCTGACATCTCCATGGGAAGCCTGGATGGTGTTCTTATCCCCCAGTTTCAACCCAGCCCTGTCCAGTCTAGCCCTTAACTACCCCAGCCATTGTGGGCTTTTGGGGAATAGACCAGCAGATTAAATAAAACCAATCAATAAAACATAAAAACAAAATAAATATAAAAAATTTAAAAATCAAATAAAAAAAGGAATGATTAATCATGTTTTATACCTGAATGTAAATCTTTATTTGTTCCGATTTCTGCATGTGGAAATACTTTCTGCAGGGCTTCTAAGATCTTGTGAACAGTGCTTTGCAGCAGTGGTCTCACAATGGCAGACAAGGCCTGCCCAGGTGATGTCACCGCTCTTTGGGAGGCTGGAATCATCTTTTGCATAGCTACCTCGAAATCCTTAGCTGAGATATTAATTGATGAGAGATCCAACTGTAGTTTCTCACTAGTGGTATAGATCTGTGGATAGCGTCGACGAAGAGCACATAAAGCAGCTTCAGCACATATTGACTTAATATCTGCACCACAATATCCTATCCAAAGCAACCAGGAAAACAGACAAAACCACCAAAACCCTGTTAGCATGACCATGGTTAAAAGGAAATTTAAAATTAACCTAGCAATATTGTAGCTATTAAAATAATTAAAAGTAATATGATTAAAATCTCTCAATTAGTCAGTGAACTTTTATGGTGGTAGTAACCATTAGCCAATCAATCAACCTATGAGTAAAATATGTCCATAAGCACAAACTTCAGTGTAGGAGTCAACAGCAAGCATTTTAAAACCAGATAGACTATGTTCAAATTCTAGCTTATCATTTACTACCCATAGGATCTTTGGAGAACCACTTATGCTCTCCAGACATTTCATCTGTAAAACAGAGATAATGTTATCTACTGTACCAGACTGATGTGAGAGTTATACGACAAATCCTCAAATATCTCTATTTAATATCCAGGACAATGCAAGAAGAAAAAATATAGCACAAATAATAAATGAGAAACAAACACAATTTTTTCTTTAAATATAACCTTGTAGGACTACTTTGAAATGAATGTAGTACTTAATTTAAGTGTTTAAAACAATGTTTACCAACACAGTTTTCTGCTAGCTCTTCTAGAAATGTGTCCAGAGGTTTGGGATTCCAATCTCTTGTGTGAATCTTTAGAATCTCTTTTCGAGCCTATGAATAAAAAATTTTATTTTTTATGAGTATAATAATAAATTATTCCAATTAAATAATTCCAATTTAAAATACTTTTTACTATCTAAAATTTTAAGCAACCAATTAAAATTAATTTTATTCCAATTAAAATAATTTCCAATTTAAAATACTTTCTACTATCTAAAATTTTAAGCAACCAATATTTAGTATAAACAGAATATGAAGCACAGTATAGCAAAAGTGAGTGAAAAAAGATTTTGTAAGAATTCAAAGAATTTAGTTTCATTGCTAAACAGGATTGCATTTCCAAGTACAGTGCTCAAGTTATATTCAACATAAATGTGACAGAAATTAAGTAACTACTGAAGAATTGTTCATTCTGGTACAAATTAAAACTGTTTTCAGAGTACTGAAAGCTCTACCCATATTTTCATGGGTAGTTCTGTAAAGATTCAGTGGCCTTACCATAATTGGGTAGAATTATATGATGGTAGTCATAAAAGAGTCAAAGCTAACAAACTGGTTAAAAATTGCTCATTAAGCCACATGTTCTAAGCAGGAATGGGGAAATCTTTTGTTTTCCAAGGGCCACCTGGGTATTTATACATCATTCATAGGATATACAAAATTATCCACTTAAAAATTAGCCTGCTATACATTTACTGAATTTCAAATCCCACCTGCAGTTATCTTCGCAAGGGGAAATCAAATGATTTTGTGGCCCTTACATGGCCTGCAGGCTGTATGTTGCCCACCCTGTTCCAAATCAAAACTGACAACATACAAAGGCTGTGTTTGCTCATGACAAGAGCCTCAGGTGCTCACTGATGTCCTAAAGATGAAAATTGTTAAAGCAACAACAAGAGTCACTGTGCCCTTGCTCCCCATGTAGGATCTCTGTCCTTAATGTGTTGTAGTATAAGAATTAATGGTCTTCAAACAGTACTTTACTTTGTGTCTGTGCTGGGTGCAAACTGTTGATACCTTTACTCTTACTTTTACTTTACTTTTACCTCTATACTGAGTTGATCTTCTGTATATAGATAATTAAAAATGAATCTTAATGAAGAATGGGATGAGAGAGGAAGTAGCAGGTTGGATGGTGTGAGGTGGAAGGGTGGGTGTGGGAAAAAACTGCTATAATCTAAAAGTTGTACTTAAGAAATTTATATTTATCAAATAAAATCTTTCTATTAAAAAAACAAAGGCTTTGCTCAAAATGGTAGAATTTTAAAGGGGGGGCACTATTACATTTAATGAGTAAAAAATATGAACTATCATATATGATAAGATCATGATACTAAAGAATATTGGCATTTTTGTTTTATAAGACTTGTTAATGACAAAAAGCAACATATTTTGTGAAAATCTGAGTGAGGTTACATGCTTACATCTTTATCAGGCAGAGTAAAAAGGAATTCTCTGTCAAAACGACCAGGTCTTCGTAAAGCAGGGTCTATAGAATCTAGTCTATTGGTAGCACCGATGACCACAATTTCTCCTCTGCTATCCAATCCATCCATGAGAGCTAGCAGGGTGGAAACAATAGAGCTAAATTAAAAAACAATAGAAAATGAGATTAGTAAACAATAGACAAAAATTTCATTAATTTTTGGGTAAGATGTAATGTATTAAACATATGAACAAATTATCAGAGTACACTACTTTCAATGGATAAGAAAAATCTATTAGTAACATACTGCATGGCACATAGAAACTGCAATCAGTGGAACACACAGATGGTCTTCAGTGAGCCTCAAATGTATCCTGAAGTCACTTCACAAAGCATAATTTCACATTTAAAAGTTCTCAAAGAAGTATATAATACTAAAAAGATACTAGTAGTACCAGGCAGAATAAACAGTATCTAAAACTATAAAATGCTTCATTAAAGATACATTATCAAACAAAGAACATCAAAATAAAGTAGAATATGCCTGAAGCAAAAAAATAGTAAGATTCCAATTATACTTTAAACTTTTTATTATGGAGAAAGACTAGTAAAATTTCCGAATCTTTACTATCCAGCTTCAACAACTGGTATCCCTTTTTTAGGTCTCCATTACAATGCTTTCAGAGAAAAAGAAAAATCTCAGACATAACTTTTTAAAAGATTTATCTAAGAGGCAGATTTACAGGGCTGGTGTTGTGGTATATTAAGTAAAGCTGCCACCTGAAATACCAGCATCCCATGTGGGCACCAGTTTGTGTTCCAGTTGCACTACTTCTGATCCAGCTCCCTGCTGGTGGCCTGGGAAGATAGTGGAAGATGGCCCTTGGGCCCCTGCCATCCCATCCACATTGGAGACCTAGAAGAAACTCCCAACTTCAGCCTGGCCCAGCCTTGGCCATTGAGGCTATCTGGGGAGCGAACCAGCGGATGGAAGATCTGTCTCTCCTCTTTCTGTGACTCTGAATTTCAACTAAATAAACATTCAAATAAAAGATTAAAAAAAAAAAAAACACACAAAATTAAGGCAGAGTTACGGTGTGTGTGTGTGTGGAGTGGGGATCTTCCATCCAATGGTACGTTCCCCAAACAGCCGGGATGGTTGAGACTGGGCCAGGCAGAAGTCAGCAACTTTCCCTTTTCCTTTCCATTAGCAAGGAGCTGCATCAGAAGTGGAGCAGCCAGGCCTGTGTTCACATGAGATGCTGACATCACAGGTGGCAGTTAAATCTGCTCTGCCACAACACTGGCACCATCAGACATGCCCTTTAATCCACAAATATTCACCAAAGTACTTCATGTATGTATTTCTAAAAGATAACAACTTTTAAAAAAGCCAAAACCACAGAGGTAGGCATTTGATGCAGCAGTTAGGATGCCACATGGGACATCTCATTCCATATCAGAGTGCCCGGGTTGAGTCCTGGTTCTGCTGCTTCCTGGAAGGCAGTGGTGATGGTTCTAGACTTGGGTCCCTGCCACCCATGTGGGAGGCCTGGATTGAGTTCCAGGCTCCTGGCTTCTGCCTTCTAACTCTGGCTGCTGTGGGCATTTAGAAAATGAACTGGAGAATGTGAGACTGCTGTGTCTTTCAAATAAATGAGATTAATTTACAAAGTTACCCCCCCCCCACAATATCATTACCCCAAAGTAAATGACAATAATCATCAATATCCAATTTTTCTTGATTGTCTCAAAATATCTTTTCCAGGATCCACATACAACTGTAGGTCACTTGTTCTTCAAATCCTTAACATTTCTCATTTGCGTGCTTCATTATTTCCCCCTCTAAGCCATTTATTTGTTGAAGAAACCGGGTCACCTTTCTGGTTATCAGTTCACATTCTGGACTGGGCTGCTGCTTCTTGAAGGAGATATTAACTTTTCATTTTATCTTTCACATTGTTTATCAACTTCTAGATATAGAAGCTTAAAAGATGGAAGTTGAATTGTTTAGGTAGCATATACCATAGGAAGATACTCTGTACTTCTTATTGAATTACTGGATGAGGCACATAATACCAGTTTCTCCCTTAAAATCAATCAGTAGGTTGGGTTTAAGTAAAGTGTTATCAGTTCACTCTACCCGTCATAAACTCCCTTAACAAGATTTTTAAATACCGTTTTAGCAGCCACTGATTATTATTTAGGTCAAGGTTCCTCAGCCTTGGTACTACTGACATTTATGTGTCATGGGGCTGATCCTCTGTGTTATGGGATATTAAACAGCATTTCTGGTCTTCGCCCACTGGATAACAATAGTTGACCCTTACCATTTATCACAACCAAAGTGTCTTCAAACATCTATCTCCTGGAACAAGTTGGAGGAAGCAAAATTATTACTGGTTAAAAAAAACCAGAGGTTGGGGGCCAGTGCTGTGGCAGACCAGCTGAGGCCGCAACCTGTAACACCAACATCCCGTGTGGGCACTGGTTCAATTCCCAGTTGCTCCACTTCCAATCCAGCTCCCTGTTGATGTGCCCGGAAAGGCAGAAAAGGGTGGACCAAGTGCCTGGGCTCCTGCACTCATGTAGAATATCTGGAAGAAATTTCTGACTCCTGGCTTTGCCCTGGCCCTTCCTTGGTTGTCGCAGCCATTTGGGAAGTGGATCAATGGATGGAGGATCTCTCTTGCTCTTTCTTCCTCTCTTTGTATAACTCTGGATTTTCAAATAAATAAATCTTTTAAAGCAAAAAAGGTTGAGGGGCTAGCACTGTGGCACAGTGAGTTAAGCTAATACTTGCAACGCTAACATCCCATATGAGTGCCAGCTTGAATCCTGACTGATCCTCTACCTATCAAACTCTCTGTTAATGCACCTGGAAAAAGAGTTGAATATGGATGCTTGGGCCCCTGACACTCATGTGGGAGACCCAGATGGAGCTCCTGGCTTCAGCCTGGCCATTGCAGCCAGAGGATGAAAGGTCTCTTCCTCTAACTCTGCCTTTCAAATAAAATAAATCTTTTAAAAAATATGTCCACTCCCTTGTGATAGGACATGGCCATATGCCCCACTATAGCTCCATTAAAAAAAAAAAAAAAGTATTTGAGAGGTAGAGTTACAGACAGAAAGATGCAGAGACAGAGACAGGCCTTCCATCCGCTGGTTCACTCCCCAAATGGCTGTAACAGCCAGAAGCCAAGAGTCAGCATCTTCTTCCGAGTCTCCTATGCAGGTGCAGAGGCCCAAGCACTTTTACTGCTTTCCCAGGCCATAGCAAAGCTGGATCAGAAGAGCAGCTGGGACTTGAAGCAGCATCCATATGGGATTCTGGCACCATCAGCGGAGGATTAGCCCACTGCGCCAGTGTCGGCCCCCACAGCTCCACTCTTAACACTGGCCTTCTTTACTCATTTCATCTCATTGGTCTGTGAACATTTGTCTGTAAGTTAGATCTCATGTTACCAAGCTTCAAAAAATGTTTAATTTATTCATCTACTTGCAGAGCAGAAGAGACAAAGAGAGAGCAATCTTCAACTTGCTGGATCATTCCCCCAAACCAAACACAGCCAGGGCTGGGTCAGGCCAAAGCTAGGAGCCTGGGGTGGTAGGGATCTAAACATTTAAACTGTCATCTGTTATCTCCCAGGATGCATTAACAGGAAGTTGGACTGGAACAGAGTAGCGGGGATTCGAACTGACATTCTGATGTGGAATGTACACATCCCAAGTGGTGGCTTAACTCACTGCGTCATAACACCTGTCCCGGCAACCAAGATTTGTAAACCACGCTTTAGAACACTGATAGTCAGAACAGGTTTACTTTTTAATTTGTACTCTCTCTATTTATGGGTTCTATTATCAAAAGCAGAAATCATTGTTTAGTTTTATAAAGTTTCTCATTATTTAATGTTTCATCCTTCATACATCAATTCATCCCAGAATATAGGAAGAAAGGTAGAAGTGCATCCATTAAGTTTTACCTGTGAATTTGATCTTGCCTGCTTGACCGTACTGGAGCCAGACCATCAATTTCATCAAAGAAAATAATCGACGGACGCATCTGATAGGCCTACAAAGCAGGGCCAGTTCACATTATCATAAAAAAAAAAACTCAAAAATGTAAACTTAATATGAACCATTTTAACCCACTTGCATTCAAACTTGCTTGCCAGAATACCTTATCAATCTGAATATATATATAATTAGAATTGATTTTCATTCAAACTTGCTTACCAGTATTTATAACTTATAAATCTAAATGTAAATTCCAAGAACTATGTTTTAAGGACTCAGACTAAATTCTAATAACATACAAATTAATTCTATCTACATCTTTAGCTGGAAATACTCAAACTAGATTTCTCATAACTATAGCTATTATAACATAGAAAACATCAAATAAAGACTAACTGGACGCTCTCAGTTCTTTACTGAGATGCCTGCCTGATCTGTCAGGTGTACTCTACATTAAGCTTTGCCAGCATGCTTACCACTTAAAAAAAAAAACAAAAAAACAAAAAAACAAAAAACTAACTAATAATACTAACTGGAAACAAGACAAAAAAAGATGACAGCCCTCTTCCACATCAAGTGGGGAAATCACTATTTCCATAGACAAAAATAAAGATCCTCAGTGTTCCAAAAAGAGATTTAAAAGCTTTAAAAGAGATTTTAAGAGATGTACTACCTCACAATGTGCTGCCAATAATCTGGGATTTGAAACTGAAAGTCACTGCAGGGAAGAACTAGTGTTCAATTCCCATACTGAGACACAATTCATTACTATTATCTTTCTTTACATATGAGATTACCATTCTCTAAGTATAATAGACCTTAGTCTCCAAAGAACTGGGACCTAAATATTCCTTTTGTAGACCAGTGTTATTCTGTCAAGTAAGAGAAAGTAATCTAGAAAGTCTGCACATTTGCTTGAATTCCTTAGTTTACTGCTCTGGAAAATGATTAAAATTCAAGATCTATCTAATCCTTGTATACTTCCATCTGTACAGATTAAAGAACCACTTATACATGTAAATTTAACCATCATACCTGATCAAATAGCAATCGCAGCTGTCTTTCAGATTCCCCTACCCATTTACTCAGACAATCAGCACCTTTCCTCATGAAAAATGCTACTCTCTTATCCCCTTGACTGCACTCATTGGCAAGTGCTCTAGCAACTAGAGTTTTTCCAGTTCCAGGTGGACCATAAAACAAACAACCTCTGTAAAACAAGACATTAAATATTTTAGTGTTATTTCAAAAAGAAGATGATGGTTTAAACAAGAATTAAAACCAATTTCATGAATTCACTAAAACCGTGAATAAAAGAACATAAGTCAGAGGCCGGCATTCTGGCATAGTGCTGTTGCCTGAAGTGCCAACATTCCATATGAACGCCGGTTTGAGACCCGGCTGCTCCACTTCCAATCCAGCTCTCTGCTATGGCCTGGGAAAGCAGTACAGGATGACCCAAATCCTTGGGCCCCTGTACCAGTGTGGGAGACCTGGAAGAAGCTCCTGGCTCCTGGCTTTGGATCAGCGCAGCTCCGGCCATTGCGGCCAGCTGGGGAGTAAACCAACCATGGAAGACCTCTCTGTCTCCCCTCTTCTCCATATATATAACTCTGACTTTCAAACAAATAAATCTTTAAAAAAAAAAAAAAAAAAAAAAAAACCCATAAATTAACAAAAGTATAGATTCATCCCACAAAAAATTTAAAAACTTGGGAGGATATACTGATATCATAAAATTAACAGTGATATTGTACAAATAACACCCTTTACTTGAAATATACTCTTTTAAAGACTTTATGTATTTGAAAGGCAAGAGTTACACAAAGGCCAAGAGATCATCCATCCACTGGTTCATTCTCGAAATGGCTGCAACAGCCAGGGCTGGAACAAGTTGAAGCCAGGGGCCTGAACTCTGTCTGTGGCTCCCATCTGGGTGACAGGGG
This sequence comes from Oryctolagus cuniculus, assembly GCF_964237555.1. Classification (NCBI taxonomy): domain Eukaryota; kingdom Metazoa; phylum Chordata; class Mammalia; order Lagomorpha; family Leporidae; genus Oryctolagus; species Oryctolagus cuniculus. Next base: position 149,072,753 of record NC_091437.1, read on the forward strand.
CCTAAGCACTTGGGCTGTCTTCAGGTCCTTTCCCATGTGCGTTAGTAGGGAGTTGAACTGAAGTGTTCATATGGGGTGCTCATAGGAGATGCCAATGTCACAGGCAGTGGCTTAATCTCCTGTACCACAAGGCTGGCCCCGAAACATACTTTCTTTCATCCATTCAACATGCTTATTATCATATCACCTTGACTTGAATATACGTACAGTCACACAATTCAGTTTTTATGGAAGGAAAATGTGAGTTGTAAAGAAGGAGAAATGAAAAGAAAATTTGAGTAGCCTACTCTTTTAAGATTCAGTAACTGATTTTCTAAAATAAAGATTTATTTATTTTATTTGAAAGACACAGTTACAGAGAGGCAGAGGCAATGACAGAGAAAGAAAGATCTTCCATCTACCGGTATGCTCCCCAAATGGCCGCAACAGCTGGAGCTAGGCCGATCAAGAGCCAGGAGCCAGGAGCTTCTTCCGGGTCTTCCACGCTGGTGCAGGGGCCCAAGCACTCAGGCCATCTTCTACTGCTTTCAGAGAGCTGGATTGGAAGTGGAGCAGCTAGGACTCTAAATAGTGCCCACATGGGATGCTGCACTGCAGGTGGCAGCTTTACCTGCTACACCACAGTACCAGCCCCTGTAATTGATTTTAGGCACTTTCAATATTTCCTTTAAGTGCTAAATTCAATATTAATAACTTTTTGACATATAAAATTACAAAATTCAAAATTTACCTATGTTTAATTTTTTATAATGGAAAGGGAAAAATGTTTATTAACTTGAAGAAGTTCATAAATCAATTTTTCCACAATGGGTGATTTGAAGAGAAAAGCTGAATTAGGAAAAAGAATCAGGGAGTAGAATTTTTTTTTATTTATTTGTTTTTTTTTTTTGACAGGCAGAGTTAGACAATGAGAGAGAGACAGAGAGAAAGGCCTTCCTTTTTCTGCTGGTTCACCCCCCAAGTGGCTGCTACGGTCGGTGCGTTGCGGCCGGCGCGCTGCGCCGATCTAAAGCCAGGAGCCAGTTACTTCCTCCTGGTCTCCCATGCGGGTGCAGAGTCCAAGGACCTGGGTCATCCTCCACTGCACTCCCGGGCCACAGAAGAAAGCTGGACTGGAAGAGGACCAACCGGGACAGAATCCGGTGCCCCAACCGGGACTAGAACCCAGGGTGCCGGCACTGCAGGCAGAGGATTAGCCTGATGAGCCACGGCGCCAGCTGAGGAAGTAGAATTTAAAAATGGATTAAGAAGCAGGAGTTGGCACAGTGGTTAAGGCATTGCTTGGGACAGTTATGTCCCATATCACAGTATCTAGGTTCAAGTCTCAGCTCTGCTTTCGATTCCAATCTCCTAGGTGTGCCCTACAGCTATTTGGGTTCCTGCCACCGTCATGGAAAATCAGAACAGAGTTCCAAGTTCCTTGCTTGGCCTGGCCCAGTCCTGGTGGCTGGGGGCACCTGAGGAGTGAACCAGCAGATGGAAGATTTCTCTCTCTCAAATAAAATTAAAACAAATAAATTTTGAAAGTTAAAAACAGGTTACTAATTAAGGTAGAAGAATTGAAAAAAGCAAAAGCAGCATAGCACAGATTACAGCTAAAACTCAAAGTATAATTAAATTACCTTGGGGGTTGAATTTTGAATTTTTCAAAAACTTCTGGATAGAGCAATGGAAACACCACCATCTCTTTTAGAGCTGCAATATGATTGGATAAGCCACCAACACTATCAAATCGTACCTGGAAATGGAAATGAATATTGACATTCTTAAGATCTAGAGTGAAAACTAAAATGTTACCTCACTTCTAAACTATATATACCCACACACTGACAACTAATAGTATCTCAGTGGTCTGAAGATTTTTAAAACACACATACAGGGGCTAGCATTGTGGCATAACAGGTAAATCTGCCACTTATGATACTGGCATCCCATAAGGGCATGGGTTTGGCTTTGGGTCTCAACTGTTCCACTTCCGATCTAGCTCTCTGCTAATGTGCCTGGAAAAGCATTGGAGGATGGCCCAAGTGTTTGGGCCCCAGCTCCCACATGGGAGGCCCAGAAGAAACTTCTGGCTCCAGGCTTCAGCTTGGTCCAACCCTGGCTGTTGTAGCCATTCGGAGACTGAGCCAGAGGGTAGACGATCTCTCTCTTTTTCTCTCTTGTAAATCTGCCATTCAAACAAATAAGTAAATCTTAAAACAAAAAACAAAAACAAACCAAAAAAACCCATGCATGCAAAGGTTCAAGTTTCTCATTTTAAAAGAAGCCAAGAGGTTGGCAGGGGAAGTATCTTTGACAGACATTAAGATGCCTGTATCCCATATGAGTCTTGGGTTTGATTTCCAGCTCTTGCTCAACATTTAAGCTTCCTGCCAAGAAGACCCTGGAAACCAGTAAGTGATGGCTCAAGTGGCTGGGCACTGCCAGCCACATGACAGATCTGGACTGAATTACTAGCTACTGGCTCCAGTCTGGCTTAGTTTGTGGACATCTGGGGAGAGAACCAGCAGATAGGAGATCTGTTTTCTCAAATTAAAAACAAACCGGCCGGCGCTGCGGCTAACTAGGCTAATCCTCCGCCTTGTGGAGCCGGCACACCGGGTTCTAGTCCCGGTCGGGGTGCCGGATTCTGTCCCGGTTGCCCCTCCTCCAGGCCAGCTCTCTGCTGTGGCCCGGGAGTGCAGTGGAGGATGGCCCAAGTGCTTGGGCCCTGCACCCCATGGGAGACCAGGAGAAGCACCTGGCTCCTGCCATCAGATCAGCGCGGTGCGCCAGCCATAGCGTGCTGGCCGCGGCGGCCATTGGAGGGTGAACCAACGGCAAAAGGAAGATCTTTCTTTCTGTCTCTCTCTCTCACTGTCCACTCTGCCTGTCAAAAACAAACAAACAAACAAACAAACAAACAAAAACAGACCAAGGCCAGCGCCGTGGCTCACTAGGCTAATCCTCCACCTGTGGCGCCAGCACCCCAGGTTCTAGTCCCGGTCGGGGCACCGGATTCTGTCCCAGTTGCCCCTCTTCCAGGCCAGCTCTCTGCTGTGGCCAGGGAGTGCAGTGGAGGATGGCCCAGGTTCTCGGGCCCTGCACCCGCATGGGAGACCAAGAGAAGCACCTGGCTCCTGGCTTCGGATTGGCGCAGTGCACAGGCTGCAGCGTGCCACCAGAGCGGCCATTTGGGGGGTGAACCAACTGAAAAGGAAGACCTTTCTCTCTGTCTCTCTCTCTCTCACTCACTGTCCACTCTGCCTGTCAAAAAACAACCACACACAGGTTTCTTTTTTAACTTTAAAAGAACAAGCATACGTTTCAGAACAGAGTACTCACTGAAGAATCAAGTTGCATTGGATCAACATCAGCGAGGCTTGCTCCAATTTTCATTCGGTCTTTATAAATTCCTTTTAATTCATCTTTCCGAAAATTTAGTGGGAGGCACCTATTAAAAAAGATACACACACGTCATCTCACCTTCCTGCTCAAATTCCATGTTAAAACAATGACATCTTCTTTTAGAATTAAAAAAAATTTTCAATTCAATTGGAGTGGAGCAGCACTGTAGCATAGAAAGTCAAGCCTCTGCCTACAGTGCTGGAATCCCCTATGGGTGCTGGTTCGAGCCCCAGCTGCTCCACTTCCAATCCAGCTCCATGCTAAATGCACATGGAAAAGCAGTGCAATATGGTCCAAGTGCTTGGGCTCCTGCAATCATGCGGGCGACTGGAAGAACATTCTGGCTCATGGCTTCAGTCTAGCCCTGCACTGGCCATTGTGGCCATCTGGGGAGTGAACCAATGGATGGAAGATCTCTTTCCTCCTCTCTATTTCTGCCTTTCAAGTAAATCAATAAATCTTAGAGAAAAAAGGAGCCTGCACTGTAGCACTGTGGGTAAAGCTGCTACTTGCAGTGCAGGCATGCACATGGTCACCGGTTCGAGTCCCGGGTGCTTCACTTCCGATCCAGCTCTCCTCTATGGCCTGGAAAAGCAGAAGATGGCCCAAGTCCTTGAGCCCCTGCACCTGCATGGGACACCAGAGGAAGCTCATGATTCCTGGCTTCAGATCAGCCTACCTTCAGCTGTTGCAGCCATTTGGGGAGTGAACCTGTGGATGGAAGACTTCTATCTCTCTTGCTCTGCCTCTCAAATAAATAATAAATCTTAAAAAAAATTTTTTAGAGAAAAAGAAACAATGGAAGAAAAAAAGATATAAGCTGAGACAGCAAAAACAGTCACTTGGTTCGCATTTAAAAAATTCAATTGGAGCATTCTTAAGATTATTTGCTTCTGGGGCCAGCTGCACTGTGGCTCAGCGGGTTAACACCATGGCCTGAGGCACCGGCATCCCACGTGGGCGCCGGTTCAGGGCCTGGCTGATCCTCTTCCGATCTTGCTCTCTGCTGTGGCCTGGGAAGGCAGTGGAAGATGCCCAAGTGCTTGGACCCCTGCACCTGTGTGGGAGACCTGGGGGAAGCTCCCGGCTCCTGGCTTTGGATCGGCGCATTCCAGCCGTTGCAGCCAATTGAGGAGTGAACCAGTGAATGGAAGACCTCTCTCTCTCTCTCTCTGCCTTTCCTCTCTCTCTCTGTAACTCTGACTTTCAAATAAATAAATCTTCAAAAAAAAAAAAAAAAAAAGATTATTTGCTTCAATTTCCTCATTTTCTTTACATGTCTAGAAATTAAGTATTAGAAATATTTATATCTGATGAGGCCAGTGCTGTGGCGCAGCAGGTTAACCTCTTGGCCTGAAGCGCCGACATCCTATATGGGCGCCGGTTCTAGTCCTGGTTTCTCCTCTTCAGATCCAGCTCTCTGCAAGGCCTGGGAAAGCAGTGGAAGACGGCCTAAGTCCTTGGGCTCCTGCACCCACGTAGGAGACCCGGAAGTAGTTCTTGGCTCCTGGTGGCGGATCGGCCCAGCTCCAGCCGTTGTGGCCATCTGGGGAGTAAACCAGCAGATGGAAGACCTCTCTCTCTAACTCTCTTTCAAATAAATAAAATAAATCTTAAAAAAAAGAATATTTATATCTGAAGTGTTATTACTAATGTATATAATCAAATAAAAATATCAAGTTATCTGGATGCCAAAAGCACCATTAAAAAGCACCTTCTTTTCCAATCTAGATAACTGCTAATTGTGCACCTGGGAGGCAGCAGATGACAGCTCAGGTACTTGGGTCCCTGTCACCTACTTGGGAAATCCAGATAAACTTTAGGTTCCTGGCTTCAACCTGGTCCAGCCCTAGCTGTTGCTGGTATCCAGGAAGTGAACCAGTGGATGGAAGATCTCGCTCTCTCTGCCTCTCAAATAAAATTAAAATTAAGAAATGAAAGCCAAGGCATGGAAGGTTATCTGCTCAACTAGGAGGTGGCAAGCACACCTGGCATAACTCTGCTATAATATCTCCCAGCAAAGTATTGTCAATCATCATTTGGAACCCTATCAATACCCTCAAGCAAGAATATATCCCTAATTTCCCAACTATTTTCAAAAGCAATGGGGGCAGGGGGCTGTATTTGGTAAGATAATACCTCGGACACCTGCACCCCCTTTCAGAGTGCCTGAGTTCAAGTCCTGGATCTGCTTCTGATCCAAGCCTCCTGCTAATGTGCACCCTGGGAGGTAGGAGATGATGGCTCAAGTACTTGAGTCCCTGCCACTCACATGAGAGACCTGGACTGAGTTCCAGGCTCCTGGCTTCAGTCTGGCCTACTCCTTGTTGTTGCAGGCATTTGAAGGATGTACTAGTGATTGAAGATCTCCATCTCTGCCTTTCAAATAAGTATTAAAAAAAAAATACTGCTTTCCCAGAAAGCTGCATTGGAAGTGGAGCAGCTAGGACTCAAACCGGCGTCCATAAGGGATGCCGGCACTGCAGGTGGTGGCTTTACCTGCTGCAACACAGCACTGGCCCCCTGCAGTTGTTTTTAATGTAGTCAAATATTGGAATAAATAAATTGTTAGGTTTCATGAGAGCAGAAGCCATTTCTTAATTTTTGCAAACAGACAATAAATACTTGAGATTAAAAAAAAAAAAAACAACACACAAATCACAGGTATGGTAGGTTGCAAAGAATACATGTAGATGAACCTCATCATGAAGATAGCTTATGCTAAAGGAAAATCCTTGTACCAGAATGCCTAAGCACAGAATGAATGCTACACCTGGACAAGTAAGTAAAAGCATACCATGCTCTCTCAAGTAACAATTCCTGCCAACCTCAACATAACTATTTACTGATGGGACACACTGTGATATTTTGATATATGAATTAAATATATATAAATAATATTATATAATAATAAAACTACTACTTAGCAATCTGTCACCTCACACAATTATTTCTTTGTGGTGAGAACATTCTTCTTATAGCTATTCTGAAATATTCAACACAATATTGTTAATGATAAGCCACCTTACTGTGCAGTAACATCATAAGGGATTTATAATATGAAATCTACAATGAAAAAATTTCAACTGCCATTTCTTATGACTATTACCCTTAAATAATTTTCAGAAAAAATATAACTAAATAACATAATTCACAGGATCAGATGCACATTTCCACGAATGAAGATCAGAAAAACAAATACAAGTATACAGCTTCTGGATAATCTAACTCACTGCCATCCCAACAGACATAAAATTCAAGTCACAAATAGAATTCAAAATTTTCTATTAGCCACATTTAACAAATGGAAATTAGGTATTTAATTTATCCTAATAGATCCAAACTAGTATTATTTCAACCCACAATAAAAAAAATAAAAAATTTAAAAACTGAAAAATTGTACCATTCTTTTTTGTGCTGTTTTTGAAATCCAAGTCTGTATTTTATAAAAAATCAGAGTGTGTCGCAACTCAGACCAACTACATTTCAAGTGCTTAATAGCCACATGTGGCTAAGTGCTTACTGTATTGGAAAGGACAGGTCTAACATGATATAACTTAGGTACAAAGAATGGTTGGTTTGTTGTCCCTTCAATTATCAGGTTTCAACAGCTTTGTTAAGCATTATTTCTTGTTCTAAGAGTATTTTATTATCAGAATTCAAGCACTGTACATTTATTTATCCAGCTACAACTATAAAATGAGAATAATCCATTGCCTATCTACTTCAAAATTGTTATGAAAAGCAAATGAGTTGGTAAGTGTATTTCCACTCACACTATAAAGAATTATGAAATAAATCCTTCAATTATCCTTAAGAGTTCCACAGTAAGAATATGTTACTATTATAACCAGAAAAATACACTTAAAGTGGAAAAGCAGCTATTTCTTCAAGTCATTATGTGTCTTTTTGGACTACATAAAGTCTCAGCATAAAATCATAACCATATGTTCTTACCTATTATTTGTTTCAACTGCAGACATTTTAACAAGACACTATACTGGTTTGTATATTAACCTTTTAAATCAGTCAAGCTTTATTCATTTCCAAATTATTCTTTTTCCTATTTTTTAAAATAAAGATAGCTGATAGTTTAAAAGAGGAAATTAATGGCACTCACCTATTAATGGCTCTATTACGGCTCCTTTTTCTTCGCCTCTCAAATTGTTGTTCATCTTCTGAAGAGGAAGATGAAGTAGAGTCACTACTGTGGATTGCATGCCTTCTCCTAGAATAAAGGGGAAATCTGAAATGATGATGAGGGAAGGCAGGATTTTTTTCCACCAGACTTAAAGATGCACACCTAATGATCCAAAAAGTTATCATAAAATTAATATTTGCTGAAACACCAAAGTAAACTCTGTTGGTTCAATCTTTGGGGTAAAAAAAGCCTGTTATTCTCAGAGAGAAAAGGTATTGGGACTATAATTTAAAAACATTTTCAGGAGTCAGCATTGTGGCACAGCAAGCTCAACTGCCACCTGCAACTCTGGCATCCCATGTCAAAGCACAGTTTCAAGTCCCTGCTGTTCTGCTTCCAACCCCAGCTCCCTGCTAACACACTAGGGAAGGCAGCTGCTACCCATGTGGGAGACCCTGAAGCACTTCCTGACTCATAGTTCAGGCTTGGCCCAGCTGTGGCAGATGTAGCCATTTGGGAAGTGAATCATTGTATGGAACACACTCTCTCTGTAATTCCCTCTCAAATAAATAAATAAATCTTTAACATACACTTTTTTTGGGGGGGGGGAGGGGGACAGGTAGAGAAAGAGAGAGAGAAACAGAGTTAAAGACAGCGAGAGAGAGACAGAGAGAAAAGTCTTCCTTCCGTTGGTTCACTTCCCTAATGGCCGCTATTGCTAGCACTGCGCCAATCCAAAGACAGAAGCCAGGTACTTCCTCCTGGTCTCCCATGCGGGTGCAGGGACCCAAGCACTTGGGCCATCCTCTGCTATACTCCCAGGCCACAGCAGAGAGCTGGACTGGAAGAGGAGCAACCAGGACTAGTACCCAGCGCCCCAACTGGGACTAGAACCCAAGGTGCCGGCGCCGCAGGCGGAGGATTAGCCTAGTGAGCCACAGCGCCGGCCAATAAACATATTTTCAATATAATAGTATATATACTTTCACATTTAGGAGGAATCATGAATTTTGAAATGTCAACTTTAAAAGGATTTTAATATATAAAAAGAGTATTTTTGTATGTATCAGGAAAGCTTTTTAAAAACTGCTGGGAAACAGTGAAAAACAAGATGGCCTTTTATCTATTTGGAGTATACCAATAACCATGAATTTTCAACTTTTAATAGCTGTATAAATGTGGATGAGTCACCCATCCCATAGAGTTTTCTTACTCAGAAAAGATGAAAATACTATCAAATTCTTAGCTGGCTGGTAAGATACCATGTGCAACATGCACACCAAAAATGTCTTAATCACTCCCATCTTTGGACAGTTGCAAAAGACAGGAAAAATGATTTGGTTGAGAAAAATCTTTATGTATTCTATTAACTCAGAGTTTAGAACTTTTCCTGGGGCCAGTGCTGTTGTGTAGCAGGTAGAGCCGCCGCCTGCGGTGCTGACATCCCATATGGGCACCAGACCTGGTTGTTCTACTTCCAATCTAGCTCCCTGTTGTGGCCTGGGAAAGCAGTAGATGGTCCAAGTCCTTGGGCCCCTGCACCCATGTGGGAGACCAGAAAAGCTCCTGGCTTCGGATCGGCTCAGCTCCAGCCGTTGCAGCCATCTGGGGAATGAACCATCGGATGAAGACCTCTCTCTGCTTCTTTGTAACTCTGCCTTTCAAATCATTCATTCAATCAATCAATCTTTAAAAAAAAAAAAAAAGAACTTTTCCTGAGTCACAGTGTCAGTAGGCATTTCCAAAAAACACAAAAGATCTCTGTGAATGAGATCCCAGTGGAAAGAACAGGCCATCAAAGAAGGAGGTACCTTTATTTATTTAAAAGCAGAGAGACAGGCAGAGTAACAGAGAAAGATTCTCCATCTGCTAGTTCATACCCAAATGCCCACAACAGACAAGACTGGGCCAGGCCAAATTCAGAGCCAGAACTCTGGTTTCCTTTGAAGGTATCAAGGACCCAAGCACTAAACACATTATCTGCTGCCTCCCAGGGTGTGCATTAGCAGGAAGCTGAAGCACGAAGAGCTGGGACTCAAATCCATGCACTCTGATATGGGATGCAAGCATCCCAGTGTGTCTTAACTGCTATAAGAATTCCCATCAGTTTTGGAAGCTCTCTCATATATTCACATAAAAACTGGTAAGCAAATGTTCACAATAGTATTATTCTTAACATCCAAAGTAGAAGTTCAAATGTCCAATGATAAACAGATAAATATATAGTATGTAGCCATTCAATAAAATGTTATTTCGCAACAGAAAAGGATGAAATACTGATACATGATATAAAACTGTTAAATCCTGGAAATGCTGTATTAAGTGAAATCAGTCACAAGAGAATCAACTTATATGAAATACCCAAGAGAGGTAAATCTATAGACAGAATACAGATTGATGTTTGCTTAGGGCTAGGGGAATGGAAACATTAGAGGATGATGAATTTCTTTCTGAGGTGATGAAATGCTTTACAATTGTGGTAATAGTTATACAACTCTGTGAATATACTAAAAGTCACTGAATTATATACTTTAGATGGGTTAACTGTATGGTATCTCAAGAATGCTTTAAAAAAACATCTAAGGAAGTTACCAAGCCAAAGAAAGGTCAGCATGTCAATGTTACTCAGGGGATAGCTAACATCTCTTAGCTCATACTTCAATTTAAATGTGTCAGGATTTTCCTTTAGTCTATGAGGCCCAAGGGCAGGAATCTTTTTATTTTATTTTATTTTATTTTATTTTATTTTATTTTATTTATTTATTTATTTATTTTTGACAGGCAGAGTGGACAGTGAGAGAGACAGAGAGACAGACAGAGAGAAAGGTCTTCCTTTGCCATTGGTTCACCCTCTAATGGCCGCCATGGCCGGTGCGCTGTGGCTGGCACACCGCTCTGATCCGATGGCAGGAGCCAGGTACTTCTCCTGGTCTCCCATGGGGTGCAGGGCCCAAGGACTTGGGCCAACCTCCACTGCACTCCCTGGCCACAGCAGAGAGCTGGCCTGGAAGAGGGGCAACCGGGACAGAATCCGGCACCCCGACCAGGACCAGAACCCGGTGTGCCGGCGCCGCAAGGCGGAGGATTAGCCTAGTGAGCCGCGGCGCTGGCTCCGAGGGCAGGAATCTTGCATTAGTCATTTGTATACCCATCATGCCTGGCACATGGTAGCACTCAAACATCTGTTAAGTAATCATAAAGGGAATAAAAATTCTGTACCAAAAAGTGATTCAACCAGAGAGACATTTCACAGGGAAAGACTGGACACTGAACCAAAAGTGGAAATTTATGAGCACCAAAGAGAAAACAAACCCCATGCTCTGGCAAGATACATTACAGTACAGACAATCAGCAAGTATGCTACTTCCAGAAGCATAAATACACTGAAGATTGATGAAGAAATTAAATCTCTAAGTATAACTGCCAGCCTACTCTGCTGGATCATACGGAAGCCTCCCCTTGAGTCAGGTAACCAGGACAGCTGTCCTGGCCCCAAGCTTAGTGGTGGTGTGGACTTGAGAGAACACTATACTTTCCTCTTCTATTCTGAAGACCATCACAGTTCACTACCAAAAGACAAGTCTTTAACAATATTCTACAGAGTCTATAAGAATACTGACAAAGGTCCACCTTTCAAACACAACTGATCCTGGAAAAGTCCTGACACATGAGTTTGCCTTCCTGATCCTCCATCCTTCTGTGCCACGGTCATGTGAAATGGGACAATGGAATAAGAAATCTAGAATGTACACTTGTGATTCTGACAATCAATTAAAAGACCAATGGATGTAAATATTTTCCTAAAAGAGATCCATCTTCAGCACTTCCAAAGGTATTGCTTCCCAAAACATGATGAAATAATGTTTCTTTGAAGCAAGAACAGTTCAAATAATTGAAATCTCCTAAGATTCAGTCTTAATTCTTTTTTTTTTTTTTTTTAATTTGTTTGACAGGTAGTTATAGACAGTGAGAGAGAGAGACAGAGAGAAAGGTCTTCTTTCCATTGGTTCACTCCCCAAGTGGCTGCAATGGCCGGAGCTGCGCCTGATCCGAAGCCAGGAGCCAGGTGCTGCCTCCTGGTCTCCCATGCGGGTGCAGGGGCCCAAGCACTTGGGCCATCCTCCACTGCTATCCCAGGCCACAGCAGAGAGCTGGACTGGAAGAAGAGCAACTGGGACTAGAACCAGCACCCACATGGGATGCCGGCACCACAGGCAGAGGATTAACCCTGTGCGCCACGATGCCGCCCCCCAGTCTTAATTCTGACAGATTAATAGTACTAGGAAAAAGGTACCCTTCCCCATCCCAATTTTTCCTTAGTCTTCTCTTAATCATAAATTACCTTATGCTATGATCCTGACTGCTCCAATATATCATTACTCAAGAGAATGAGGAATTATCAAGAATTATTGCTTTGGACTTATAGTTGACAGAGAAGAACAACTATTGGCAAGTAGAAGGAAAAGGAACCCACAAATAATTTAAGTGAATGTCTCTTGAAAAAGAAATGAATTATAAAACAGATCCAGTATAGGATAGCCACTCTAGAAGCTTTGTAACTTAGAATATTTGACACGGAAGGAGAATATGTTCATGATAGTATGGAAAGATAATACTGAGCCCATACTAACTTAATGTGAACATTAAATGAAACAATCTATGTAAAAATACTTAACACAGAGGTAGAAATACCGTATACACTGAAATCAGTGGTCGCTGTGTTACTAAAGCATAGAACAATGTCTTGACATGGTAGTTACCAACACTATTAGTGTAAGCACAAGTAAAATCTAGTCACTGGTATTAGGAATTAGAGCAGTAACAGGAAAGAATTCAAGTATTCTCTCCTAACATATTTTACAGTTGATCTTAGCCAAAAGATCAAGAAGTGATTCCCAACATATTCTAACACATCGAATCCAAAGACTCTAGAATCCTGTCCCAATATAACTACGATTATGTTGTCATAAATCAAACACTATCTTAGAACCAAACCTGTTCATTCGTTTACAATAAGGGCTTCTTGGTCCCGCAGAAGATAATCGATATCTTGGTCTTGCAGGAGAAGTTGGGCCACTATAAAATATATTGGGCTTCCTCTGGTGACGAGGTTCTAAAAAAGGAAGCATATATGACATATAAATATGTACAAAGATAATTCTGCTCATTTTAAATGCTTACAAAAGGTGCTGTCTTACAAGAAAGTACTAGTAAATATTTGCTGTAGACTATTTTACTATTCATGCTGTTACATCATATTGGTACATACTGAAAATATGTACCAGGTAGACATCAACCAACCAAAATCTATACTTGCTACAACCAACCATCATGATTGTACAGATGATTATCAGGAATTGTCAGTCCTGTGTAAAATGTTCACAAATATTAAAGTACAATGTTAACAAAAATCAAAATCCTTATATACTAACCAGAGAAATAAGTAGAAAGCTGTGCAATCTAAATAAAGACAAATATGAAATTTCAAAATAGCCAATTATTTGCCTTGGTCAAGACTAACATTTACCTCTTTGGAAGAAATGACTTACTGCAAATTTAGGATAAGTTAAAACAGTTGTGAGTATTCAATAAAACAAAAACATGAAAATACCAAAAAACAAAACAAAAAGCAAAGAGACTGGATGATAAAGCTAAGATAACAACATCTTCTGGAAAAAACATGTATAGCACTCACTTTCCAATGGAGCCTGGTAGTAAACAGTAGCTTTTCTCTGTCTAAGATAGTATCGTTTCTGATTATCTTCTTCTCCATCGTCTTCATCTTCATCATCATCGTCTTCATCTTCATCATCTTCACCATCATCTTCTTGATCTTCACCCTCTTCAGATGATTCTACAATTAAGAAACACTTCTAGAAAGAAACTCACCAAAATGCTAACAATTTTTATATAGGGGAGTTGAGAGGAAAAGAGAGCCTCCCTTTTTAAATTTATCGACTTTTAAATACTTCACAGAAAAGAACTTGTAACTCTTTTGAAAGATTAAATAGGATTTTTCAAAATGGTAAAGTTATAGAATTAAAAATAACTTAGAGTCTACTTGTATTCAGCTTCTGGCTTTGGTTCCTGATTCTAGCTTCCTGCCAATGGCTCAGATAATTGGGTTCTTGCCACCCACATGGGCAACCTAAACTGTGCTCCCAGCTTCAACCATGGCCCAGACCCACCTGTTTTGAGTATCTGGGGAGTGAGGCAGTGAACAGGATCTATTTTACCCTATTACTCTCTCAAAAACATAAAAATTAAAATAATTAATTAATTAAAAGACCTACAGTGGTGGGCATTTGGTGTAGCAATTAAGCCAAAATGCAAAATAGCATCTCACTTTCCAGAGATCACTTGTCCTAGACTTCAAACATTTCAAATACAAGTGAGAACAAGAAAGTGAACCAATGTAAGTTCAGAGAACCATCACAATATATTTCAGTAAGTACAATTAAAAAAAGAAAAAGATGCCGTTTGAGTCTATGGCCAATCTACCCTGAATGTGCTGATCTTGTCTGATCTTGGAAGATGCCATTGAGGGGTCCGTGTTGTGGCATAGTGGGTCGAGCTACCACCTCCAACACTGGCATCCCAAACATGCAATGGTTCATGTCCCAGCTGCTTTGTTTCTTATCCATCCAGTACCCTGCTAATGGGCCTGAGAAAGCAGGGGAGGGTGGCCCAAGTATTTGGGTCCTGGCACCCACATGGAAGACCTGGTAGAAGCACCTGGCTTATGCCCAGCACAGCCCAGGCTTTTGCGGTCATTTGGGATATGAACCAGTGGATGGAAGACCTCTTTAAATCTTTAAAACAACACACACACACACACACACACACATAAAGATGCCATTTGGGATGTCCACATTCCAAAACAGAGTAGGTCCTGGCTCTGCTCCAGATTCCAACTTCCTGCTCTTGTGCGTCCTAGGAAGCAACAGGTAACTGCTCAAGTAGTCGGGTCCCTGCCATCCACAAAAGAAACCTGGATTCAGTTCCTGGCTCTTGGCTATAGCCTGTCTCACCCCTGACTGTTATGAACATTTGGGTAGGAAACCAGGCACATAGGAGGTCTCTCTTTCCCTGCCTTTCAAATAAGTAAAAAACAATTAAAAGAAAAATCAGAAGGAAAAAAGTAGAGAAAAAAGATTGAAGCCTACTTTTAATAAGTACCAAACTAAAATTCACAGTGTTCCTGGAAATCCTATTAATACACTTAAGCTTCCAAGTTAATTTAACATGTTGACAAGTTTTAAGACAGCCTCATTTAGCTTGTGTTTAAAAATTGTTTTCTCTATTCCTGACTTTTAAATAAATAAATACTATTTTTTTTTAAGATTTATGTTATTCGAATGGCAGAGTTAGAAAGAAAGAGAGGGAGAGGAAAGGAGGGAAAGATCTTCTATTTACTGGTTCACTCCCCAAATGGCTACAACAGTCAGGGGTAGGCCAGGCCAAAGCCAAGAGCTAGGAACTCTACCCAGGTTTCCCATATGAGTGGCAGAGACCCACGCACTTTGGCCATCTTCCATCACTTTCCCAAGCACATTAACAGGGAGCTGGATCAGAAGTAGAGCAGCCAGGACTTTAACTGGTGCTCATAGGGGATTGCCGACATTGTAGGTAGCATCTTAACCTTCTGCACCACAAAGCTGGGCCCAACTTTTATGTTTTAAACTTAAGTATAACATCCCATTGAGCTTTCTAGGTACCATCCAGTTAGTAACAAGTAACATAGCTCAAATAACCTATTTAAGATAAAACAATCACACCAAAAATTTTAAAAATGGTTTTCACTTACTAATTCTACTAAGATTTTAATTTTTCTAAATCCTAAC
Source organism: Oryctolagus cuniculus (assembly GCF_964237555.1). Classification (NCBI taxonomy): domain Eukaryota; kingdom Metazoa; phylum Chordata; class Mammalia; order Lagomorpha; family Leporidae; genus Oryctolagus; species Oryctolagus cuniculus. The sequence goes on from NC_091437.1 coordinate 149,088,128, forward strand.
TGGAATAGCAAGACTTAATCACTTTTTACAAAGAGATATATGGTGTTGATAACCACTTTTATCTGCTTCAGAATTATCGAATACAGTTATTTCCCAAACATATTATTCATTTAAGCTCTCTTATCCCTATTTTATCTTTTAAATTATGACTAGTCCCCTGATCTCAAACTTCCATAAATGTCCTAGCTTCTAAATAAAGATTTCCTACGAAACAAAAATTAAATTCAAATACTGAAGACAAAATGAGAAAGGACTAACCCACACTGCCTTCTTGATTATCAGTTGTTTCTTCATCAGCTCTTTGAATACTTTTTTGTTTTCCTCTTGTATACACATTAAGATTGTCCTAAAAATATTTAGATAAAAGAAATAAACATTTAATATATATTTAGAAATTCAGAATGATCTTCCAGTCTTGCTTAAAATAAAGGTATTTCCAGAAATAAAATCTTATAACTCTAGTAATAACTAGTGACTGATCATACAAATGCTAGACAAAGTGATTAATAATTTTATCACTATATTATGATATACTAAATTATATTAATTGTATGGAGAAAGAATGAATTGGGAGATTATGAAATCATCCCTCTAATGGAAGAAAATATTTACTTCTGTTGCTTCATCATACACTCTCAAATCTTCAAGTTCTCTCATTCTTTGTCTCCTCATCTTTTTCATGTCATCCATTTTTTGAAGTACAGCTTCAGCAGTGCTTTAAAAAAATTGATACAAACATCAGATTAAATTTCAAAACAGATTCTTAAAAATCAAACACATTAAAATTTTTCCTTCCATTGTAATCTTTTGGTGTTACAGTTTTCCAAGAAGCACTGATTTACTGTGTAAACATATTATAAAAATTCTTTACAAGAATTTAAACACATATATAGAACTATTACAAAGATTTATAAAAACCATTCTTTCTTATGCTTTAAACAAACTGAATGCAGTAAATATTCAGGCTGATCAAAAATTATGATCCTTTCCTAACAGAAACATTTTGGCAGATAAGTCATATTTACCTAAGGAATTTTTACTCACTTTGTTATAAGTTTGTCAAATAGCACAGACTGGTTCACAGTACCATAACGACTTCTAATCCTACAACTGCGACGAACTTCAACATCACCATTCTCTTCATGCAAGTGTTCTGTAGTTTGAACAATGTTTCTAGTCCTCAAAGATCTAGTAACTGGAATCACTTTGTCTTCACAGATGTGCACATAAAAAGAATCAAAATATAATATTTATAAAACTCTTACAAAAGGAACAACTGAATAGTTATACTTTCATATAACAAAATTAGAGTATCTTAAGCTTATGGATTTTGAAAACAAAAATAGTTACAACACACATCTAACAGATGATCAGCCTTTCTACTCCCAAGGAAAAGAAGGTATGACACAAAGCCTTATACAGAAATGTACAAGGGAGTTAGTGGTCGCACATAAACTGGGGTGTGTGTGTGTGTGTGTGTGTGACAGAAAGTGAGGACAGTAGCTGTGAAGAGCCAGGAAAGAATATGAAGTACCCTGAAGTTACTTTTGGAAGAGCTAGTTAATTTCATTATCTTACTGTGGTGATGATTTTATGGTATAAACTTATGTATGTATTATATCAAAACCTAATGAACTATACACATTATATAAAATTGATTGTATAAGGATATAATAATCAAACAAAAATCTAATTACACATTCAATAAATAAAATGTCATTAACATTACTTACCTTCTTTGCACTCCTCTTTTTTTTTATCAGCCTGCTGCCTAGCCAACTGCCTACAAGAAAAATGTATTAAATAATTGACATTTTAAATTCCACATTTCATAATACTACAAATGAAGACAAAGTTACATTAGCCTAGAAAGTAAATTCTGCATTGTTTAAAAGTACTGAAAATATAGGCTCAGAATATTTATGCTTATGAAGTACAGCAACAGTCAAAAATTTTTTTCCTAAATCTGTACATATGAAATACATGAAGCTCATGTAACTTAAAAAAAAAAAAAAAAACTCTCAAAACAGAGTTGATATGCGCCTTAACTGACTTAATAAAAGCAAAGTATCACACTTGAAACAACAAATGAAAACCTTGGGGCCGGCACTGTGGCACAGCTGGTTAAACCCCTGGCCTGAAGCGCTGGTATCCCATATGGGCGCCGGTTCTAGTCCTGGCTGCTCCACTTCTGATCCAGTTCTCTGCTATGGCCTGGGAAAGCAGTAGAAGATGGCCCAAGTGCTTGGGCCTCTGTACCCATGTGGGAAACCCAGAAGCTGCTCCTGGCTCCTGGCTTCAGATCTGGGGCAGCTCTAGCTGTTGCAGCCATCTGAGGTATGAATCAGCGGATGGAAGACCTCTCTGTCTCTACCTCTCTCTGTAACTCTTTGAAATAAACAAAAATAAATCTAAAAAAAAAAAAAAAAAAAAAGAAATCTTTAGCCTAAGAATTCAGCAAGAAGAAGACAATATGCTCTATGCCACAGGGATATCGTACCCCCATATCCTTGAGGAATTCATAACTAGAATAGAACTAATGCCCCTTGGTGATGTTAACTGTCCTCTCAAAACACCTGCTGGCCACAACCTTTACGTGAATGTGCTATTATCATTCACATATAGGAAGTCTCATTTGTGCTTAGAGAGACCCCACCTACAAAATGGCATACAGAATCTACTAAATTGGAAAGAATACTTTCCAAGTCTTAAAAAAGTATCCCTCTCTGTAATTTTTCAACATCCCCCTCTCCCACCTTGTGGAAAAGCAGGCTAAGCCACCGCCTGTGATACCTGCATCCTATATGGGAACGCTGGTTTGAGTATCGGCTACTCTGCTTTCGATTCAGCTCCCTGCATATGTGCCTGGGAAAGTGGCAGAAAATGGCTCAAGTACTGGGGGCCCTGCACCTACATGGGAGACTGGGATGGAGTTCCTGGCTCCAGCCTGGCCTGTCACTGTTGAGGTCATCTGGGGTTGAATCAGTAGAATGAAGATCACTGTCACTCTCTGCCTTTCAAATAAATAAAATAAATCCTTAAAAAAGAACAAAAGAGCATCTACTGGGCAATCAAAACTCATCAACTTATCTCTAGTGACTCAATTATCCATACTTGGACAAGTTTTCTCTGTTAAATCTACGTACCAAGCTATTTGCAAATGGGCTGGTTTATACATGTGAAATTTCAAATATACTTTAAAATAAGTCTCTTATACAGATGAGTTAATTCATATAATCTTATATGTAAGTCAATCTTGAGTCTTTACTCTCTTGGAATACAAATAAGAACCAAGGGGGTAAAATAAAAGTCCATTCAGCAATTCATCTACACTTTGAAGTTTATTTCATTTATAGGCTCAAAGGCCTATAAATGGTTTTATTTTTTCCTTAAAAATTTATTTATTTATTTGAAAGTCAGAGTAACAAAGAGAGAGAAGGAGAGGTAGACAGAGAGAGAAGTTTCCATCTGCTGGTTCACTCCCCAATTGGCCACACAACAGCCAGATCTGCACTGATACGGAGCCAGGAGGTTTCTTCTGGTCTTCCACACAGGTGCAGGGGCTCAAGCACTTGGGCCATCTTCTACTGCTTTCTCAAGCCATAACATAAAACTGGATTGGAAGTGGAGCAGCCGGGACACACACTGACACCCATATGGGATACCAGCACCCATACAGGATACCAGCACGGCAGGGGACTTTACCCGCCATTCCACAGTACTAGCCCCTCAAAGACTTTTCCTATAAAGAAGTTACTCCCTCCACACCGTGTAGGCCTACAAATTTTTATAAACCAGGTATGTTTTGTTGTTGTTGTTAAGATTTATAATATTTATTTGAAAGGCAGAGTTACAGAAAGATTTTCCATCCACTGGTTCATTCCCCAAATGACACATCGGCTGAAGTTGTACCAGGCCAGAGCCAGGAGCCTCTTCAGAGTCTCCCATGTGGGTGCAGGGATCCAAGGGATTTGAGTCCTCTTCTGTTGTATTCCCAGGTGCATTAGCAGAGAGCTGGATGGGAAGTAGAGCATCCAGGACTTGAACCAGTGCCATTCTAGGGTGCCAGCATCACAGGTGGCAGCTTTTACTAGCTACACAAGCCAGCCCCAAACCAGGTCCCTCTCTTAAGCACCAGGAACACAACGACTTAAAGCAGTATTTTTCTTCTCTTCTTGAAAAAGCTAGCTAGTAAAGATGGTATGCTTGTGAATCACGGTCTCTGTCACAGCTGACACAAGCATGAAAGTAGCCAAAGACAAAATGAATACATATGGCTGTGACTCAATGAAACTACAAAAACAGATGGCTAGGCTGTGTCAACTCATGCCTATCTGATAAATGCTAAAGACCTTTTCTCCCTAGAAAACTGCGTGTACACACTTTACTTCAGAGGTTTGATGCATTCCCTGAAAACCATCCATTATCACTGGATCCTGGTTAAGGACTCCAGGATCAAAGAAATATACAGATCTTGCCCCCAGTGCAACTCCTTGGGTCTTCCTGTAGTTCTCCTACAATCTTCCTCACCTGGTCTTTGAGACCCAAATAAGTGGAAAACAAAGAGCAGAAAAACAAAATCAGAAAGGTACCAATAAGGTAACTATACTTAAGTATATTGCAACAATGAAAAAAGTAGGAAACAAGTACATTTTAAAAACTCAAAAATACTGTAGGCCACTTTACTTAAGGCTTAAAGAAACAGATACCAGTATTATCATTATATAAAATAAGTAACAACTTTTAACAATGACCTAAATAAACACACATACATACACAAAACAAAAACAATGACCTAAATATAGGGAAGTTATTTTTTTATTTTTGACAGGCAGAGTGGATAGTGAGAGAGAGAGAGAGAAAGATCTTCCTTTTGCCGTTGGTTCACCCTCCAATGGCCGCCACGGCTGGGAGGATTAGCCTATCGAGCCGCGGCGCCGGCCGGGAAGTTATTTTTATATAGGGATTTTCCATAGAAGACATACAAATGCTCCACTGGCACATAAGAGCCTCAACACTATTAGCTATAAGGGAAATGCAAATCAAAACCACAATGAACTATTTCATACCCACTAAAATAACTAACATCAAAAAAAGTGACTAAGACAAGTGTTGCGGACTTGGAAACCTCATGTACCGCTGATAGGAATGAAAAATAGTGCAGCTTCTTTGGGAAACAGGTTCAGTTAATACTCAGAACAGCAGTGTTGGGGTTGGCATTGTGGCATTATCAGGTGAGGCTACACCTGAGACTCTGGCATCCCACATGGGTGCCAGTTCATGTCCCAGCTGCTCCACTTCCCATGCAATTCCCTGCCAATGTACTTGAGAAGGCAGTAGAAGATGGCCCTAGTGCTTGGGTCCTATCACCTGCATGAGAGATCTAGATGAAGTTTGTGGTTTCTAGCTTCAGCCTGACCCAGCCCTGGCCAGGTGAGGCCATTTGCGGAATGAACCAGCAGATGAAGAGCTCTCTCTTTCTCTGTAAATCTGCCTTTCAAACAAATTAATTAATCTTTAAAAAAACAAGCACCAGCGCCACGGCTTACTAGGCTAATCCTCCACTTTGCCACTTTGCAGCGCTGGCACACCCGGTTCTGGTCCCGGTCGGGGTGCCGGATTCTGGCCCGGTTACCCCTCTTCCAGGCCAGCTCTCTGCTGTGGCCAGGGAAGGCAGTGGAGGATGGCCCAAGTGCTTGGGCCCTGCACCCCATGGGAGACCAGGACAAGTACCTGGCTCCTGCCTTCGGATCAGTGTGGTGTGCCGGCCGCGGCGGCCATTGGAGGGTGAACCAACAGCAAAGGAAGACCTTTCTCTCTGTCGCTCTCTCTCACTGTCCACTCTGCCTGTCAAAAAAAAAAAAAAGGCATACCACAAAACAAAAAATTAGTGTTGAGGCTGGCATTGTGGCACAGTGAGAAAGTTGCCTGTTATGATACTGATATCCATACTCGGTTCAAATTCCAGCTGCTCCATTTCTGATCCAGTTTCCTGCTAATGCACCTGGGAAGGCAGCAGAAGACAGCCCAATTACTTGGGCCCCTGACACCCATGTCAGAAACCAAAATGGAGTTCTTGGATGCTGCCTGGCCCAGACCCAGATTTTGCAGGAATTTGGGGAGTGAACCAGTAGCTATGTCCACATAGAAATGTAAACAGTGTTTATACTATTATTCATAATGACCAAAAAGTAGAAATAATCTAATTGCCTATCAACTGATCAATGAATAAAATATGGCTATTCAAACAATGGAACTGTATTAGGAAATAGAAATATAGATACAACATAAATGAACCGGGGTCAGCGCTGTGGCGCAGTGGGTTAACGCACTGGCCTGAAGCGCCAGCATCACATATGGATGCTGGTTCAAGACCCGGCTGCTCTACTTCCAATCCAGCTCCCTGCTATGGCATGGGAAAGCAGTAGAAAGATGGCCCAAGTCCTTGGGGCCCCTGCACCCGCATGGGAGACCCGGAAGAAGCTCCGGTCTCCTGGCTTTGGATCGGCACAGCTCTAGCTGTTGCGGTCAATTGGGGAGTGAACCATCAGATGGAAGACCTCTCTCTCTCTCTCTCTCTCTCTCTCTCTCTGCCTCTCCTTTCTCTGTGTAATTCTTTCAAATAAGTAAATAAATCTTTAAAAAGTATATAAATGAACCACGGAGACTAACAAGTGAAAGAACCCAGACACAAAAGGTCGGATCTTATGATTCTATTTGTGAGTAACTATATGAAATGTGAAAAATAGTCAAACTCAGAGCTGGCGCTATGGTATAGCAAGTAAAGCTGCTGCGTGCAATGTTGGCATCTAATCTAGCTCCCTGCTAATGACCTGGGAGAAGCAGAACATGGCTCAAGCCCTTGGACCCCTGCCACCCACGGGGGAGACCAGGAAGAAGCTCCTGGCTTCAGCCTGGCCCAGTGCTGGCCATTGTGATCATCTGGGGAGTGAATCAGAAGATGGAAGATCTCTGTCTCTCCCTCTCTCCGATTTCCAAATGTATATATTTGAAAGGCAGAGTTACAGAGAAAGGGATGGGAGGGGAGGAGATCGATCTACCATCTGCTGGTATACTCTTCAGATGACTGCAATGGCTATAGCTGGGCCAAGCCAAGACCAGGAGCCAGGAGCTTCTTCTGGATCTCCCACATGTATGCAGGCGCCCAAGTGCTTTGGCCATCTTTGGCTGCTTCCCCAGATGCATTAGCAAGGAGCTGGATAGGAAGCAGAGCAACCGAACTGGAACCAGTGCCCCTAAGAGACAACAATGTTGCAGGCAAATTAACTTGCTACACTACAACACCAGCTCATCAAATAAATCAATCTTTAAAAAAAAATAAAAATAGGTCAAACTCATAGCAACAGAAAATGACTGCATCCCAAGGGGATGGAAGATCTAATAGGCATAGGCTTTCTATTCAAAGTGATGAAAGTATTCTGAAACTAGAATATATCTGAAACTAGACATAATAATAAAACCCCTTAGTCATATTTTTAAAACAGGCATTTAATGTTATGTGAATTATAGCTCAATTTAAATAAAAAAAGACAGGAAGGCAAGCGCTGTGGCATAGCGGGTAAAGTCGCCACCCGCAGTACCAGCATCCCGTATGGACGCCGGTTCATGTCCTGTCTGCTCCACTTCTGATCTAACTCTCTGCTATGGCTTGGGAAAGTAGTGGAACATGGCCCAAGTCCTTGGACCCCTGAATCCATGAGACCTGGAAGAAGCTCCTGGTTTCTGGCTTCGGATCAAATGCGGCCATTTGGGGAGAGAACCAGCATACGGAAGACCTCTCTCTGTCTCTGGCTCACTGTAACTCTGCCTTTCAAATAAGTAAATAAATCTTAAAAAAATAGGAATCCAATATATTTTAAAACAAATCCAATTAAAAATAGTAAGCCATTCAACCTTAAATCCAGATACAAAAGCACTTATATATGGTGATAACTTAGAACAACTGTTTGGCTCCAAATATAAATTAAAAAATAAAATCTTGGGACCAGCACTGTGGCATAGTGGGTAAAGCCGCTGCCTGCAGTGCTGGCATCCCATATAGGCACTAGTTTGAGTCCCGGCTGTTCCACTTCCAATCCAGCTCTCTGCTGTGGCCCGGGAAAGAAGTACAAGATGGCCCAGGTCCTCCCTGCTCCTTCGTGGGAGAACCGAAAGAAGTTCCTGGCTCCTGGCTTTGAATCAGCACAGCTCTGGCCATTCCATCCAATTGGGAAGTGAACCAGTGGATGGAAGACATCTCTCTCTCTCTCTCTCTCTCTGTGTGTGTAACTCTTTCATATAAATAAATAAACCTTAAAAACATGAGAAGTTTTATTTATTTCCTTAATACTTTTCTAGCATAAAGTACAGTAGTATTTCACAAACTTGAAAAATGTACAGATTCTTTTAAAGGTAAACTTTTGAGAACTTCCTTTACATTTTTTGTAAAGTTATATAAACCCAAACTAGATAAATTCATTAATAAGGTTTTTTACAGGCAAAACTATAAAACCAACCATTAACAAAAAAAAAGTAGTATAATATGAGGCGTTGCTGATATGAAATAGCCATCTGCCATGTGAACATGCTATTGATTGACATCAATCTGAGTGTGGGGCCTGGTGCTGTGGCACAGTAGGTTAAGGCCCCTGCCTCCAATGCTGGGATCCCATATGGGAGCCAGTTCAAGTCCCAGCTGCTCCATGTCTTAGGGCCCCTACACCCACGTGGGAGACCAGGAAGAAGCTCCTGGCTCCATATCACCTCAGCTCTGGCCGTTGTGGTCATTTGGGGAGTGAACCAGCAGATGGAGACTTCTCTCTGGCTCTACCTCTCTTTTTAACTTTTTCAAATAAATAAAATAAATCTTTAAAAAAAAATTTGAATTTGGCATTTCATGTTATCTTGTTTATTATGTACTACTGTGTGTGTATCACGAGGACTAAACTAAGTGCTCCGGACTTTAATTTCAACAGCATGTCACAACATCCCAGCCGGCAGCCTCTTCTCAAAAAGAGCCATACCATTTAAGTACTAGTTGCACAGTTCTAATGTCACAGAACAGATAATTCAAAGCAGTCCTATGTGATGTCAGTTCAACTGTAAAAACAGGAATGCAGGGACAGAAATATTATGGGGATTCTCTAGAAAGTATTTATTTGGGTGATTTGGACTGCTTATATCCTGATAATTTAAAAATTTTTAGAGAATTCACAGACCATTTCCCCACCTCCACCAGAACAAATCTAAAGATGTCAAGTTTTACTTAATCCTTTCTAAAAGTGGAACATTTTCCCCATTTTAACAACTTTGAAATTGGAATGTCTTATAATTGATGGCATACTATAGTTTGTCACTTTTTCACTTTTATTGTCTAATTAAACAATGCTGTGCTTTAACTGCTAATATTGTGGATTCTGTGAAATGCAGCAAATTTAATTATACAAATTCATGTTAAAAAATTATTTCATCAAATTTTACTCTAATTAGCCCCCCTTCATTTTCTCAGTTTCTACCACAGCAACAGGGAAATTGAAGGGTGCAAACTAATTAAACTTAGATTTACATCTGCCCTGAACCAAACAACTTTAGTGCCAATGAACTTAGCCAAACTACCTACTGCAGAGATTGATTTCTCTGGTTTCAAAATGGGATTCGTGCCACCTTCCTCAAAAGAAATAAAATTTACATATGCATAAAGCATCTAGTTCTGTTAGATTAATTTAAAAATGAAACCCCGATGTTCTGCCGCCACTGTGAAACAGATGGCTTTAGACGCAACATAAAGTCATAAATGACTCAGAGCTGATGAAAACCTTGATAGCAGGTAATGAGAAATAGTACTACTATTCTGAACAAAGGCTTTGTAAAGACTATGAAGAAAAATCACATTTTATAAGCAAGTTACAGTTACAAAGTCTTTAGATGATCAAATCCTTCAAGGAACTTATCTTGTATCAATCAACCTTGCCAGTTGCACTTAAAAACACCACTTTTGAACAACAAAACAAACCTGATTGTGTAGATATGAATTTTAATTCAATAAATTCATTTGTGATAATTTCATTTCAAAAAAGTTGTGTTTTACAAGCCTGGAATTTTGATAACTTGTTAAAAACACACTTTAAAATCCAAATGCACTAGATTATTGTTTTAAAACTATTTTGGATTAGTGTTCAATCACCTTGTATTACCTTGTAAAATGTCTGCCATTAGCATGTTTCTCCGTTATTTCCATATTCTTATCAAAACTAGAATCTGAAGAATTCTGTGCAGTTTTTCTCAAAGACCTTAAAGCACGCGTCCGGTGGTAAGATTCAACTTTCTTAACTGAAGACCCATCCTTTAAGACAAATAAAAAAAAGAAAAAAGAAAAAGCCATCTAAGTTTTTCTTTAGTAAAAAACCCTAATTTAAACTCTTCCCAAGTTCTCTCTGATTTTAGGTACATAACAAATGCTTTGTGTGAATAATTATTTTTGCATCTCCCCAAGAAACTATGGTAGTCAAAATCTAAAACAATGATTTCACAAGAAACAAATACCAGGATTATTTATGAAATAGCTAGTTGGATTGACTGATGGTTACAACTATCCTAAAGTTTCCCATCACTGATTTAAAATGAGTCATTTTAGGGGCAGGCATTGAGAACAGTGGTTCAGAGGCCAAAAAGGATGTCTGCAACCCAAGCTCCCTGCTAGTTCCTATTCTGAAAGGTAGCAGGTGGTTACTCAAATATCTCAGTACCCATCACATAGAGAGGAGACACAGACTGAGTTCACAGCTCTTGGCTTCAACCTGGCCTAGCGCAGTTACAAATGGTAGATTTCTCCAGTTCAAATAAACAAATAAGTAAATAAAACATTTTAGTCCTTCTAGCAACCTCAACCCAAGACAACATTATTTATTCCACAGGATTTATGTAAAAATTAGATACGAACTTAAGAAAATGCCAAGTGATGTATAGAATTCTCACTACTTTTTTACCAGTATACCTACACTGAAGCTGTCTGAAAAAAGAATATCTACACATTAGGTAGATATATCATTTTAAACACAAATACCTCATGTCTCAGAATATAGTATAACAGAAGACTTTTTAAGAAATACCTTGATAATCTACTTCCACACACTCTTATCAAAATGGATTAGCCCCAGAAGGCACCAACATTTCATTTAATTGCATTCTCCCATTTTACAAAAGTCATCTCTTTCATTCATTCTAAACGTTACTATCGTTACTATTAGACTTCCTTAAGGCACTAAAAACATTCTGGGGGCCAGCACTGTGGCATAATGGGTAAAGCAGCCATCCCATATGGGCACTGGTTTGAGTTCTGGCTGCTCCACTTCCACTCCAGCTCTCTCTCCTATGGCCAGGGAAAGCAGTGGAAGATAGCCAAAGTGCTTGGGTCCCTGCACCCGTGAGGGATTCCCAGAGGCAGCTCCTGGCTCTTGGCTTTGGATTGGCCCAGCTCTGCCTGTTGTCGCCGTCTGGGGAGTAAACCAGCAGATGGAAGGCCTCTCTCCTTCTCTCTCTAACTGTGACTTTTAAATAAACAAATAAAATATTCTTTAAAAAAACTTTTAAAAATCTACCTCATGATAAAACTACATGGATTTCAAATTTTTTCGTCATGAAGATAAACACATCCTTCAATTCAGGGATGGGAATCTTTTTTCTGGCAAGGGCTACTTGGATATTTACAACATGATCAACAGACCTTGCTTGAGTATTCTTTCTAATAAAACAAATTGCATTTAGCTTCAAATTGTAACAATTCAATTAAATTTTAAAATGACATCTGAAAATATACAGCTAATATTCTTCAGGGACACAGAGAATAAATTAGTTTTTTCATTGTGTAGAAATACTTAGGTGTCAAAATCAAACTTCTTGGTTATTGATGATCTGCTGAGTATGTTATCATTCATGATCTTTTTTTTTTTTTGCTGCTTATCTGACTTTGGTTTAATAGTATTACTGTCATACCAAAAAGAATGAATACTTAAAATTAAGTTTTTTATATGTATACATATATGCACGTATTCCAATTATGATTGGGAAATAAGTGAAAATTTTAACTCATGTATTCATGTATTAATCTCTACTCATCTCTATTGTTCCTTCTACTCCCAAATGTGATGCCTGTAGTACTCTATCCTTTATTCTAAGTCCACGAGTTATCAGGTGCTAGATAAACTAGCAGCCATCATGTGGTAAGTGTTCTTCCATGTGTTATCTGGGACTGCCTTCTCCCTGCAAAACCAGAAGTGAGTAGCAAGTCCTTAGGGTCCACCACCCTAAAATACTCATTCTCTGGCCCTAAGGAAAAGTTCATTGGTCCTTGGTCTAGCTAGTAAAACTTTTGAAAAAATGGACTTAGACCACACACCTTGGATTTTGATGCCGTAGTACTGATTGTGGTGACATGCCAGTACAGTAAATTTCAGTGAAAACTGATAAACTTTACAGTAAATATTGCTTTTTTAAGTATCCACAACAAATGATCTTTTTGTTAAACTTTTTACATTGGATTTCTTAGTAATTATTAATAGCCCACTCTTTTACCATTTGTATTTTGGTTTACAAAATAGAACTAAATAAGAAAATCAGACATATTTGAATCATAAGACACATCTGCTTTAACTAAAAGAATATTGAAGTGAAAAATATTGATTGTAAAATTTAAAGTTCCTTATTTTTCTAATAAACGTTTTCATATATGAATTTTCCCTAAAGTAGAATGCATTACTTCCAGATTTTAGATGAAATTGAAATTGACAGTGATTAACTGTCAATGCATGTTTTAAAGTCCTGTTTCATTCATTAAAAGCATTGGTAATCATGGCCGGTGCCGCAGCTCAATAGGCTAATCCTCTGCCTTGTGGCGCCGGCACACAGGGTTCTAGTCCCGGTTGCCCCTCTTCCAGGCCAGCTCTCTGCTATGGCCCGGGAGTGCAGTGGAGGATGGCCCAAGTGCTTGGGCCCTGCACCCCATGGGAGACCAGGAGAAACACCTGGCTCCTGCCATCAGATCAGCACAGCGGCGGCACACCGAGTTCTAGTCCCGGTCGGGGAGCTGGATTCTGTCCCGGTTGCCCCTCTTCCAGGCCAGCTCTTTGCTGTGGCCCGGGAGTGCAGTGGAGGATGGCCCAAGTGCTTGGGCCCTGCACCCCATGGGAGATCAGGAGAAACACCTGGCTCCTGCCATCGGATCAGCACGGCAGCGGCACACTGGGTTCTAGTCCCGGTCGGGGCGCCGGATTCTTTCCCGGTTGCCCCTTTTCCAGGCCAGCTCTCTGCTGTGGCCCGGGAAGGCAGTGGAGGATGGCCAAGTGCTTGGGCCCTGCACCCCATGGGAGACCAGGATAAGTACCTGGCTCCTGCCATCGGATCAGCGTGGTGCACCAGCTGTAGCACGCCAGCCGCGGCGGCCATTGCAGGGTGAACCAAATGCAAAAGGAAGACCTTTCTCTCTGTCTCTCTCTCTCACTGTCCACTCTGCCTGTCAAAAAAAAAAAAAAAAAGTAATCATTTCTGCAAAATAAATAAATAAATAAATAACATGATCACAAGCCATACAAAATTATCAACTTAAAAACTAGCATGCAGGCCGGCGCCGTGGCTCAACAGGCTAATCCTCTGCCTTGCGGTTCCGGCACACCGGGTTCTAGTCCCGGTCGGGGCGCCGGATTCTGTCCCGGTTGCCCCTTTTCCAGGCCAGCTCTCTGCTGTGGCCCGGGAGTACAGTAGAGGATGGCCCAAGTGCTTGGGCCCTGCACCCCATGGGAGACCAGGAGAAACACCTGGCTCCTGCCATCGGATCAGCACGGTGGCAGTGGCGGCCACTGGAGGGTGAACCAACAGCAAAGGAAGACCTTTCTCTCTGTCTCTCTCTCTCTCACTGTCCACTCTGCCTGTCAAAAAAACAAAACAAAACAAAACAACTAGCATGCTACAGATTTATTGAATTTCAGGTCCTGCCTGTGCTTGCCTTGACAGGGTCAGATCAAATGATTTCACAGGACTTACAAAGCCCTTGAGCCACAAGTTCTCCACCCCTGCTTTAATTCTATTTTCCACAAACCTTTTGAGGTACTTTTACATATAAGCTAGGAAAAAATGAGAGGAACTGCCAAACAGAACTCCTTTAACAGGGCCAGCATCATAGTACAGTGGGTTAAGCTGTGGCCTGTGACCCTGGAACCTCATTATCAGAGCAGTTTCATGTCTTGGCTGCTCCTCTTATGATCCATCTCATTGCTAATGTACCTTGGAAGACAGCAGGGGATGGCCCAAGTACTTGGACCCTGCCACTCACGTAGGAGATCAGGATGGTGTTCCTGGATCCTGACTGAATCCTGGACCAGCCCTGGCGATTGCAGCTACTTGGGGACTGCACCAGTAAATAAAAGATCTTCTGTCTCTCCCTCTCGTTCTGTAACTCTGCCTTTCAAACAAACAACATAAATCTTATTTAAAAAAAAAAAAAAAACTACTTTATTATCTACTCATTTATATAAAACAATGTTTCTCCATGTTTTCAGTGCTTACGCTTATAAACAATAGAAGTGATGCAGAGCTCTGTCTCCAGCAATAAAATACATCCACAGATAAACTAAAATGAGTTGGTAGGCAGACTTCAACCACATGAGATCTAACAAAATATTACTTTCTATGTTTAATTATTTAAGTCAAAATAGAACCTGTCTCATTATTTCCAACAACAAAAATTTTATATCTTGAGGCCTCATGATTACAGAAGAGTGGGGAAAAACTTCAAAATTTGTTTTTAGAAGTATGAAAGAACAGGCAGATGTGTGGCATAGCAGCTGGGACTTATACATCCCATATCAGAGTACCTAGGTTCAAATTCTGGCTCTCTCATGATTCCAACTTTTGGCTAATTTGCATCCTAGGAGGCAGTAGGTGTTGACTTAAGCAGCTGGGTTTCTGTCACTCACATGAGACATCCAAATTGAGTTCCTGGACTCTGGCTTTGCCCTGGCCCAGGCTTAGCTCAGCTATTGCAGGCATTCATGAGAAAACCAGCAGATGGGAGGTTTTTCTGTTTGCCTTTTAAATAAATTAAGATACATTTAAAAATTAAGTATGAAAGGATAATTGTTAAATAAGTTTCAAGCATAGTATTTTATGCCAGGGCTGGCACTGTGGTGTAAAAAGCCATGGTGGATAGAAGACTTCTCTCTCTCTCTGCTTCTGTCTCTCTGTAACTCTGCCTTTTAAATAAATAAATAAAATCTTTAAATATATTTTTTATATCAAGATAAAATTATGTGGATTAAGTGGACTAAAAATACAAACTATAAAGAAAAAAGATTTCTGACTGCTAAAGCAGGCTATTCCTCTGTTATGTATTTGAGAGAGAGAAGGAGACAAAAGCCAGGAGCCAGGAGCTTCCTCTGGGTCTCCTACTCAGGTACAAGGGCCCAAGCACTTGAGGCATCTTCTACTGCTTTTCTATGCCATAGGCAGAAAGTTGAATGGGAAGAGGAACAGCCGGGACACGAACCAGCACCTATATGAGATGCCAGCGCCAAAGGCAGAGGGCTTAACCTACTAAACCACAAAGCTGGCCCCTCTGTTATTTTAAATAGCTTAAAGCATGTTTGTTATGTATCATTCTTTAACATTTCATGATGTATCAAATGACCACGGTTTTTAGATTACAGGGGGATACATGTAAGTTTTATGCAATAGTTTTAATTTTTTTAAAGCCAACATCAAAAGAGAAATTACATTTTTCAAAATATTTAAACCAATGAGAAGAAAACCCTGACAGTGACTTAAAACTGTACAAGAGGGATTGGTGTTGTGTCATAGCAAGTTAAGCTGCTGCTGCTGATGCCAGCATCCCATATGGGCACCGGTTTGTGTCCTGGCTGCTCTGCTTCCAATCCAGCTCTGTGTCAAATGTCTTTCTGCCCTAAGTTAGAAATTGTTAGAAGAAAACAAAGGCAGAAATTGTCAGTCTATGGATTTGGCAATGACACCAAAAGTAGTAACAAAATGAAACTTAGGTTAGAGTTCATAAAAATTAAAAACATATATCAGGGCCGGCGCTGCAGCTCACTAGGCTAATCCTCCGCCTAGCGGCGCCGGCACACCAGGTACTAGTCCCGGTCGGGGCGCCGGATTCTGTCCCGGTTGCCCCTCTTCCAGGCCAGCCCTCTGCTGTGGCCAGGGAGTGCAGTGGAGGATGGCCCAGGTGCTTGGGCCCTGCACCCCATGGGAGACCAGGAAAAGCACCTGGCTCCTGGCTCCTGCCATCGGATCAGCGCGGTGCGCCGGCCGCAGCACGCCGGCCGCGGTGGCCATTGGAGGGTGAACCAACGGCAAAGGAAGACCTTTCTCTCTGCCTCTCTCTCACACTGTCCACTCTGCCTGTCAAAAAAAAAAAAAATTTCTTATAAAAGCAATATCCACCCATTATAACTGGAAAAACAAAGAAATACACCAAGATGAAAATGTCTCCCTTATATTCACAGATAATCATTTCTTCCCGATGCATATTCCTATTTGTTTTGTTTTGTTTTGTTTTGAACATGAAAGGAAGAGAAACACAGCGAAACAGACGGATCTTCCATCACTGGTGCACTTCCCCCAAAAGTCTACAATAGCCAGAGCTATACCAGGTTGAAGCCAAGAACCTAAAAATCAATCTGTGTCTCTCACATAGGTGGCAAAGACCCAACAACTGGAGCCTGCTGCCTCCCAAAGTGTCCTTTAGCAACAAGCTGAATCAGAAATGCAGGTGGAAGTCAATCCACATGCAGGCATCTTAAATGCTGGGCCAAATTTTTGCATCCCTCATCCTGTATTTTTTAAACTGAAATAATACTATATGTCTTATACCTTTCTTCTAATAATGTATTTTTGTACGCCATTTATTATTCTAAAAATCATTCTAAGAGAACACTATTTCAGTCACTATACAAATCTATTTAATTGCATAAAGTACTACATTGAGGCTATCTTCTACATGTTTTTGGTGTTATAAATACCTCTAGATGGATCATCTTATGTACATCTGATTTCCTAAGAAAAACTAGCAGTTACTAAATCAACACCATATTTTAAATTGGCTAACCAAACTAATTCTCAAGATAAAGTAAGCACCAACTGTTAATAGTAATTAACAGTGGGGCCGGCGCTGCGGCTCAATAGGCTAATCCTCCGCCTAGCGGCACCAGCACACCGGGTTCTAGTCCCGGTCGGGGCACCGGATTCTGTCCCGATTGCCCCTCTTCCAGTCCAGCTCTCTGCTGTGGCCCGGGAGTGCAGTGGAGGATGGCCCAAGTCCTTGGGCCCTGCACCTGCATGGGAGACCAGGAGAAGCACTTGGCTCCTGGCTTCAGATCAGTACCACGCGCCGGCCACAGCGCACCGGCCATTGGAGGGTGAACCAACGGTAAAAGGAAGACCTTTCTCTATCTCTCTCTCACTGTCCACTCTGCCTGTCAAAAAAAAAAAAAAAAGTAATTAACTGTGGATAACAGAGATGGAGCTTTCACTTTCTATTCTTAAAATTTTCACATTATCACCACAAAAAAAATCCAAGTAGAAAATAAAGATAAAATAAACAATATGAAACTACACTTGGAGATTTATTTTTTGTTTTTTAAAAATTTTTAAAAGATTTTTTTATTTATTTGAAAGTCATAGAGTTACACAGAGAGGAGAGTCAGAGAGAGTCTTCTATCTGCTGGTTCCCTCCCCAATTGGCCACAACAGCAGGAGCTGTGCTGATCCGGAGCCAGGAGCTTCTTCCAGGTCTTCCACACAGGTGCAGGGGCCCAAAGTCTTGCGCCATCTTCTACTGCTTTCCCAGGCCATAGTAGAGAGCTGGATCAGAAGTGGAGCAGCTGGGTCTTAACCAGTGCCTATATTGGATGCCGGCACTGCAGGTGGTGCTTTAACCCACTACACCAAAGGGCCAGCCCCTGGAGATTTTTTGAGGGGGGGAGGGGGGGGCTAAGATCTATTTACAGATGGCATTGATTGTTTTTGTTTTTTTTGTTAATCATTTTAAAGGCAGAGAGAGACAGAGGGAGCTCCCATGAGCTCCAATGTCCACAAAAGCTGAGCCTGGGTTGGGCCAGATTAGGCCAGGCAGAAGCCTTGAGCCAGGAAGCAGGAACTCAATCCAGATCTGCCAAGTGGGTACAGCAGGAAATCAACTGCTTGAGCCATCATCAACTGCTGCATCCCAGATTCTGCACTGGCAGGAAGCAGGAATTAAAAGCTAGAGCTGGAATTCAAGACCAAGTACTCAAAAATGTGATGCAGATGTCTTAACAGCTAGGACAAACACCTGTCCCTGATAGTTGTTCAAAAGTGAAGTTTTAAGAGTATAAAATATATACCTTACTAATTTCTGTTATGATCTTACAGAATCAGTAAGTTAGTACAGGGAGCAGGCAAAAATAGAACAAAAAATTTTCCTTAAACACAAATTGCATGACCAAATTTTATATTTCTAACAAAAAAGCATGTACGTGTGGTCAGTTGGTTGAGTCAATTCAAATACACTTCAACAAACAAGGACTTTAAAAATCACAGTTCTAATAATGACTTATACAGTGCTTACTGAAAGCCTAAACAGCTATATATCCCAATGCACAATGCTACATGTATTATACCAATTGTAGCTGTGTTCTTAGCTCCGTATCAAAGACAACACTAGTCAATTTCTCATCACTGATATATTCCACAAACTCCAGCAATTTCGTTTCTGCCTCCACAGCTCTATTTTTTTTTTCTTAAAGATTTATTTATTTGACAGTCAGGGTTACAGAGGAAGAGATTGATCTCCACCCTCTGTTTCACTCCCCAGATAGCCACAACAGCCAGGGCTGGGCCAGGCTGAAGCCAGGAGATTCATCCAGGTCTGTGGGTACACATGTGCACACTTGGACCATCAGCAGGGAGCTGGCTCAGAAGTGGAGCAGAAAGGACATGAACTGGGGACCATATGGGATGTTGGCATCATAGGCAGCAGCTGCAGCTTTACCCACAGTGCCACAACGGCACAGATTCACAACTACCTTCCAATCTAATGTAGCTAAATGTAACAGTCTCGTTGCTATCTGACTTCTATGGAACTGACCACTCCCTTCTTTAAATACTCTGACTCCACTGTTTACATGATTCAACCATTTCTCACATTTAAAACACAGCAAATGGGGAAGGTATTTGGCCTACCAGTTGAGATGTCAGTTGGGGCATCTGTATCCCATACCAGTGTGCATGGGTTCTTCAAGTCCTAGCTCCACTCTCAATTCTAGCTTCCAGTTGATAATGTATTTTGAGAGGTAGCTCTAGCACCTGAGTCCCTGTCACCCATGTGGGTGACCAAGATTAACTTGCCAGCTTTGGCTCCTTCACCTGGGACCACTGCAGGCCTTTGGGGGTCAGGGGCTGTGGGGAGTTGTGGGGAGCAACCCGGACTAGACGAAGTTACTGGAATTAAGACTTATTCTATACATCTGCTCTCCCACAATATGGCGCTGAGAAGGGAGAAACAGCTTCTACACAGCTGCCTCCAGTTCAACCAATAAACTGTAGGACCTGCTCCTGATTGGAGGAGAGCAGCGTACTTGGCGTGTGGGTAGCAGAGTTGGGATTGGTGGAAGAGGACTATAAAGGAGGAGAGAGACAACATGCACCAGGAACATCTAAGGGGAACATCTATCCGAATAACATGTGAGCAGCCCCCGAGAGAGCCGGCCGGCGGTGTGCCGCTCCCCCGCGGAAGTGGGGAAAGTGGCAGGGGGAACCGCCCTTCCACGGAGGTGGAAGGGACGGTAGCCAACCCGGGAAGAACCAGCAGCAAACCCGGGGAGGGCCGAGCAGACGAAAGAACAGCGCAGGGTCCTGTGTCGTTCCTCCACGAAGAGGGGGAGCGACAGGGAGTGAGGGCTGAACCAGAGGATAGGAGTTCCCTGTCTCTTGAATAAATGTTTTAAAAACAAGTCATTGCATTAGAACTTTATTTATGTATTTTACTGTTTCCTATTTATCCTCAAGGATATGTAGTCCTAACCTCTTATCAAACTGTGGCATAATATTCCCAATGATGTACTCATCTTTTTAGCTACAAACAATTTCATAACCCTTAGAGGTATTTGTCCCTCCATTCCTACTGTTATCACATTAATTTAAACCCTAGTTTTCTGTTTAAATCTATTGTAATATTAATGTATTAAGAACCCACCTATTCTTGGCACATTACAGAGCTGTATAATCTTGTGCAAGTTAAATTGGTCTCTGTGCCTTAGTTTCTGTATCTGTAATGAAAATAATAGTAATTACTTTACAGGGCAAATGTGTGTGTGTGTCTACTAGATACTGTGCCTGGCACAAAGCAACTGCAATTCAGTTGGTAGCTATGACTACTATGAACTTATAACTGGTATTCAAAGCTTTAAGTTTACTGACTATAATTCATTCTACACACTGTCTCCCTATTCTAGCTCCTTAGCATTCCTTAAATAGTTTCAACTTCTAAACCTACAAATCAAGGGCCTTTTCTGGCTCATATCTGAATGTAGAACTGCCATGCCACCCAATTCCAGGGAGCACCAATCACTGCTGTATGTCAAATTCTCCCAACCAAATTTTGTTAGACTTCATTTAGCTGTATGTTTTTTCAGTTTTGTGTTGTGTTATGCTTCAAGTTAAAAAAACAAACAAACAAACAAAAAACAAAAAAAAAACTCACGCTATGCACATCAGTATCAAATTTGGAGTCTTTTGGGCCCTGCACCCCACGGGAGACCAGGAGAAGCACCTGGCTCCTGGCTTTGGATCAGCACAGTACCCCGGCCACAGCGGCCATTGTGGGGTGAACCAACGGAAAAGGAAGACCTTTCTCTCTGTCTCTCTCTCACTGTCCACTCTGCCTGTCAAAAAAAAAAAAATTAATAAATAAATAAATTTGGAGTCTTTCTAGACTTTTAAAATCAGTCTTAGAAAATGCTACCTTCTATGTACTGCAGCATGTTTTACTTTACCTAACAACAGACTGAAGTATAGAAATGCAAGTAAACACAACCCCAAACTCTCATACAGCCATCATATCAAACAAAAAAATCCTACTGTATGTCTTATGTGACACTTTAACATAAGAAAACCCTAAATTTACAGAAAAGAGTTTGTGAAAGTACAGAGAGACAACGGGTAGTTTGACTCTGGAAGAAAAAGAAACTACAGAAAAGGCAACCAAATTCATATGGTTGGTGGGAAGAAAATAAAAATTTGAGAGCTGGAGTTGTGGCACAGCACTTTAAGCTGATGCTTGCAAAGCCTGCATGCCATATAACCACAGGTTTAAGTGCCAGCTGATTCACTTCCAGTCTGGCTCCCTGCTAATGGGCCTGGGAAAGTAGCAGAGAATGGCCTAAATGCTACCTACTCAGGAGACTCAGATGGAGTTCTTGGCTCCTGGCTTTGGCCTGGCCAGCCCTGGCTATTGCGGCCAATGTGGGGAGTGAACCAGCAGATGGAAGATCTCTATCTATTCAAGTAAATAAATAAATCTAAAAAAAAAAAAAAAAGTTCTAAAATGCAACCCAGTCAAATGCACTGAATGTGCATTCCCCAAATTAGGAAATATCCTAATTACAAAAGCTTCATTTTTGGTATGGCTGGGCTTTTGTCAGTGTGACTATACTACCCCTCAAGACTATCCATTTCTTTTAATCCAGTTCTATGCTCACCAAGTAAGCCTCGACTGTAATCTGGTTACATAATGCCTCGATTTCTAAAAGGGAGGAAGGAGTAGGGGGTAGAGATTTTTGCCACACGGCCTGGGATGCTCCCATCTCGTATCAAGAGTGCTTGGGTTCAAATCCTGGCTCATTTTTCAATTCCAGTTTCCTGCTAATGCAAGAGGCAGCAGCAGGTGATGGCTCAGACAGTTGGGCACCTGTCATGCACATGGGAGATGGAGTAAGTTCCTGGCTCCCACCTGGCCCAGTTCCAGCTGTTAGCATCTGGGGAGTGAACTACTGATGGAAGATCTGTGTCTGCCTCTCTTTTAAACAAACAAAAAAGTTAAAAGTTAGAACAAGTACTTTGTATAATCTTTGCTGTAAACCTTAGTCTGGGGGAAAAAAAACCCTTTCCACCCTACATTCTAATTGCTCAATTACCATATATCACTAACATGGCATTAACAGTAAATAATCTCTGTATATTGCTCTGTTTACTCTCCAGTGTCAGTCTAAATTCTTTTAGAGCAATGACAACAACAACAAATATGCATCTATTATATCTTAGGTGCTGTAAACACACTAAGAAAGTCAAAATCCAAGTTCCATGGAGTTAACATCCTCATTTGGGAAAACATAAAATTATTAAAAATCCGGTTACCCAGGGGGAAGACCTGGATGGAGTTCTGGGTTCCTGAATTCATCCTGGCCTAGCTCTGCCTGTTGTGTGCATTTGGAGAGTAAATGAGTAGATAAAGACCTCTTTCTCTCTGCCTTTCAAATAAAAGTGAAAATAATTTAAAATTAGAAAATTATAGAGTACAGAAGAAGGTGCAAAGTGTGAAGAGAAAGCAGAATAAAGGGGAGTGACAAGGAAAAGCATCTGTTATTTTAAATAGGGTATTTAAAGGGTTGGCACTGTGGCATAGTAGGTTAAGCCTTTACCTGCAGCACTGGCATCCCGTATGGGCACCAGTTTGAGTCCTGGCTGCTCCTCTTCCGATCCAGCTCCCTGCTAATGGCCTGGGAAAGCAGCAGAAGATGGCCCAGGTGTTTGGGCCCCTGCATCCGCATGGGAGACCCAGAATAAGTTCCTGGCTTCAGACCCGCTCAGCTCTGGCTGTTATGGCCATTTGGGGAGTGAACCAGCAGATAGAAGCGTGCGCGCTCTCTCTCCCTCTCTGTAACTCTGCCTCTCAAATAAATAAATAAATAAATAGGGTTACTTAGGGTAAGCATCATTGAATGGTGAAATTTTAGTAAAACCTGAAAGAGACAGACTCCTAAATCTGAATCAACAGTTTTCCTCCAAGGTATATTTGGGCAAATTGTTTAAGCTTCTATAGCTCAGCTTTCTCAAATGCAAAAAAAAAAAAAAAAAGAGAGAGAGAGAGAGAGAGAAAGATAATCATACCCACCTCATAAGGTTATTATTTGTACAATTCTTGTAACACATTAAGCACTGAGTCCGAATTTTTTAGTTTGAAAAGTGAAAGGAGGTAAAGGATATCCAGGGGAAAAAGTACTCCCAAAGAGGCAGAGCAAGTACAGATGCTCTGGTTTCCAGGATGAAGCTAGACCAGTGGATGAAACAGTTTTGTTTGCCTTTGGTTTAATTATCTGAAAGGCAGAGAGACAAAGATTTTCCATTCACTGGTTCACTCCCCAAATGGTACAACAACCAGGACTGGGCCAGGTCAAAGCCAGAAACTCCACCTGGGTCTCCTGCATGAGTGGCAGAGACAAGTACTTGAACCATCATCCTCAGCTACCTCCAGCAGGAATGGAAAGAGAGGCATGACTCAATCCTAGGCCTTGTATATCAGCCTGCATCCTGCTTACTTATCAATACCCGCCCCCCAGCAGTGTTACAGTTACAGGAAGAGAGACAGAGCCACATCTTCCATCCACTAGTTCAAGCCCAACTGTACAAGACCTGCCCTTAGAGTGAATTTTGTAAATAATTAGAAAAGTATGTCATTATAGATATGAAGGGAAGGGAGTAAAGGTACTTCTCTTTCTGTAACTCTGTTCAGTTAACATCCTTACCTTCATGACCACTAATCCTCACTAGCCATGTGGGATTTCACCCCTTTTGAGAAGTGTAGAAACTTGCTGATCAGAGCCAGCATCATGCCACCACCCAAAAAGGACACTTTCTCTCTCTTTATCTCTGCTTAAAAAAAGAAGAGTTTAGAGAGAGAGAGAGAGTGAGATCTTCCATCCACTGGTTCACTCCCCAAATGGCAGCACCCAAGTCTGGACCAGGCCAAGCCAGGAGCCTGGAACTCCATCCAGGTCTCCCATGTGGGTAGCAGGGGCCCTGCTTTCCCAGGGCCATCAGCAGGGATTTGGATCCGAAGTGGAACAGCCAGGACTCAAACCCATTACCCAATGGAATGCTGGCACTGCGGGTGGAGGGTGGAGGCTTAACCTTCTCTACCACAGTGCTGGAGCCAACTCTGCCTTTCAAAAAAAAAAAAAAAAAATTAAAGAAAGAAACCTACTGCTCACACTGATAACCTTGGATTCAAAACTAACGTTGTCTTAAACAGTATATGTACTTAAACACTTTTCAATACATCATTAGAGTCACAAGATCCAGCATCCTTCTGCACATAACATTCAATAACGACTGAACTACTTTTCTGAACACAGGTTACTACTCAAGTGACCTGAATTCAGTTCGTAGGTGCTTGGCCTCCCCAGAACTCTGCCAATTCCCACAATGTGACGGAGAAATAAATTCTGAAAGTCAGGAAATAATCTGCCTTTTCAGTTCAGATCACAACTTCAGAAACTGGAATTCCCCTTGTGAGAGGAGCCACCACTATGGGGCATCCACAAAAGATACTGACCACTAATTTCACAGAGTCATCTTCATTCAAGATCTTAATAAAGACCTTCCTAAGAGACTGAGCTACAAAGGACCATGCTTTGTCATTCCCATCACACACTCTCAGGCTGACTTCCACGTGCCCAATCCTCTCTCCCATGCCTATCTGCATTCCAACTACCTGCCTCAACCTTACTAGTGCGGCCTTCTCATCTTCTCCAACCTCTTGTGAATGCTGTTCCCTCCACCTGCAGCTGGGGCGGAGAGGTGAATGGGAGACGGCGTCAGCCTGGACTCTGCCCATCCAAAACCTTATCTGTACTGCAGACCCAGGAGGAGAAGCACTTTGCCACCTCCGTGCAAACTTCCCCCACAGCCACTGCTTAGAACTGCAGCGAGATGTAACAGAAAGAGAAAGCTTTGCGAGGCTGAGAGGCGAAGTTCCAATTTTAGATCTGCCCATGACCGGTTCTGAGTCGCTTCATCTGTCAAACACACGACCAGTGAACTACGCATCGGGGGCTTAATCCTGGTCTGACCCCCGGAGTCCTCCCTACCGAACCCCACCAGATCGGAAATGGAGGTCGAGAAACCTGATCATGACAACCTCTACCCGCGTCGTCCCTAACCCGTTAGTCACGCGTCCGGCAGGCAGGCAGGCAGGCAGCCGGGAAACACGTGCGGCGCCGATCTGGTTGGTGCGGCCCTCGGACAGCAGCCGGGGCGCTGGGTCGGGGAGATGGGGGTGGGGAGGGCAGCCCCAACATCCCCGGCTCGGCCCCACACTGCACTTCAGCTCGGGCGGGCTTCGGCTTCCTCCTGCGTCAAAGTAGGTGCTAACCAACCGCTCTCACCCCTCTCCGGGCCGACCCCGACTCTTCGCCCCGACCCACAGCGGGGCGGCTCCGACCTCGAGAAGCCTTCCATTTTCCTAGTCCTGCACCACACTCCCCTCCCCCCAACCAACCGCCACCCCGAGCTGCGCCGCCCACCCCCGGGGCCGCTGCAGGCGCCGGGCCGCGAGCAGTCCCCACCCGCTCGGCCCCAGGCCCGGTACTCACGCCCGCGGCGGCCGCGGTGACGGCAGATTTCGCCGCCGCGCCGGCCGAGCGCAGCCGCCTCCGGCCGAGCTGCTCCAGGCTGAGGAACTCGTTGGACAGGTCCAGGGAGTCCGTGGCCGAAGTAGCGGAGTGGCCGTGCAGCTCCAGGCTGCTGCGGAGGACCACCATCTTCTCGCGACGTTCGTTCGGGCGCCCACGGCGGGGACAGAGCTCGCGCCCAGGGCGGCAGCAGCTCGGGCTCTTCCGCGCTCCGAATTCTGGCGCCACAAGCTCCGCGCCAGCGGCCGCAGGGCGCGCGCCCGGGATCCCTCCGCCGCCTGTCCCGCCCACTCCCTCCCCACCCTGAAGCCGAGGGCTCGGAACTCCCTCAGCTCCACAGCTCAGGAGAGCGTACCGGAGTCGAGGCGACCGGGTCGAGGCCTTGAGCGGATAGCGGAGCGACGACGCTCGCTTTTTGTCCTTATATAGTTCCGACGCGTGGGACTCGGCGGAGGGAGACAGTTGGCAGTGGTGCGCAGTCCAGTTTGGAATTTTGGCGCGGGGACCGCGGCGGGGGAAGGGAGACCTCCGCGCGCTCTGATTGGTTGGCGGCGCCTGCGTCTCCTCCCCGCCCCTCCCGACACCTGCCTGCGGCTTCCCGCCTTCTGGGATTCAAATGCAAAATACCTAGTCCTTGACTAGGGGAGTCGAGCCCTTGGCCTTTGACAGGGTTTGACTTTGAGTGTTAAGGGCTTTCTACTGCTGATGTAACCAAAACAAACGACCCAAAAGAAGGAAAACTGAAGGAGTTTAACAGGAGTCCTCTAAATAGAATGCAATAGTCAGACACAGCCTGTGCCCTGGCCCACGTGGGTGGTCGTGAACAAATTAGTAATCTCTCTGGGTCCTAATTTCCTCATCAGGAAAAAATAATAAGAAGAACACCTAAGATCCTAAGGTGTTATCGCACCTTAGCACCTGTATGTGTGGGGCTGGCTTTGTGGCTCAGTGAATTGAGCCGCTGCTCCCTACACAGCTACTCCAGCTTCCAATCCAGCTCCCGGCTACCGTGCCTTGGAACGCAGCAGCAGATGGTCCAAGTACCTGGGCCCCTGCCACCCACCTGGGAGACCAGGATGGAGTTCCTGACGCCTGGCTTCAGCCTGGCCCAACTCTGGCTGTTTGAGTGACTCAGCAGATGGAAGATCTCTTTCTTGCTCTCTGTCACTCTGCCTTTCAAATAAATTAATTAAAAAAAAAAAAAAAAGAACTACGTAAGCCTAAATTAGGTGTTCACACACGTTTGTTACCATGGGCGCATTACAGAAAATGACTTCTCGAAGATGACAGCTGTTATCAGTCGAGTACTTTGGAGTGGATGACAGCATGCAGAAAGATCAAAATGTGAAGGGAGTCCTAGGACACCAAAACCAAAACCTATTTACTGACTTGGATAGCTACAGTGTATTAAGTCAACACGCGCTAAATACTTACTGAGCATGGATTACCGGCCAGGGCCAGGCATGAAGCGTGGGGACGCAACAGTAAGCGGGAAGAACACAAAGGCTCTCATAGAACTCAAACTTTAATGGACAAGGAAAAACAGGAAGTAGAGAGGTACTTCAAAAAGTTTATCGAAAATGAAATTAAAAGATAAAAATTCATTGAAGTGGGCGTTTGGTCTTTAGAGGTTAAGAGGCCCATGTCCCACAGGCAAGGACCTGGCTTCCATCTCCTAACTTCACTTCCTCTACAGCAGTTCCGGGGAGGCAGCAGGTGATAGCCCAAATAATTGGGTTTTCTGTCGCCCATATGGGATACCTGGATTCAGTTCCCAGTTCCTGGCTTCTGCCTGCTCCAAACTCAGCAGTTGCAGGCATTCGGGGAGTGAAAGGGGGAGGAGGACTTTCTCTCTCTTTCAGTATTCTGTTTTTCAAATAAACAATAAATAGATACTTGCAAAAATTATTTCTAAACACATGAGTCATACTTTGGAAATTTATATTCATTAAATAAAAGATTAAAAAAAATTATTTCTAGATCTATGCAGATGTTTTTATAATCCTCATTTTCTTTGAACTTTTTGAAGAAGCCTCATTTGTCAGATAGTGAGAGAAGAAGTGTAAAGTAGGGCAGGGGAAGGGGAGAGTGTGATCTTCATTATTTTTCTACTTATTTATTTATTTTTATTTGAGAGGAGGGAGACAGAATTCCCATCCACTGGTCCACTCCCCAAATACCTGCCAAGACTCAGCTAGAGACTAACTGGAGCTGAGAACTCAGTTCAGGTCTCCGTTTGGCTGGCAAAGACTCAACTACTTGAGCCATCACCTGCTGCCTGCTAGGGTGTGCATTAGCAGGAAGCTGGACTCAGGCGAGAACAGACACAGGAACCCTGGCACTCAAATGTGATATGCCGGCGTCCTAGACAACATCTTAATGCCTAGGCGAAGTGTGTAATTTTGAACAGAATGATTGGGGAAGGTCTTGCTGAGAACTCTGAACAAAGACTTGGTGTAGTTGGATGTATCTGGGAAAAGAGATGCAGGCAGAAGGGAGGGGTGGACACGAGGACCAATGAGTGGGGGGGAGCACTCTAGTTTCACAGAGCTTACCTTCTAATGTGGGGTTAGTTGATAAACAAGATAGCATCATGGGGCTGGCTCTGTGGCTCAGCAGGTAAAGCCATGGCCTGCAGCACTGGCATCCCATATAGGCACTGATTCGAGCCTGGCTGCTGCACTTCCAATGCAGTTCCCTGCTAATGTGCCTGGGAAAGCAGCAGAGGATGGCCCAAGTCCTTGGGCTCCTGCACTCACGTGGTATACCCAGACGAAGCTCCTGGCTTCAGTCCTGGCCATTGCAGCCATTTGTGGAGTAAGCCAGCAGGTGCAAGCTCTCTCGCTCTCCTTTTATCTCTCTATAACTCTGCCTTTCAAATAAACAAATCTTTTAAAAAAATAACATCATCATAGCAGGTGATAGGAAGAGAATGAAACAGGGTTCTGTGATAGGCATTGGCTGGGTGGGTGAGAGGGAAAGAGAAGCTATGGTGGAAAAATTTTTTTTTTTTTGACAGGCAGAGTTAGAGAGAGAGAGAGGTCTTCCTTCCATTGGTTTACCCCCAAAGGCTGCCACGGCCAGAGCTGCACCCGATCCGAAGCCAGGAGCCAGGTTCTTCCTCCTGGTCTCCCATGCAGGTGCAGGGCCCAAGGACCTGGACCATCCTCCACTGCACTCCTGGGCCACAGCAGAGAGCTGGACTGGAAGAGGAGCAACCGGGAGAGAATCCGGTGCCCCGACTGGGACTAGAACCCAGGGTGATGGCGCTGCAGGCAGAGGATTAGCCTAGTGAGCCGAGGCGCCGGCCATTATGGTGGAATTTTAAGGTGTTTCCCAGGAGGTCACATTTTAGATGCCACATGAGCTATGAGAAGCACTCAACCATTAAAAAAATAAAACAAAAGAAACAAAACTGGCAGTTTCCCAGGCAAGAGAAAGAAGCACCAAGGACCCAGAGGTAGGAAGGCCAGGATAGCTTACAACGTTGTCAGAACTTCTAGCTAATAAGAATTCCCTGGGGCAGGCGCTGTGGCTTAGCAGGTAAAGCCGCTACCTGCGTGCCGGCATCCCATATGGGCACTGGTTGGAGTCCCAGTGGATCCACTTCTGATCCAGCTCTCCACTATGGCCTGGGAAAGCAGTAGAAGATGGCCCAAGTGCTTGAGCCCCAGCACCCACGTGGGAGACCCGGAGGAAACTCCTGGCTCCTGGCTTTGGATCGGTGCAGCTGACCATTGCAGCCAATTGGGGAGTGAACCAGCAGATGGAAGACTTCTCTCTCTCTCTCTCTCTCTCTCTCTCTCTCTCTCTCTTTCTCTACCTCTACCTCTAGCTCTCCTTCTCTCTCTGTGTAACTCTTTCAAATAAATAAATCTTTAAAAAAAAAAAGAATTCCTCAGGGAGTTTATTAAACACACACACACACACACACACTATACACAGCATCAGGTGCCTCCACTGATAGAGTCTAGGAACTTGGATTTTTTTTTTTCTTTCAAGAAATATCCTCGTGATTCTTACCCACAGGGTGGTTTGTATTGCTCTGGGCTGGAATGTAGTGAGTAAAGAGTTGACCGACACAGCAGTTATCTGTTGATCAGAATGGTAGACATGGGCTAGATGATGTTGTGCCTTGAAGAGCAGAACAGGGAGCTTGGCTTTACCCCAAGTGCCATGGGAAGGTGTGAGGAAGTAGCAAAGTAAAAGAGTGGCATCATCTGGCTGGCTGCTTGATGAGAATGATTTGGGGAGGTGACAAGAATGGATGTACAGTGAAAAATCAGGAGGTCACTGCACTGTCCTAGCCGGGACTCGTGCCCGTGCACAGAAGCCAAGCAGATGGCTGGGGGCTCTACTCTGGATTAGATCCTGCAGAAGAGTGCCCCCATTCTCCAGCTGAGTGACCTCACTGACATGTGTTGTTGACATAAAATCACAGGAAGCCACATCAGCAGGAAGAGGAGCTGCTGCAGCTCTGGACCTGACAACAGCAGAAGAAAATCACAACAGGCCACATGGTGCTAGTCTTGGACACCTGCTGGGGTCAGCAGTGACCTCCTTCCCTGGGATACATCAATTAGGAGGTTTGGTTTTCTTTTTTCTTTTTTCTTTTTTTTTTTTTTTTTTTTTGACAGGCAGAGTGGACAGTGAGAGAGAGAGACAGAGAGAGAAAGGTCTTCCTTTGCCGCTGGTTCACCCTCCAATGGCCGCCGCTGCAGCCGGCGCACCGCGCTGATCCTGGCAGGAGCCAGGATCCAGGTGCTTTTCCTGGTCTCCCATGGGGTGCAGGGCCCAAGCACCTGGGCCATCCTCCACTGCACTCCCTGGCCATAGCAGAGAGCTGGCCTGGAAGAGGGGCAACCGGGACAGAATCCGGCGCCCCAACCGGGACTAGAACCCGGTGTGCCGGCGCCGCAAGGTGGAGGATTAGCCTATTGAGCCACGGCGCCGGCTTCTTTTTTTTTTTTTTTTAAGATTTATTTAATTTATTTGAAAGACAGTTACAGAGACAGGTAGAGACAGAGAGAGGGGTCTTCCATCTCACTCCCCAGAGGCCACAATGGCCAGAGCTGAGCCGATCCGAAGCCAGGAGCCAGGAGCTTCTTCCATGGACTTGAGCGATCTTCTACTGCTTTCCCAGGCTGTAGCAGAGAGCTGGATGGGAAGAGGAACAGCTCGCACTATATCTGGCACCCATATGGGATGCTGGCACTGCAGGGCAGGACTTTAACCCGCTAGGCCACAGCATCTGCCCCCTTTTCTTTTAACTTTTTCTGTTTTCTTTGCTTTATTTCTCAAGAGGTAGTATCCTGGCATGGTTCGAATTTCAAGAGTTACCAAAGGCAGGTGCCGTGGCTCACTTGGTTAATCCTCTGCCTGTGGCGCCAGCATCCCATACGGGCACCGGGTTCTAGTCCTGGCTGCTCCTCTTCCAGTCCAGCTCTCTGCTGTGGCCCGGGAAGGCAGTGGAGGATGGCCCAAGTGCTTGGGCCCCTGAACTCGTATGGGAGACCCGGAAGAAGCACCTGGCTCCTGGCTTCGAATCAGCGCAGCGCTGGCCGTAGCAGCCATTTGGGGAGTGAACCAACGAAAGAAGACCTTTCTCTCTGTCTCTCTCTCTCACTGTCTATAACTCTACCTGTCAAATAAAAAAAGAGTTACCAAATAGCAAATGGAAACATGTCTCCATTGCACTCCTGTTTGCTAGACTCTAGGCCTCTTCCTATCAGCAGCCAGTTATTAGTTTGTTGTGAATCTTCCAGAGATTATCTCTAGCAGGTAAACTGGTTTCCCAAGGCTGCTGCAACAAACTACCAGAAACTTGGTGGTTTAAAACAACAGAAGCAGTACATCTCAGCAGTTCAGGGGGCTGGCAGTCCAGAAATCAAAGTATCAGTGGAGTTGTTTCCTTCTGGGCACCAGTTCTGAGGTTGAGTCAGTTCTCTGCCTCTGATCTAGCTTCTAGTGTCTGCTGCAAACCATGGCATTCTTTGGCTTGTGGGAGTCTAACTCCAGTCTCTGCTTCTGTCTTCCCATGGCCTTTTCTCTGTGACTGTTTGTTTAATACATCATCTCAAACCTCTCTCCCTCTTGCCTTTCTCTTATGAAGACACCAGTCATTGAAACACTAAGGGCAAACTCTAAGTTCAGGATGATCTTATATCAATATTATAGTTACATCTGCAAAGAGCCTACTTTCCAGATCAGGTCACATGCACAGGTACCAGGAGTTGGGCCTTGAACGTCTCTTTGGAGCCACTGTTCAACTCACTAACTAGATGTCTATTATTTCTGTTCTCTTTCTGTTGTTGGATACCTGCCATGAATAAATTGGTTCACATGTATTTCATACACATGGCATGGTGTGTATGGAAGAAATTTCTAGAAGTGGAATGGCTAGGTCAAAAAGAATGTATAACAACTATGTGAAATAACATGAATGAATCTTATGAATACAACATTAAGCAAAAGAAGCCAATACCAAATTTATATACTTTCTTGTGTGTGAAGTAGAAAAACAGACAAAATTAACATTTGCTGTTAGAAGTCAGAATACTAGAGGTGGACATTTGGAGTGGTGGTTAAGATACCTCTTGGGGCCTGGCATTGTGACGTAGCAGGTTAAGCTTCTGCCTTCGACACTGTCTTCCTATATAGGTGCCTATTCAAGACCTGATTGCTCCACTTCCAAACCAGCTCCCTAATAATACGCTTGGGAAAGCAGCAAAGGATGGCCCAAGAGCTTAGGTTCTACACCTACGAGGGAGATTCAGAAGAAGCTCTGGACTCCTGGCTTTAGCCTGGCCCAGCCCTGGCTGTTGCGGCCATCTGGGGAGTGAATCAGCAGATGGAAAATCTCTCTCTCTCTCTCTCTCTCTCCCTCTCTCTCTGTCTCTTCTCCTCTCTCTGTAACAATTCCTTTCAAATAAATAAATAAATCTTGAAAAAAAAAAAAGATGTGGGGCCAGTGCTACATAGCGGGTAAAGCCACCACCTACAACACCAGCATCCCATATGGGCACTGGTTCAAGTTCTGGCTGCCCTACTTCCAGTCCAGCTCTTTGCTAATGAAAGCAGTGTAAAACGGCCCAACTCCTTAGGCCCCTGCATCCACATGGGAGACCTGGATGAAGCTGCATCCTTATGATGTGTGTAATTTTCTTCATGTGTACTCTGCCTGAATAAAAAGTTATTTAGGGGCTGATGCTGTGGCTTAGCGGGTAAAGCCAATGCCTGCAGTGCCAGCATCCCACATGGGTACCAGTTCAAGTCCCAACTGCTCCACTTCCAATCCAGCTCTCTGCTGTGGCTTAGGAAAGCAGTAGAAGATGGCCCAAGTGCTTGGGCCCCTGCACTTGCATGGGAAACCTGGAAGAAGCCCCTGGCTCCTGACTTTGGATCGGGGCAGCTCTGGCTGTTGCGGCCATTTGGGGAGTGAACTGATGGATGGAAGACTCTCTCTCTCTGCCTCTGCCTCTTTGTAACTCTGCCCTTAAAATAAATAAATAAATCTTTTTTAAAAAGCAGTCACTACATTCTTTCTTTCTTTCTTTTTTTTTTTTTTATTGGCAAAAGCACTGTGGAGTAGTAGGTAAAGCTGCCACCTGTGATGTCAGCATCCCATATAGGCACCGGTTTGTGTCCCAGCTGCTCCACTTCATATCCAGCTCCCTGCTAATGGTCTGGGAAAGCAGCAGAAGATGGCCCAAGTGCTTGGGTCCCTGCACCCACATGGGAGACTGGGAAGAACCTCCTGGCTCTGGCCTGGCCCAGCCCTGGCCATTGTGGTCACCTAGGGAGTGAACCAATGGATGGTAGATCCCTTTCTCTGTGTCTCTCCCTCTCTCTCTGTAATTATTTAAAAATAAATAAATGAATCTTTAAAAAAAATTATTTGTTTGAAAGGCAGAAGGCAGAGTAAAAGAAAGAGAGAGAGAGAGAGATCTTTCATCTGCTGGTTTATTCCCCAAATAGCCATTATGGCCTGGGCTGGGCTAGGCCAAAGCCAGGAGCCAGGAACTCCATCTGGGCCTTCCACATGGGTTGCAAAGACCCAAGTACTTGGGCCATTTGCTGTTGCTTTCTCAGGCACATTATCAGGAAGCTGGAATAGAAGTGGAGCAGCCAGGACTCAAACAAGCCCTCCTATATGGGATTCTAGTATTGGTTGCAGGAGGTTTAACCCACTGTACTGCAATACCAGCACCTACATTCTTTTAAAATAAGCAAAGAAATTTCAGAACACTAAGAGAGAGAACCAAAAGATTTTCTTTATTTTTCTATGTTGTCCCAGCAATATTAGATACTTTAGATACTAAGAATTATCACCTTTGATGGGTGTAGTGGGTTGAATTGTATCCTCAAGAAAGATATATCCAGGCCGGCACCGCGGCTCACTAGGCTAATCCTCCGCCTTGCGGCGCTGGCACACGGGGTTCTAGTCCCGGTCGGGGCGCCGGATTCTGTCCTGGTTGCCCCTCTTCCAGGCCAGCTCTCTGCTGTGGCCAGGGAGTGCAGTGGAGGATGGCCCAAGTGCTTGGGCCCTGCACCCCATGGGAGACCAGGATAAGTACCTGGCTCCTGCCATCAGATCAGCGCAGTGTGCCGGCCGCAGTGCACCAGCCGCGGAGGCCATTGGAAGGTGAACCAACGGCAAAAGGAAGACCTTTCTCTCTGTCTCTCTCTCTCACTGTTCACTCTGCCTGTCAAAAAAAAAAAAAAAAAAAAAAAAAAAAAAAAAAAAAAGATATATATCCAAGTACTAAACCCAGTATTTGAGAATGTGATCTGATGTGGAAGTAGGGTCTTATCATATGTAATTATGACCTTCTGTTAAGACCTTCCAGGTTTTAGGGTAGGTCCTAAATCCAATGACTGTTTTTTTTTTTTTAAGATTTATTTTACTTATTTGAAAGACAGAGTTACATAGAGAGGTAGAACCAGAGAGAGAGAGAAAGAGGTCTTCCATCCGCTGGTTCACTCCCCAAATGGCCACAATGACCAGAGCTGAGCTGATCCAAAGCCAGGAGCCAGGAGCTTCTTCCAGGTCTCCCACATGGGTGCAGGGGCCCAAGCACCCAGGCCATCTTCTACTGCTTTCCCAGGCCATAGTAGAGAGTTAGATTGGAAGAGGAGCAGCCAGGACTTGAACTGGTACCCATATGGGATGCCGGTGCTCAGGCCAGGGCTTTAACCCACTGCATTATAGCACCGGTCCCGACTCACCAGTGTCTTTATAAGAGAAAGGAGAGAGAGTTTTGACACCTGGAGAAGGCAGGCACATGACGATAGAGGCAGGGACTGATGTGATGCTTCTATAAGCCAAGAAACTCCATGGATCACTGGTAGCGGCCAGATGCTAGTAGGGAGCCCGGAACAGATTCTCCCTCAAAGCTTCCAGAAGGAACCAACCCGGCCAACATTTGGATTTCAGACTTCTGGTCTCCTCAACAGAGAATAAATAATTGTTGCTATTTTCAGCCACTTAGTTGTGGCAATTTGTTACTTGTGGCAGCCCTAGGAAATGGGTTATGGTTAGTATGAAACTGGTTGTCTACTGGTCACATTTCCCTCTGTTTCTAGTCTCAGCTGCTCCAAACAGGAGTGACTTGATTTAGCAAGGGATGGTAGAAAATAAGATCTTTCCCACAACCTCTGACTGCAATAGAAAGGGTCAAGGGTTTTTATTTCATGTGTGACAGAAAAGAGGCTGAGGTAGGAGCTGATCATAATCCCATTACTTCACTTGAGATGAGGTCATAGGTGGGTCCCTTTCTGTTCTTTGATAGTAAAGTTAGACGATAAACATCAGATTGGACAGAAATTTACTTCGACCTTAAAAATATGACCTTACTTAAATTTGTTAGCTAATCTCATTGATTTCCCACCAAAGAGGAAAAAGTATGGATCAAAGGAGATGGGGAGGGGCCATACTTGGCATTGGCCATTTTAGCTACTCTGCATTTAAATGGACAGCCTTCCTGTCTAGGAGAGTCTCTCTTTGGGTTGGTTTGGGTTAAGCAGGGGCCAGCCTTCCATCTATGGAAATTCTACAGAGACACATACTGTTGGCTCCCTATGAGTTCTGAAACTGCATAAAACAACCACAGATCAAAATAATTCAGAGGGGTTGACACTGTGGCGTAGTAGGTTAAGCATCTGCCTTCAGTGCTGCCATCCCTATGGGCGCCAGTTTGAGTCCCAGCTGTTCCACTTCCAATCCAGCTCCCTGCTTATGCACCTGGGAAAGCAGGGAAGGGTGACCCAAGTGCTTGGGTCCCTGCGCCCATGTGGGAGACCGAAAGAAGCTCCTGGCTCCTGGCTCTGGATCGGCACAGCTCTGGCCATTGTGGCCATTTGGAGAGTGAACCAGCAGATGGAAGATCTTTCTCTGTTTCTCCCTCTCTTTGTAACTCTGACTCTCAAGTAAACAAACAAACAAATAAATAAATCTTTGGAAACAAAGAGAGAGAGAGAGAGAGAGAGAGAGATAGTAAATGTCCCAGAAACTTCCTTCAGTCTCCTACATGAGTAAACTAGCAGGGAGCTGGATCAGAAGTGAAGTAGCCGGGACTTGAACCAGGTGCCCAAATGGGATGCTGGCACTGCAGGTAGTGGCTCCACTCACTATGCCACAGTGACAATCCCCACTTGCTGTCTCTTGAGGGAATGACCCAAAGATGTAGAGGCTGAGATTTGTGGTGGCAGAGGAGAGGGTACAGAGGCAGTGGTACTAATGGTGGCACCTTAACCAGCTTATTCTCAGATTCTCTGAGCATTACCTCAATGTAACCTGAGCTGTTTTCCCTCCCCTCTAAGCCAAGTCCAACTTCCCCCTCCTCCCAGCCAGCCAGTACAATTCTTTTCTGCTCAGGTTAGCCAGAAATGGTTTCTGTTGTTTGCAACCAAGAATATAAACTGGTAGAGAGGCTTCCAGGTGGAAAAGGAGAGTTTTACCAGTAGATTCCTAGAACAGCTGCTGATCAAACTAACGTTGGGAGTCCATGTGAGACACCCTTTGTGTATGTGGAGGTTGGAGGACAGAGGAAGAAAGAGGGAAGAGAAAGTGAAAAAGGAAGATATATTCTTACAATGTGGTTTTTTTAGACCTTCTCTCTTTATCAGCCTCCCCTAAATATACTTCAGTTTCTGAATTTTCCCACGTAAGCTGTGATACACAGCAGTGAGTCTAATATCTTAGAAAGGTATGACCTGGCCCACGCAGAGGATCATGGGACTATTGCCCCCTTCTCAGCCTGATCTTAGTTGGATGGTCCTATCTTTGTGTTCCAACACAGCCAACAGACAGGCGCTCCCCTGCTTGAGCTCCCAGGACTTCACTGCCCCGACATTTATCATACTGAAACTCTTTGTTTTATATGTGAAAATAGTAATCATATATACACAACACAAATGGAGATAACAGATTTCAGTTGCTTTCTTTTGCCTAATTCCTCTTTTTATTTTTTAGGATTTTATTTATTTATTTATTTGAAAAGCAGAGTTACAGAGAGAGAGGGAGAGATAGACAACGATCTCCAATCCTATGGCTCATTCCCCAGATGGCCACAACAGCTTGGGCTGCACCAGCCTGAAGCCAGGTGCCTGGAACTCCATCCAGGTGGCAGGGGCTCAAGTACTTGGGTCATCTTCTGCTGCTTTCCTAGGCACTTTAGCAGGGAGCTGGATGGGGAGTGGAGCACTCAGAACTTGAACTGGCACTCAAATGGGATGACAGCATTGCAGGCGGCAGCTTAATGCAATACACCACAATGCCTAATTTTTGCTTTTAATAATATTATCAAGGCAATATTGAGGAGGAATGAATGAGCCCATTTCTTGAAAGAACGTAGCAACATGTATCAGGAATCCTGGAGAAAGATTAAAACCTTTGGCTCAGAAATTTCACATCTCAGATTCCATGCAAAGACAGTAATCAGAGGTGTGGATCATCAATTTTATGAAGATATTGACTGCAGCTTTATTTTACAATAGTAGGATCTGAAAACTAAGATGTCCATCAATAGGAAAAAGTTAAGTGAACAAGTTTGCTTATACAGCTACTTACACTAATGTTGCTAAATTTGATTTGTAAGAAAAAGTTTTCAAAACTTTATATTACAAAGTAACATATGCAAAAAAAAAAAAAAATCAGGGGCTGGCCTGTGGTATAGTGGGTAAAGCTGCCTGTGTTGCTGGCATCCCATATGGGCGTTGGTTTGAATCCCAGCTACTCCACTTCTGATCCAGCTCCCTGCTAATGTGGCTGTGAAATCAGCTGAAGATGGCCCAAGTCCTTGGGTCCCTGGTACCCACACAGGAAACCTGGATGAAGCTTCTGGCCTCTGGCTTTGGCCTGGCATAGCCCCAGCTATTGCAGTCATTTGGGGAATGAACCAGTGGATGGAAGATCTCTCTGTTTCTCCCTCTCTCTCTCTGTACCTCTTTCAAATAAGTAAATATATATTAAGTGCAAAAAATAAAAATACAAGTTCTTCAGTGTGATTGCAGTGAGGAAAAGGAAGCTTTTCTTTCCACTGGGTTGCTGAACCTGGAAAATACGACCATGAGGCTGCCAGTGACCATTCTACCCACAGAAAGTCAGGGGCAGATCCCAGAATGAAGCCAAGCACAGAGATGCAGACAGAGGGATGGTGGGAGAGAAAGGTTGGGAACCCATCTGGCTTCTGGTCCCTTAGATCCCGCGACTTATCCTTGACCTGTGAGAACTCTTCATTGTCCTTCCTATGATATGAGGCAGTTAATAGCTCTTCTGCCTTGACTTTGAACTGAACAAGTCATGATTAATACAACTGGGGCAGCTGCTTTGCTGGAATCAAGATGTACTCTGTGCTGTATTTTCATTCTAACAATCAATTAATTCTTCAAAAAAATTATCAATTCACAAAGGATTTATGCTAGTAACTTTTGTTTCTTATAGTCACAAACCATCCTGGGAAAACATTAAGCTTACCAGGCTACCGTGTCTGGAATACCTAATTTTTTTCCCCTTTTATGGAACTCAAGGCAGCAAGTATTCCTATTTAATATTATGTCATCTCCTCCAGCATTTTTTCAAAGGTCCATAAAAGAGGCTTTGGTGTCAAAATAAAAAAGCTCCTCAGTATTCTGGGATATAACTCCAGGTCTGAAGATTTTTAACCCACTTAAAGCAACTTAGTGTTTTCTATCACTGCATCTATTTGGCCTTCAATATCCTCTTGTTGCTATCTTTTTTTTAATAGTTTGAGGATAATTTTTCTTTGATTGAAAAACATATAAGCCAACTAGGCATTGGGTATTTCCATTTTCTTTCAGCTGTCTGATCACATCATCTTATGATTACAAGCAATGGGATTATCTCTTTTTCCCCCACCTCTTGAGCTTCTTTTCTTTTAAAAATCAACCCCTAATAAAAAATAAAAAGCTTTCTTTGTTGTTAACCCTCAGTGTATTGTGTGTTGTAGAATTCCTGGGTCTCCCCTTACAGGTAAGTGGCCTTTGTTAGACTCTTTTTTTTTGTTTTATATTCCTCCTATAAACCCCTGTTTAACATCCTAATTTCACTGGATAGGGGCTCCTTTGGATACATCTCTTTCTTGCTTTCTTTTCCAGATCACTGGGCTTTGTAGGTTAGAATCTGGTTCCAAGCACTTCCTTCTCCTCTGAACCATATCCCCTTTTACAGTCTTTACTATAGGATCTTATTTATTTTTTCTTTTATGATACTTTTCTTTCTTTCTTCCTTTTTTTTTTTTTTTTTTGATGCCTTTCTTTCAGTTGAAAAATATTTCCAGGGCAGGTGTTTGGTATGGTTGTTAAGATGCCATTTGTGACACCCATGTTCCGTATCATGGTGGCTGGTTCAAGGCCTGGCTCTTCTTCCTACTCCAGCTTCCACTAATGCACACTCAGGGAGGCGGCAGTTGATGGCTCAAGCAGTTGGGTCCTTACAGTGCACATGGGAGACTTGGACTGAGTTCTCAGATCCCAGCTTCAATCTGGCCTAGTGGGGTTGTGGACACTTGGGGAGTGAACTAGCAAATGGGAGCTCTGTCTCTTTTCTCTCTCTGCTTCTCAAAAATGAAACATCAAAAATAGAAAGTTTAGAAGCATAAAGGAAACACAATATAATGGAGAATACTGGCTCTCTCTCAATATTCATTCTTTCCTTTTCCCTCAAGATACTCAAATCTGGGCTGCCCAGAATAAACTCTAGTGTTTCCTAATCTTTGCAGCAGGTGCAATCATGTGAACATCTTGTGTCAGTGGAATGTGAGCAGATTTTGTCTCTAAACCTTCCACTAACAGTTTTGCTGGTTAAACTGGCCAGCATGCAATTGCAACAGATTTGATGGTGAGTCATCTTCAGATGTTCCCACCAGGATGAGACCATGGGTATGGCCTTCCTACAACATATCACGAGGCTGGGTGACAGCCTGGAGAGACCACACCAGCTCTGAAATGCACTTGTTCGGGCTGTTCCATGGATCATACTGAAGTCACTATGTTTTGGGGTTTCTGTTCACCGTTATCTCATCTGTATCCCAAGGATTTTTGCCAGTCACAATGCTTGCGTTCTGCTCACAGCAATCTGTAGGGATCATAACTCCCACCATAAAGCCATGTAACTGTGTCCTCTGTGGGTAACTAAGCAGCCTAGAGCTCTCAGCACAGAGCTCTGCCCAA
The DNA here is from genome assembly GCF_964237555.1 of Oryctolagus cuniculus. Classification (NCBI taxonomy): domain Eukaryota; kingdom Metazoa; phylum Chordata; class Mammalia; order Lagomorpha; family Leporidae; genus Oryctolagus; species Oryctolagus cuniculus. The sequence goes on from NC_091437.1 coordinate 149,128,492, forward strand.
ACCCCTGCACCAACAGATCTGGAAAAACCAACCTGGTTTCTAGCTGCACAAGGCTGTGTCCACAGGATGACCTCAGCCCTCCAGTAAAATGCCTACCTGAGAAAGCTCAGCACTGCCAGGAAAATTTACTGTTTGTTTTTGCCGATACCTGATGACAGGCCCCTGATCTCCCTTTCTTACTTACAAGGGCTTAGAACTGTAAATATATACCTCTTGCAACTCACAAGTCTCTCTCAAGGACCCTGAGAGGCATTCCTTTGAAATGAAAGGAAGGACAGGGCCTCTGTTTCCTAGTCTCTGTGGGAGGATAAACTCCTGCCGCAGGCAGATAACTGCCTGCCAGCAGAGGCAGCTGGCCTAACCTTATCTCCACTGACCAAGTCTCTGGAATTTTTTTTTTTTACTTCTCTGACTCCTCTGAGCTCCCTGCAATCCCTACTCCCGCATTCTTCCTCTGAGGTGTCCAACTCATGCACAAATTAGAATGGAACTCAGTTCTTACAACATTTCCCTGTCGTCAGCAGTAACTGAATAAAATCTGTCTTTACTTTTTAAAAAAGCTATTTATATATTTGAAGGATTGAAAGGCAGAGCAACAGAGAGAGAGAGAGACAGAGAGAGAGAGCGGTATCTTTCACCCACTGATTTATTCCCCCAGTGCCCCAGCATCCAGGGCTGGGCCAGGCTGAAGCCAGGAAGCAGGAACTGCATCTGGGTGTCCACATGGGTGGCAGGGACTCAAGTACTTTGGCCATTATGTGCTGCATTCCAGGAGCAGGAGCAGGAAGCTGGATCAGAATCCGGGGCAGGCACTCTGATAAGTGATGTGGGTGTCCCAGGTGGTGGCTAAAATTGCTGCACCACAACACCTGGCTCAGTCCAGCTATCCTTGACAGTACCTATGCTTTACCAGGCACTATGCTAAGTGCTTTGTACAGATCAGTTTATGTTATATGTATTACAATATCGATTAAGTAGGCACTCTACTCTTATCCTCATTTTACAAGGAAACTGATAAACAGAAAGGTTGGTGACTCATCCAAAGTTATACAGGATAAGTGGTCAAGATAGGATTCAAGTCTGTCTTTCTGGCCCTAGCTCTGTTATACTATTCTACTTCCCAAAGCAAAATCCAGGCCCTGAGCAGCTCACGGCAGAGGTAGAGACAGTCAGCTTAAATTACTGATGTTTGATTACTGATGTATGATACTGCTGTTCAAGACATGTGAATAGAAGTTGTGATAAAATGGTGGTGGTGGGGGAAGCTGTGAAAAGATGGAAGGAAACAATTTCTGGAAAAAGCTGCCAATAAGGAAGGCGGAGGAACACATCAGCCCAAGTAGACAGTTACCTTGCACACAGCCTTGGAGTATCTAAGGAAGAGCAAGGCACTCAGTGATGGACATGTGGGGTATGTTGGAAGTCATGAGGGGAGATTATACCAAAAATCATGGTTGCTAGCATTTAGCGTTATGTGCCAGCAACTCTTCTAAGTGCTTCATACACATACATTCAATTAACCAGCATTACCAACCCTAAACCCTATGAGGTAGGTAGTACTATTAATGACTTCATTTTGCAGGTGAGGAAACTGAGGTCCAGCAGGCTGAAGTAACTTCGCTCCAGGTCACACAACTAGGAAACCACTGAACCTACCTAATCTGGCTTTGAAGGCGTATAGCAGTCGGAGTCCAATCATGAGACAAGAAACTACACAGTAGGTAATGCAAGGAAAGTTGAATATAAAGAATTAATGGTGGAAGTATGTGGCTCAGTGGTTACTGCATCACTTCAATGCCCACATCCTAAATGGGAGTACCTGGCTTCAAGTCCCAGGTCAGCTTCCAATTCTAGCTTCCTACTGATGAGCACTGTGGGGGGCAGTAAGTGATGGCTCAAGTACTTGGATCCCTGCTACCCACATGAAATACCTGTATTGGATTCCAGGCTCCTGGTTTCAGTATGGTCCAGTCCTGGCTGTTGCTGGCATTTGGGGAATGTACCAGTTGATGGATGATCTGTTTGTCTTTCAAATAAACTGAAAATAAATTTAAAAAATTAAAAGAAGCATTAATTGTGGTAAATGTGTAACTATTGTAAGGCTACTACAAGATATAAAATCCTATAATCAGGCATAATGAAATTTTCTATGGCTCCAAACCAAGGAAGGTGGGTGTGCTACTAGAAGTTTATCACTCCGGCGATGTTGGAGGCAGTCTGGGGTTGCTGGGAAAGAACAGGCCACCCTGGAAAGGATAGGCAGGCGGGTCACCAGAACCAGCAGTCTGGGGACACACAGAAGGCCTTCGGTGTGCTGGGGGTGGGGAGGAGGGGACCCTGCTGTGTGACTGCTGGCCACTGGGGACAAAGGCTCTGGCTTGAGGGGCTGAAGGAGGAGTATGGCCGGCTGAAAAGGTCACAGAGCACGCACCTTCTGGGCCTGAGGCAGGGCAGACTGCACTGGACGTGACCACACCCGTGGCTGGAATGGAGCCCAGAAACTCCTGGGAGCCTCTTCCTCCCGCAATGGCCCTCCAGCTCTCTCTAAAGGGGAATTCTGTCGGTTGGTTAGTGTTCAGACCCCAGAGGTAACAAATCCAAATCGGACACAAAAGCGCAAAAGTGTTTAAGGGCTTTGGGACACAGATCAGAGAATCTGCCGCGGACGGCCCTGGCCAACCTAACCATTTCAGTTGGATAATGGTAGGATTCTGATCAGCTGTCCCAGTATAGGTCTGTTGCAAACACAGAGTGTAAAGTCTAAGTCCTTGAAAGCACACATCCCAGAACCATTCCTTCACCAGAGTTCTCACCGTTTGGCGGCTTTCCTTCCAGACTGCCAGCAAATAAACATGGTTAACACAGAAAGATGATTTTGCAACTTATTTTCTGACTGTATCCAGGGACCAATATATCCTTCCCAGCCAATACATACAGCCCTCCTAATTAAAAAAAAAATGCTACATTTGGGGTGTGATTCCTTCCTAAAACCGTCCTCGCGACGGTCCTACTTGGAATTTACCCTCCACCGCTACCTCTCCCCCGGGCTCCAAACTACAGCGCCCATTTTGACACACAAAGCCTTTCTAATGGCAGTCCATCTGGTTCCTCCACAGCCCAGCGGGCAACGCCAGCCCAGCCACTCAGGGCCCCGGGGTTCACCAACTCCAGACTCTCCCCTAACTCCTCCCTCAGGCCGCTCGCCGCGGACCCTCTCGCCCAGGATTCTCGTCGTCCCCGCCTCACCCCGCACGCCGACCACGCCCCAGAGCCCGCCCCCCGGAAGCCTGGGCGCCAGCTCTTCCCGCCCCCACTCCCCTCCCCACCGTCTCCGCCTACCCGGAACCACGCAGCCGTCTGCGACCCGGGTCCGCCCACTTCTCCCTGGCTCCACCCTCTCGAAAATCCAGCGTCGTCCTCCCCCGAGCTCCGCCCACTCAGTCCGGACCTTCGCGCGCTGGCAACTTGAGCCGCTTGCCCCGCCCAGGCTCCGCCCACCCCGCCCAGGCTCCGCCACCCGGAAACTGCCCTGGCCGCCTCAGGCTCCACCTACTCCGCTCCGGGAGCGGGCGCTGTGGGCTGCGCGCCGGCTGCTTGCAGCGATTGGCCCACTCGGGCCGCCTCCTGCCCGGGCCGCGGCCCAAGCTAGCCCGCCATGGAGGCGGGGGACTGCCCTGCCGCCGCCGCCGCCTGCTACCAGCCGGCCGGCCCTCCGCGGGACGCCTGTGTCTACAGCAGCTGCTACTGGTGAGGGGGCGCGGACGCAACCCCCGGAACCCCGGAGCGGCGCGGCCCCGCCTCGTTCCGGCCCCTCTCCGGCGGGGTTCGCTGGTTTGCGGGAGGAGGGAGCGTGAATGGCAGGCTTGGTCTCTGGAGTAGAGCTGCGGAGTGCGAAAGGCCAGGCTCGCTGCCTCTGCCCGGCGCCTCTCACCGGACAGGCGTGGCGGAGCTCAGTGCCTGGCGCAGACGCGGGGGGCTGCAGCTCAGAGCTCTGGAAGTTACTCTGCTGACGCCTGCGCGCTGCGGGGCCTAACTTTGGAAAATGGTCGCGGTACAGAGAGTTCGAGGGATTTCTTCTTGAGGTCCTCCAGCTGACAGCCGCTGGGAGTCCGGCTCAGGCTCCTCCGGCGCCGGAACCCACGGTCTTGTTACCGCTCAGCTGTCATTACAGTTAACGTCGGTGACGTGTGCACGGCACCCTGCGTGGTTTTGGGAACAAGCACAGGAACCCCCAGGAGGAGGGCGCTCTAGTTTATCCCCAGACGGAAGAAGCGCAGAGCGGGGCAGGTCATTTGCCTAAAGGGGAATGCGGGTGTCCTGGCGGAGGCTGGCTGTGGGCTCCGGGCACTGCGCCCCGGCCGCCTCTGCAGCTGCAGCACCACCCGCCCGCCCTGTTCATCTCTCACCTTTCTCCCCCTACCCCCCAACCCCGTCTTCCAGTTGCTGACCCTCAGGACCCTCTAAACTACTCCCTAGCCCCTAGCTGGTCGTCTGACTGTTGCTACTGACGGCTTGCCTTTTGTTCCACTCCGGCTGCGTGTCAGGCCCGGTGGCAAGAGCTTCCGTCCATCCCTAGGAAATAGGTTCTACGATTACCATTAGCCCCCCTTTGCTGGTGAGACTGAGCCATCGGGACACTGTTTGCAAGCGGTGGTGGTGCAGCTGGAGCCGCCTGTGTGGTGCTGGAGCCCGCGCGTCTTACCCGCTGCACTCTGTTTCTTCCCTGCCGCTCCTAGATCTCTGTGTTCTCATCCCTACCGTGCATGCATTGCTCCATTCATTCATTCAGTAAACGTTTACTGGGCCTTGGAGTGCGTGATGCATGAATCCAGGCACAGAGGACATAGCAGTGAACAGACTTAAATCCTCCGGTGAGATCTCGTGATTCTTACGTTTCGATGGAGGGAGAACAGTTGAAAACAAGTAAACCATGTTTGCATGGTATTAGAAAAATAAGACAAGGTAGGGGGTGATGATTTATGCTGTCTTATATTAGGATATTTAGGGACATTGCCCATAAAGTGGTTTGAACAGAGGTCTGAAGAAACAGAGGGTAGGAGCTTTGTGGGTACAGGACAAAGTTGATCTCAGACAGAACAGCAGGCGGAAATGTACCCAGAAGGAAGTGTGCTGTGAGCGTTCTGGGACTGTCAAGAAGGCTGGTGCAGATCAGTGTCTCTTTTTAAAAATTTTTTTGGTTAACTTGTAACACATGTTCATTGGTATGGGGTACCATGTAGTATTTTTTTAAGATTTAATTTTTAAATTTTTATTGATTTTTTAAAAGATTTTATTTATTTCTTTGAGAGGTAGAGTTACAGAGAGAAGGAGGGAGAGACAGAGCAAATGGTCTTCCGTCCACTGGTTCACTCCCCAAATGGCTGCAATAGCTGGAGCTGGGCCGATCCAAAGCCAGGAGCCAGGAGCTTCTTTCAGGGCTCCCACGTGAGTGCAGTGGCCCAAGCAGCTGGGCCATCTTCTGCTTTCCCAGGCCATAGTGTAGTCTCATAGTGTCAGGCAGTAGCTTTACCCACTAAGCCACAGTGCTAGCTCCTACACTTCTTTTTTTTTTTTTTTTTAAACTTATTTATTACTTATTAGAAAGGTAGAGTTACAGAGAGGAAGGTCTTCATCTGCTGGTTCACTCTCCAAATGGATGCAGAGGCCAGGGCTGGGCCATGAGACTGGAGCTTCCCCTGGGTCTCCCATATAAGTGCAGGGGCCCAAGCACTTGGGCCGTCTTCCGCTGCTTTCTCAGGCACATCAGCTGGGAGCTGGATCAGAAGAGGAGTAGCTGGGACTAGAACCGGAGTCCATATGGGATGCTGGTGCCACAGGTGGAGGCTTAGCCCACTGCACCCAGCGCCAGCCCATTAGATCAATGTGTCTTTAATAGATCATTTCCTTGAGTTCCTTTAGCCAGAGGCCTGGCCCTTCTCGGCTGTCATGGAGGCTATTCTAGTTGCTTCCTACCAGGCCTTTCAGGCAGACCTCCCCTACCTCAAGTCTTTAACCTTGCTTGGCTCCAGAACCTGCAGATGGGAGGGTGCCACCTCATAAGGCTTGAGTGAGTAAGCAGCATGGTTGGAGAGTACGAGGGCTGGTCTGTTGATTACATTTCAAGGAAGGCAGGCATGGACAATAAAGTGCATCTCCTGAACATAGCAAGCTCTCCAGGGTCTGGTCACTGTTCTTCCAGCCTCATGTTGAACCTGCCATCTGAGCTGTGCTCCAGGGTCCCTCCTTAATATTGGCTCTGTTGAGATTTGGGGCATGATAATTCTTGGCTGTGGGGGCTCTCCTGGGTATTGCAGGATGTGTAGCAGCATCCCTGGCCTTCACGTGTTAGATGCTCTTGGTACCTTCTCCCCAGCTGCCACAACCAAGAATGTCTCGATATTACTGTGTGTCCCTCTGGTTAGAAACCAATACTCTGCCCTGTCTGCACACCTAAGTACTTTTCACTTTTGCTCCTGTAGGTTCTTTTTTTTTAATCAGGATACTGGTGTTAGAGGCAGTGACTTTACCCACTAAGCCACAATGCCAGCCCCTACACTTTTTTTTTTTTTTTTTTTTTTTTTAAGATTTATTTTTTATTTGAAAGGCAGAGTTACAGAGAGAGGAGGAGAAACAGAGAGAGGTCTTCCACTAGTTCACTCTCCAAATGGCCGCAAAGGCCAGGACTGGGCTGTGCTGAAGCCAGGAGCTTCCCCTGTATCTCCCTTATGGGTGTAGGGGCCCAAGCACTTGGGACATCCTCCGCTGCTTTCCCAGGCACATCAGCAGGGACCTGGATTGGAAGTGAAGCAGCTGGGACTTGAACCAGCGCCTATAAGGGATGCTGGCACCGCAGGCAGAGGCCTAACCTGCTACACCACAATGCTAACCCCATCCTACAGGTTCTTCTAACTTGAAATAGAAGCCTCCTCTACACTTCTGGTATAGTTTTTTGAAATTCATGTGTAGTCACGGCCTTAAAACAGTTCATAGAAAATGCTTATGAAAAACATTGCATGGATTTAAAAATTTTTTTGCACCAAAAATAATTTTACACTTTAGTTCCATTTTTCCACAGACTTTTTTGAAGTACTTGTCATGGCAGCCAGTATTTGTATGGGATGATGTAGCTTGCAGAGCATTTCTGATTCTGTTTTAATTGTTCTGTATTTCGGGGCTGTCGTTGTGGTGCAGAAGGTTAAGCTGCCTCCTGCGATACTGGCATCTCATATGGGTACGAGTTTGGGTCTGTTGCTCTATTTCCAATCCAGCTCCCTGCTAATGCACCCAGGAAAGCAGCAGATGATGGCCCAAGTCCTTGGGCCCCTACATCCATGTGGAAGACTTGGAAGAAGTTTTGGGCTCCTGGCTTCAGCCTGGTCCAGCCCCGGCCTATTAGGGAGTGAACCAGCAAAGGTAAAATCTCTCTCCCTCCCCCTCCCCCTCCCTTCCCTTTCCCCTCCCTTTCCCCCTCCCCCTCCCTTTCCTCCTCTCCCTACCTCCCCCCTCCCCTTCTCTCTCTGTAACTCTGCCTTTCAAATAAAAAAAAATGATCTGTATTTTTTTTGACAGGCAGAGTTAGACAGTGAGAGAGAGAGAGAGACAGAGAGAAAGGTCTTCCTTCTGTTGGTTCACCCACCAAATGGCCACTATGGCCAGCACTGTGCGGGTCCAAAGCCAGGAGCCAGGTGCTTCCTCCTGGTCTCCCATGCAGGTGCAGGGCCCAAGCACTTGGGCCATCCTCCACTGCACTCCCAGGCCACAGCAGAGAGCTGGACTGGAAGAGGAGCAACCGGGACAGAATCCGGTGCCCCAACCGGGACTAGAACCTGGGGTACTGGCGCTGCAGGCGGAGGATTAGCCTAGTGAGCCATGGCGCCGGCCAATTGTTCTGTATTTTGCAAGCATTTGTGGAAAAGCTTCTGGATGCCAGGGTTCCCGCCTCCTCCCCACTTGCTTTTCTGTCCTCAGCCTGTAACCACTATAGTCTCATTCATTGTGCTATTCTGTCAGCTCTTCTGCTACAGAAATGATTGACTGACAGTTGGGGGACATTATCACCTGCCCTTTTATTTGAAAGTCTGCTACAGAGAGAGAAGAAGAGACAGAGACAGAGAGAGATCTTCCATCTGCTGGTTCATTCCCCAGGGGCAGGGAGAAAAAGGGAGGGACATTGTGGTTAGTGGATTATTTTTATTCAACTAAATAAAAAATAAATCTTTTTTAAAAAATATTTATTTTTTTTAAAGGCAGAGTTACAGAGAGCATTCCCCAGATTGCCGCAATGGTCGGAGCTGGGCTGAGCTAAAGCCAGGAGCCAGGAACTTCTTCTGGGTCTCTCTGGGGGGTGCAGGGGCCCAAGGACTTGGGCCATCTTCTACTGCTTTCCCAGGCCATAGCAGAGAGCTGGATTGGAAGTTGAGCAGCCAGAACTCGAACCAGCTCCCATGTGGGATGCTGGCACTACAGGAGGCGGCTTTACCTGCTACACCACAGCTCTAGCCCCTACTCCACTTCTGATCCAGCTCCCTGCTAATGTGCCTGGGAAAGCAATGGAAGGTGGCCTGAGTCCTTGGGTCCTCCCACTCAGGTCTTGGCTCCTGACTTCCATTTGGTGCAGCACTAGACATTGCGGCCATTTGAGGAGTGAACCAGTGGGTGGAAGATGTCTCTCTGTCTTCCTCTCTCTGTAACTGCCTTTCAGATAAATAAATCTTAGAAAAGAAAAACGATTAGGACTGCTGCTTTGCATCAGTTTAAGCCATTACCTGCAATGCTGGCATTCTGTATGGGCACCTGTTCATGTCCCATCTGTTCTACTTCTGATCTAGCTCCCTGCTAGTGGCTTGATAAGCAGTGCAAGATGGCCCAAGTGCTTGGGCCACTCCACCATGTGGGAGACCTAGAAGAAACCCCCAGCTCTGGCCTGGCCTAGCCCTGGCTGCTCTGGCCATCTGGGGAGTAAACCAGTGGATGGAAGATTGTCTCTCCCCTTCTCTCTCTCTCTCTCTCTGCTTTTGAAAAAAAGAAAGAACAAAAGACAATTAGGACTGAAAATTCAAGAACTCATACATTTTTTTCTCTCTGGGTAGCATTCATACATGTTTGAAAAATAAAAGGCAGTGTGTGTTCAGCCTCCTAGTAGCACTGTAGTGCTTACAGATATATGGAACTCCTCACATTGACCCTAAGCGCATCCTTAGTATGAGGTGGGGGTTAGGGGATGGATAAGGAAAAACCGCTGACCTGTACCTCTTCCTTCTTCCTGTGACTCTCAAAACATATGACTCCCTCCTCTGTGCTTTCTGTATGCATCTTTTATGGCCTTCTGTGATGCCTGCTATTTATGGATCTGTGACTTCACTCTTAGTCTGCAAGGTCTAATTTACTATCATCCAAGCACTTAGCACAGTGTCGTGTACATCAAAGGCTCCTAAAGATGTCTGGTAAACTCTTTGAAACTTCTGTAAGCTGGACAGTGTTATCTCAAGCTGGTCCTAAAACAGGTAAAAAAAAAAAATTAGCTATTGCATGCTGTATAATAGCTTATTTTTTTTTTTTTTTTTTGACAGGCAGAGTGGACAGTGAGAGAGAGAGACAGAGAGAAAGGTCTTCCTTTTGCCGTTGGTTCACCCTCCAATGGCCACCGCGGCCGGCGCGCTGCGGCCGGCTCATCGTGCTGATCCGAAGCCAGGAGCCAGGTGCTTCTCCTGGTCTTCCATGGGGTGCAGGGCCCAAGCACTTGGGCCATCCTCCACTGCACTCCCGGGCCATAGCAGAGAGCTGGCCTGGAAGAGGGCCAACCGAGCCAGAATCCGGTGCCCCGACTGGGACTAGAACCCGGTGTGCCGGTGCCGAAAGGCGGAGGATTAGCCTATTGAGCCATGGCGCTGGCCCATAGCTTAGATTTTTAAAAATTTATTTTCTTTGTTTGAAAGGCACAGAGATACTCAAAATAAACATTGTTCACTTTCAGGGGACTTGATTTTAATCCAAAGGTTGAAAAGATCTAAAACAAACATACAACGTTATTGAACATCTGCATTAGTCTTTAAAATTACTCTGAAAATGGTAAAAAGCATGCACAGAGAGAAATATCTTTTCATTAAAAATATTTTTTATTTTATGTTTTTAAATTTATTTGACAGTAGAGTTATAGACAGTGAGAGAGAGAGAGACAGAGAGAAAGGTCTTCCTTCTGTTGGTTCACTCCCCAAATGGCTGCTACAGACAGCGCGCTGTGCCGATCCCATGCCAGGAGTCAGGTGCTTCTTCCTGGTCTCCCACGCAGGTGCAGGGGCCCAAGCACCTGGGCCATCCCCCACTGCCCTCCCAGGCCACAGCAGAGAGCTGGACTGGAAGAGGAGCAACCGGGACTACAACCCCGCGCCTATATGGGATGCTGGTGCTGCAGGCAGAGGATTAACCAAGTGATACACAGCGCCGACCCCTATTTATTTATTCGAAAGACTTACACAGAGAGAGGTCTTCCATCTGCTGGTTCACTCTGCAAATGGCCGCAATGTCCAGGGCTGGGCCAGACCGAAAGCAGGAGCCAGGAGCTTCATCCAGGTCTCCCTTGTGGGTGGTGCAGGGGCCCAAACTCTTTGGCCATGTTCTACTGCTTTTCCAGGCACACTAGCAGGGAGCTGAATTGGAAGTGGAGTAGCTGAGACTAGAAACAGCATCTGTCGGTATCACAGGAGGTGGCCTAACCCGCTGCACCACAGCATCGGCCCCACATCTTAAATTTTTAAAAACTTTATTTTCTTTATTTGAAAGGCAGAGAAAGAGAGAGAAGCCTCTTACCCCCTGGTTCACTCCCTAAATGTCTGCAACAACTAGAGCCGGGCCAGGCTGAAGCCAGGAACTGAAAACTCAGTCCAGGTTCTCCCAAGTGGGTGTTAGGGACTCAAGTGCTTGAGCTGCCGTCCTCTTCTTCCCAGAGTGCACGTTAGCTGGAAGCTAGAGTTGGGAGTGGAGTCAGGACTGGGAACCTAGGCAGTGGACATCCCTCCTGGACTCTTAACCACTGTACCAGTGCTCACCCCTGTATGTCACCGTAAAGCAGTGCTTGTTGCCCCAGCTGCGTGCCATGTTGAAGCAGTCAGCAATCTCCTGTTAGCACTACCACCACCTTTTCTTTAAGGTCTCTTAGGTATTTTAGAAAAAAGCAAAACCATGGGGAAAAATACAATGTCTGCATTTGATATTTGAAGCCTAGTCGTATGGAGCATTGAGACAGGTAGATGAAGCCAAGACTTGTGAATTGGAAGGTGTATTTCCCTAAAATGGTGACAGTCCTCAGTCTGTGCCCTTCTTTTTCACATAGTGTGGTATAGACAACTGGAAACTGGGCTTTCACAGACTCAGTCATGCTGTGAGTGGAGTGTTGATATAGCTCATTTTGAGCAGAGGTTCTGTGTGGCTCATTAGAAAAAGATGGATGGGGCTGGTCTTATGGCCCAGTGGGTTAAGCCACCATCTGTGACGCCAGCATCCCATACGAGCACCGATTTGAGCCCCAGCTGCTCCACTTCCAGCCCTGTTCCCTACTAATGCTTCTGGGAAAGCAGCAGAAGATGGCCTGAATGCTTGCGACCCTGTACCCACAGGGGAAATCCCAGGAGTTCTGGGCTTCTGGCCGTGGCCTGGCTCAGCCCCAGCCATTTGGAGCCATTTGGACAGTGAACCGCCAGGCGGAAGATTGATCTCTCTCTCTCTCTCTCTCTCTCTGTCTCTGTCTCTCTGTCTGTCTGTCTCTCTCTTTGTCTCTTTCTTTCTCTCTAACTCTGCCTTTTAAATAAGTAAATAAATCTTTAAGGAAAAAAATAGAAAAAGATAGGGATCTAGAGGTTGAGCTGTGACTATTGCCAGCAATGACTGCCCAGAAGTGTGGCTCAGTTACCTCTTGGTTTGATGCATTAGCTGTCACATACCTGAGCAGATTCTGACCTCTGCTTCAAATAGCTAAATATCTGTCATATGGAAGAGTATGGAAGAGAGATTCATGTGGGCCAGAGGAATGGGAAGATGGATTTCAGTTCAGAATAAGAAAAAGGTTTTTTTTTTTTTTTTTTTTTTTTTTTAAGATTTTATTTTTTCATTTGAAAGTCAGATAGAAGGGGAGAGTGTGGGGAGCAATCCGGACTAGACTAAGTTACTCGAATTAAGACTTATTCTATGCATCTGCTCTCCCACAATATGGCGCTGGGAGAGAAGTAAACAGCTTCCGCACAGCTGCCTCCAGTTCAACTAATAAACTGTAGGACTTGCTCCTGATTGGAGAGCAGCGTACTCGGCGTGTGGGCAGCCGAGTTAGGATTGGCGGGAGAGGACTATAAAGGAGGAGAGAGACGGCACGCACCAGGAACATCTATGGGGAACATCTAAGGGAACCCGTGCAGCCCCCGAGAGAACCGGCCGGCGGTGTGCCGCTCCCCTGCGGAAGTGGGGAATGTGGCCAGGGGGAACTGCCCTTCCACGGAGGTGGAAGGGATAGTAGCCAACCCGGGAAGAACCAGCAGCAAACCCGGGGAGGGCCGAGCAGACGAAAGAACAGCGCAGGGTCCTGTGTCGTTCCTCCATGAAGAGGGGGAGCGACATAATGGTGCCGTGACTCGGATAGGAAACCTGACTCGGATAGGAAACCTAGCTCGGATAGGAAACCTAGGTCGGATAGCAAACTTAAGAGGGAAGAAACGGGAAGAAGTGGAAAATACCGGAGAGAGAGACTAGCAAACAGCCTAGGGAAAAGCCGGACGAAAAGGGTGCCGGAAGAAGCTATTGAAAGCCTAGGCATAGACTCAGATACGGACTACGGGGGGAAGCTGGGAGAAATCTCTAAGGTCGAAAGCGAAAGTGAAAGCTAGAACAAACAGACTCGGATACGGACTCTGGGGAGAGGCCAGGAGAAATGAGGGAGGAATATCGTTGGAGGAAAGCTTGGGGAAACATACCGGGTAGAGAAAAATGTTAGGGAAATTGAAGCCGCGGGGGGCAGGCCGAGGCGGAAACGGAAGCCACTTTGGGGTTCTCAAGTTAGCCCGGGAATAGGGGGCGAAAAGTTGAAACCAGAAGCTGAAACGTGAGCCAGGTTGGGATCCGTCTGATTAGCCCGGGGAGCAAAGGACGGGAAGCCAAACCGTGGGGCGGAGACGTACGCTGGGTTGAATTCGCCAGGCTAGCCCGGGGAACTTAGATTGAATGCTAGTGGCGGACACGTAAGCTACGCTGTGTTACTCGCGGAAGCCGCCGCGCGCAGACAGAGCGTGCGGGGCTCAAGTACATAGGGAACGCGGGGCTAGCGCGGAGACCGCGGAGTGTGCGCGCAAAGCCGAGCCGCACAGAGCCGCGAAGCCGCGCGGAGCCGTGAAGCTGCCGGCAGGGCGAGGCGCCGGAAAGCTGCCGAGAAGCAGCCTCGGGGCGGGCGCAGCCGGGAAGCCGCGGGGATAAGAATGAGACCGGGAAGCTGCGGGGATAAGAGAAACAGAAGTTTAGAAGTAAAAGAGAAATAGGAATGCTGGAAGATAGAAGTAAAATGGGAGAAATAGGAATGCCCGGAGATAGAGAAATAGAGAAATAGAAAGGCCTCCCCTCAACATGGCAACGAGAAAGTTTGGATTCGGTCTGCCTGATTAAGTGAGGCGATGAGCACGATGAGCACCTGCGGCGGTTAGCAGCTTATGCGCCGCAGGTCACCGAAGACAGGCACGAATTAACATCAGTAAGGCCTCCCCACAAAAAGGCAATGAGAAGGCTTGGATTCGGTTTGCCTGATAGAGCTTGTAAGCCCCTGCAGGCAGAGCAGAGCATGCGCTGCGGGGCACCGAACACAGGCACGCATCAGCGCCTAAAAACCTCCTCATAACATGGCGAAGAGAGGACCCGGATTCGGTTTGCCTGATAGGACTTGTAAGAGCCTGTGGCAACTCTAGCAAGTAGAGCAGAGTGTGTGCCGCGGGACACCGAAGACAGGCGCGTATCAACGCCAAAAATAAAAAGAAAGGGGGATCTGTGGGGAGCAATCCGGACTAGACTAAGTTACTCGAATTAAGACTTATTCTATGCATCTGCTCTCCCACAATATGGCGCTGGGAGAGAAGTAAACAGCTTCCGCACAGCTGCCTCCAGTTCAACTAATAAACTGTAGGACTTGCTCCTGATTGGAGAGCAGCGTACTCGGCGTGTGGGCAGCCGAGTTAGGATTGGCGGGAGAGGACTATAAAGGAGGAGAGAGACGGCACGCACCAGGAACATCTATGGGGAACATCTAAGGGAACCCGTGCAGCCCCCGAGAGAACCGGCCGGCGGTGTGCCGCTCCCCTGCGGAAGTGGGGAATGTGGCCAGGGGGAACTGCCCTTCCACGGAGGTGGAAGGGATAGTAGCCAACCCGGGAAGAACCAGCAGCAAACCCGGGGAGGGCCGAGCAGACGAAAGAACAGCGCAGGGTCCTGTGTCGTTCCTCCATGAAGAGGGGGAGCGACAGAGAGAGAGAGAGATCTTCCATCCACTGGTTCACTCCCCAAATGGCCATAATGGCCTGGGCTGGGCCAGGCCGAAGCCAGGAGCCTAAGGTCCCCTCTGTGTCTCCCACGTGGGTGCAGGGGCAGAAACAATTGGGCCATCCTATACTTCTTTCCCAGAAACACTGGCAGGGAGCTGGCTCGGAAGGAGAGAAAGCTTTCTAAAAGTTAAGGCCTCCTCCTTACTTTAGGGGATTGGGGAATCCCACGCACAGGGGCTTTCTCCAGAATCCCTGGACAAACCACATAACGTCTCCTGAGCCTTTCCAGCTAGGAGCCCTCCTGCCCCTTTCCTAAAGGGAGCAAAGAACCAGGGGTAACTCACATTCATTGCATGTTTACAATATGATGTGATTATGTCCACTTTACAGTTAGGTAGATTCTCAGAGGAGTTGAGATGTTCACAGCCTCTTACCTTGTAAGTGGCTGAATTGGATTTCCAGCTGTGTGGTTTTTTTTTTGTTTTTTTTTTTCCTTGACAGGCAGGTGATGACAGTGAGAGAGAGAGACAGAGAGAAAGGTCTTCCTTTGCCGTTGGTTCACCCTCCAATGGCCGCCGCGGCCAGCGCGCTGCAACCAGCGCACCGCGCCGATCCGATGGCAGGAGCCAGGTACTTATCCTGGTCTCCCATGCGGGTGCAGGGCCCAAGGACTTGGGCCATCCTCCACTGCACTCCCTGGCCACAGCAGAGAGCTGGCCTGGAAGAGGGGCAACCGGGACAGAATCCGGTGCCCCAACCGGGACTAGAACCCGGTGTGCCGGCACCGCAAGGTGGAGGATTAGCCTAGTGAGCTGCGGCGCCGGCCAACAGCTGTGTTTCAAGTATTCAGATCTAAAGCTTATAGGATATTAAAGCATTTTATCCATTTTAAAATATGCAGACACTGTTGTGGGAGGCAGTGAGCTCTGGAAAAAGTGTCCACACGCAGTGTAGATAACAACTTGTTAGGAAATTTTTTTTTAATTTTCCAAACATATTTCTAATTAGACCTCAAAATACACTTCATTTTTAAAAGGACAGCGTGATTTATTTATTTATTTCTTTTTTAGATTTTATTTATTTACTTGAGAGGTAGAGTTATAGGCAGAGAGAAAGGTCTTCTGTCTTCTGGTACACTCCCAGATGGCTGCAACAGCCGGAGTTGGGCCAATCCAAAGCCAGGAACAGGAACTTCTTCCAGGTCTTCCATGCGTTTTGGGGGCCCAAGGACTTGGGCCATCTTCTACTGCCTTCTCAGGCCACAGCAGAGAGCTGGATTGGAAGAGGAGCAGCCAAGACTTAAACCTGTGTCCATATGGGATTCCGGTGCTGCAGGTGGAGGCTTAGCCTACTTTGCCACAGCACCAGCCCTTAGGAATGTTTTAGAGGAGATTGAAATGTCAGGCAGTTGTTGGATGAGATGATGTGTAAGGGCTCTTCTAATTTTTTGATGTCATCATCAGTCTTTTGTTCAAATCTGAAAAGCATACAGAGTGCTCTCTTTTAATTATATTGATCAAACAATTATTTTGTTTCAGTGAAGAAAATATTTGGAAGCTCTGTGAACACATCAAGAACCATGACCAGTACCCTTTGGAAGAGTGTTACGCTGTCTTCATATCTAATGAGAGAAAGATGGTAAGTTGGTGAATGATTGCAGAAAGGAAACACACCAGAAGCTAAATATAGCATGAGTTTAGTACTGTTCTGAAATGTGCTTTATAAAAGACAGTGACATTTTAAAGTTTGTTTTTGAATGAGATCTTTTTCCTTATAGGGCACAGTTGAGTTAGAAGAGTTTAGTCCCTTTTATGTAAGGAAATATGTGATTGTGTATTTACACAGGTTAAGAAAGGCCCCTTTCTTAGTTCTTTCTTAGTTACTAACAAAGAATTTTTTTTTTTTTTTTGGTAAACATGATGCTTTTTAACTCTGTCTTCTGAACCCATAAAAAGCATTAATTACCGTGTTACTGAGAGAATGCTAAATATAGACTCTAAAGAATGTGAAGCCCGCATTTGGGGATATGTGATCACAAATAAGAAGATATAGTACATAATAAACTTCCACATATTACCCAATACTAAAGCAGCTTTGTAATTTAAAGAGATTTCAGAGACCCGTTGCCAGAGTAACCATGACCATTAACATTAGACAATGAAAAGGCAGAGCAGGTAAAACACTGATGTGGGAATTCCATTTTCAGTATCACGGCAGGAAAGTTGTCCAGAATGGCCATCCTCCTTAAAGTTACAAGCCGTTGAATAAAATATGGAGAAAGAATCTTATACAAAGCATATAAAATCTAGCAATATAGTAATTATTAAACTGTTATCATAATATGCACATACAGAGGTAAATGTTGAACGAAAGCTGCTTCTGCTCTAAAGATATTGCTGAACCAACAGAATGTTAGTTCTGGTTTTCACAGTCTTCTAGAGTGCAAGAGTCAACTACAAATCCCAGAATCTACCAAAATCAGGGATTAAAATTCTAGATGCCCCACCCAGAAAGTTGAGAGCAAAGAAAAGTTATTGTCCAACTGAAAACCTTGATGAGCCAAGTAGACATTCTAATAATGTCTGTGATAATCATTCAAAAAATTGAAATATTTTTTTTTAATTTCCAAATTATTAGAAATGAAATTGGGGGAAAATACAATGAACTCAAAAAGAATCGTAAGAAGAGGAAAACATACATATTGCTTGCTGGACAAAGGAAGCAGCAAGATAATATCTGCAAATATAAGTGTAGTCAAATCATGCTAAGCAAAGTAGCAAACATTCTACTAAAGATACATTTTGTTATCCAGAAATAATAAAAAATCAGGCTATATTCTGCTTAAAGGAAGTATATGTAATATATGAGAAATCAGAAAATTTGAAAGAAAAGGAATGAAAAATAGGTCAGGCCAAATCCAATAAAAAGTCATATGGTGTAGCTATACAAATGTCATGTAAATTGACTCTAAAATATAATTTTAAATAAAGAGAGCAACAGTTTGACTTCTCTATATGAAAGTTTGATTTCTCTGTGTAAAAATTCTGTATTCTCCTCTGCATAAAAGAGCATAGCTTCAAAATCTCACGCTTAGAACTGCGTCTCCTCCAGCCCCTGGCTGTGGGTTCCCTAACTTAAAGCTTTTTAACTGCCGTGATTGAGCCACGTACTCTCAGGTCTGAAGTAAAGATTTGTCTCTGGAGTTTAGATAGCAAAAGCAAGCCTGTGTATTTTGTAAACACTTTAGAAAGCATCATTTCATTTTACCCTAGTGAGAGCCATGAGGAATAGGCAGTTCTGGATAACTTGTTTCATTTTATAGAGGAGGAAGTAGAAGGCTCAGGGAGCTCCCTTGGTTAATACGTGGGAAGCCAGACCTGAAGTTGCCAGGCCTTTCCACTCCCCAGAGAGTACAGATCTGCAGTTGTGAACTTTCACTAGGAAAGGACGCTCAGTAGGATTTGCTTTTTTTTTTTTTTTTTTTTTTTTTTAAGAAAGATTTATTTATTTGAGGAGTTAAAAAGAGAGGGAGAGAGAAAGGTCTTCCATCTGCTTGTTCACTCCCTAAATGGCTGCAATGGGTGGAGCTGGACCAATCTGTAGCCAGGAGCTTCTTTTGAGTCTCCCACATGGGTGCAGGGGCCCAAGCACTTGGGCCATCTTCTGCTTTCCCAGGCCACAGCAGAGAGCTGGATGGGAAGAAGAGCAGCCAGGTCTCGAACTGGCATCCGTATGGGATGCTGTATACAGGTTACCTGCTACGCCGCAGTGCCAGCCCTTCTTTTTGTTTTTTAAAGATTTATTTATTTGAAAGGAAGAGTGACAGAGATCTTCCATCTGTTATACTCTTCAAGTGCCCACAACAACCAGGGGGTAGGCCAGGCGTAAGCCAAGAGCCAGGTATTCCATCTGGGTCTTTCATGTGTATGGTAGGAATCCAAGTACTTGGCCATCATCCATTGCCTCCAAGGCACATTTAGTAGGGAGCTGGATTGGAAGTGTGGTGTAGCCAGGACTTGAACCAGGTACTCCCACATGGATATGGGCTTCCTAAGCAGGAACTTAACCTACTGCACCACAATGCCAGCCCCTGCATTTCTTTTTAAAATTTTATTTTTAAAGGTTATTTCTCTGAGAGACAGAGAGCTCCCGTCTGTTGATTGACTCCCCAGATGAGCAGAACAAGCTGAAGCTGGGAGCCAGGAGCTCAGTGTGGGTCTCCCACACTGCTGCCTTCCGTGTTCTGCATTAACAAGATGCTGGTGCCAGGGGCTGGTGCTGGGTGTAGAACCCAGACATGCTGATGTGGGACTCAGGCATCCTAACCAGCATCCTAACCACTGGGCTATGTGCCTGCCTTTGCGTTTCTTTTTATTCATTCATTCTTTCTCCTTGATTGTTGGTTGTCTAGAAATCATTTATTTCTCATTTATGTATTGCTTTACATACTTTGGCAGTGATTTAACTGAAGGTGTGGCTTATCAAATTTATAATATTTTGTAGATACCTATTTGGAAACAACAGGCAAGACCCGGGAACGGACCTGTGATCTGGGTAAGCAGGTTAATCCAGAGAGCCTCTGATGCATTCTTGCTTGTAATCCCTGTGTGGTCTGTGCACTTTAGCAAAGCAGAAATGACAGGGACCGTGGAGAAGGGCTAATTTACCTACCAATAAATGGACCTTTTGAGAATAGATGTTGGCACGAAACAGGCTAAACCCTTGGCCTCAGCGAGTTTGTTTTCGTGTTTCCTTTCCTTGCACGTGATCTTCTCTGATGCTGAAGTCCACACCCAGCAGGGCTGGGGTTAGGAGCGTGGGCTCTGGAGTCTGGTGAGTGAGGCAGAAATCCCTGTGACCTGGCGATGGTGCTTACCCTGTCTCTGCAGTGTCCTCTCTGGTCAGCGAGGTTGTGAGGCTTCAGGGAGGTAATGTCTAGGACGCTTTCTGCTTGGATGTGGGACCATAGCTGGTACAGGTCCTTGAGAAGTATTAGCTGTGATCATCCCCACCCCTGTGTCACCCCCGTTGCAGACTGTATGTCTGCTCTGAAGTCATCGCCATCGCTGGTCGGCTCTGCTGTTTCCAGTGTGGTCTTCTCCCTGCCTAAGGACACTTGCAGGGAAAGGATCCTGGTCATGTGCCCCCTACACAAGGTCTCGTGGAAGCTCAGGTCGGGAATCCTGTAGCAAGAATTCTCCCCACCCTGTGGCAGATTTGTCCCTGACACACTGCCATCCTGTTGTAGGAAATGGTTAGGCCTTGCCAAGTGCTTAGAGACGACCAAACCCCAAGAAGCAGGTCCCCTCTAGGCCAGCACCCCTTGCCCTGGCCTGACAGGGTCTTTCCCTGGCTGTTGGGGTTTGCATTCCCATGCCACTTCAGGAAGTGCGGCTTCTGCTGGGCTCAGCATTCCCTGATTTCACACCTGTGCTGGGAAGAGGATTCTTAGTTGGGGTCTGATTTCCTTCTAATTTCATCGACCACCTGAATCTGGGAGTGTGAGCCTGAACCGATGGGGAGGCTGCGGGTAGTCATTGTTGGGGCCTGTTCACAAGTTGCACCATCTTTATAGGAAGCTCTCCCCTTTAGTGATGGCGTCCGTTGGCCATCAGGGAAATTCCCCTTGGCAGTTGGGCCCCCCTGCCTCTGTTTCTTGGTTGGCTTTTTTTTTTTTTTAAAGATTTATTTTATTTATTTTAAAGACAGAGTTACAGAGAGAGATAGATCCAGAAAGAGAGAGAGGTCGGTCTTCCATCCGCTGGTTCACTCCCCAATTGGCTGCAAGGGCTGGAGCTGAGCCGATCTGAAGCCAGGAGCTTCTTCTGGGACTCCCACATGGGTCCAGGGGCCCAAGGACTTGGGCTATCTACTGCTTTCCCAGGCCATAGCAGAGAGCTGGATCAAAAGTGGAGCAGCCAGGACCCAAACTGGCACCTATATGGGATGCCTTTGCTACAAGCCAGGGTTTTAACCTGCTGTGCCACAGTGCCGCTCCCCCCTTGGTTGGCTTTTTTAAATTATTTATTTATTTATTTATTTTTTTGACAGGCAGAGTGGACAGTGAGAGAGAGAGAGACAGAGAGAAAGGTCTTCCTTTTGCCGTTGGTTCACCCTCCAATGGCTGCCGCATCCCACGCGCTGCGGCTGGCGCACCGCGCTGATCTGAAGCCAGGAGCCAGGTACTTATCCTGGTCTCCCATGGGGTGCAGGGCCCAAGGACTTGGGCCATCCTCCACTGCACTCCCGGGCCACAGCAGAGAGCCGGCCTGGAAGAGGGGCAACCAGGACAGAATCCGGTGCCCCGACTGGGACCAGAACCCAGTGTGCCGGCGCCGCAAGGCGGAGGATTAGCCTGGTGAGCCGCTGTGCCGGCCCTTTGGTTGGCTTTTAAAAAGGCCAGCTGTTTACAGAGTTATTCTCCAGTTACATTGTGACGCAGACTCTCCTTCTATCTCCACTTGTGAGCCTGGGAAGTGGAGGGGTTGAGATTTGAACCAGGTACTTGCCTGCCCTTGCCTACAAGGTTCCCTGTTCTGTCTCTTATTCACTCTGTACTATACACTTGGGATTCCCACTCACTTCTCCAGGAACGCCTTGCAGGTAAGAACTTGTAATTTTTATCTTTGTGTCTATGTTTCAGCAGCACAGTTTCCTATTATTAATAAGGAGCAAGTACTTAAAAATAAGTTATAATGAGAGTCTGAAGTGAGCTAAGGCAGAGATGACTTCTGGCAGGGGTAGAAGTTCCCAAGTGGATTCCTGGGGGAGAAAGCTTTTGAGCTGGAGCCTGTGTGGCAGAGGGAGGCCGGGCAGGTTGCTGCAGGGGATGGAGTACCATGAGCAAGGCCCATGGAAGGGAATGGAGGACTGTTAGGGGAGCAGCTGTGAGTCACTGAGCAGGAGCACAGAGAGTGTCTGTTTCTGCCTTCCCAAGACAGAGTTGGAGACAAGCAAAGCCCTCGCTCTTATGACTCAGCAGTTCCAGTCTCGTTGCCTTTTCCACTTCCCAGGGGTCGAATGGGCCGAGATGCAGTAACGGGCTTTGTAAACTCTGAGCTATGTGCTGTGGAAGCGGAAGACGGTCGGTAGAGCGTGTGTTTTATCATACTGCTGCCTGTGAGAGCATTTTACCCCTCAGGAACCAAAGCAGCAGACTGCCCTCATGTCCCTTGATAACTGGAGGTCCCCTTCAGCCCTCGGCTGCGCTGGTGAGAGAGAGAGAGTGTGTCCATGCTGTGGGGCTGAGCAGGAGAGGCTGTCCTTAACCTTACCCTAATGCCTACAGATTGCAGCTCGGCTGTTGTTCAATTTTTCCCCTTTTAATTAGGAAAATAGCACAGAACTGAAAAGTTACATCCTGATTTCCTCTCCAGGCTAGCTTCTCAAGTCGTCCCCTTTGAGGTTTTTGGGGTAGTGGTTAAGCTGTCAGGTAAGATGCCTGCATCCCACATGGGAGTCCTTGGGTTTGATACCTGGCTCTGGTTCTGACTCTGACTTCCTGCTAATGCAGACTGTGGGTGGCTTAAGCAGTTGGGTTCCTGCCACCCTTGTGGGAGACCTGAGTTGAGTTCCCAGCTTCCAGCTTTGGCTTGGCCCAGCCTCGGTGGTTGTTATGGGCATTTGGAAAGTAAACAAATAGATGAGAGTTCTCTCTGTCTTTGTTTCTCAAATAATAAATAGACAAGAAGTCCCCTTTGTTAATTGTTCAGAGGAGATCCTTACACACTTCCTCTGTACTCATGCATGCATATGTACTTCTGAATCAAATGTGTGTCCTTATATGCACATGGCTTACAAAAAATAAAGCAGGGGGCCAGTGCTGTGGAGTAGCAGGTAAAGCTGCTACCTGCAGTGCCAGTGTCCCATATGGGCACTAGTTCGAGTCCCATGCTACTCTACTTCTGATCCAGCTCTCTGCTATGGCCTTGGAAAGCAGTAGAAGATGGCTTAAGTCCTTAGGCACCTGCACCCTTGTAGGAGACCTGGAGTAAGCTCCTGGCTCCTGGCTTTGAATTGGCCCAGCTCCAGCCATTGTGACCATTTGAGGAGTGAGCCAGCGGATGGAAGGCTTCTCTCCTTCTCTACCTCTGCCTCTCTGTAACTGTATCTTTCAAACAAACACATAAATCTTAAAAAAAAAAAATGTGTTGATATTCTGCACTTTGCTTCGTCTGTCCAGCTATATACATGGAATTTTTTTTTAAGATTTATTTTTTATTTATTTGAAAAGCAGAGTTAGAGAGAGAGAGGGAGAGGGAGAGACAGAGAAGTCTTCCATCCACTGGTTGACTCCCCAAATGACCACAATGTCTGGGGCTGGCCAGGCCAAGGCCAGGAGCCAGGAGCTTCTTCCAGGTCTCCCACATGGGTGCAGGGGCCCAAGGACTTGGGCCATCCTTCACTGCTTTCCCAGGCCATATGCAGGGAGTTGGATGGGAAGCAAAGCAGCTAGGACTTGAACTGGCATCCATATGGGATACTGGCGCCACAGGTGGTTGCTTTACTCACTGTGCCACAACACTGGTCCCAATGACATGGACATTTTTGCATTAAAAAAAAAAAGATTTAATTATTTCCTTGAAAGGTGTAGTTGCAGGGAGGGAGGGAGGAAGGGATAGAGGGAGTGAGAGAAAGTCTTCTATCCCCAAATGGCCCCAATGGTTCACTCCCCAAATGGGCCCAATAGCCAGGGCTAGCCAGGAGCTTCTTCTAGGTCTTCTGTGTGGGCGCAGGGACTCAAGTACTTGAACCATCTTCTGCTTTTCCAGGTACACTAGCAGAGAGCTGGATGGGAAGTAGAGCAGCCAAGACTTGAACCACCGTCCATATGGAATGTTGGCGTTGCAGCCGGCAGTGTAATCCACTATGCCACAACGCTGGCCCTGACATTTTTGCATTTTCCACATAAATGTACTGATGTCTTTTATCATCTGCGTGGTATTTGATTATACGGCTGTGACACAGTTTACTCAGCGTTCGCTGCTTGATAGGCTCCTGGACTTTTCAAAATTATAAACAGTGCCGCGGAGAGTTTCTTCATGTTTACACTTCACGCGCTCATGGCCATTTTTCGGTGGAATAGTTTCCTAGAGGTGAAGTTGCCGGGTCAAAAGGGTATACAGTTAATGTCTGTAACCATTTCCATCGTTTATTTGACCACCTTCCCAGACACTGGACTTTTAGTCTGTTTTTAGGGTTTTGTGTTTGCTTTATTGTATTTTGCTGTTTTAAGGAGGGTTGTATTAGTGTTGTACTTGTAACCTTTTTTTTTTTTTAATGTGCATTAAGGGGCCTTGGCATTCACCACCCAGATGTGCTTTTCTTCCTAGGATTACCACGTTGTTTTGCTCCATGTGTCAAGTGGAGGACAGAGCTTCATCTATGACCTTGATACTGTCCTGCCCTTTCCCTGTCCCTTTGACACTTACGTAGAAGATGCCTTTAAGTCTGATGATGACATTCACCCACAGTTCAGGAGGTGAGGAGATTCGGCTTGGATTTACGTACATACTTTCTGAAGTAAGACACTGGGATCATGCTAAGGTTATTATTTTATTTTTTTTTATAAAGATCACTTGTCTTGGCATCATCACTGAGTTGATATTTTGATATTTTGAATGACGTGCATGCTACACTAGAGATTCCAGATGTTTTAAAAGTTTTAAAGGTTACCCATCGCATAAAAGGTTGGGAGTCTTTAAAGTTGTGTGATGATCTCAGACATTTTCTTTCAGGCATGCTGGGGAGTTCTCTCCTGCTCTTGTTTGCTCAGGCGGAATGAACGCCTCATGCTGGCAGCACCAGAAAATCATGCAGTTTACCCCAGTACACAGCTGAGTCAGAGGAGGCAGCCTTTTCTGCCTAAAAACAGGCATCCATTCTGTGCCTTTGTAGCTGTGGATTTCAGCTGGCTTCCCTATGTACAGTAAAGCTGCACATGTATTTGTGTTTTGCCAGCAGTACAAACACATGTGAGTGGTTTGCACTCATCATAGGAACCGAGTGCATCTGAAAATGGAGGTACAATTTCCAGTGTGATGCCTTGCTCATGTCAGTGTGTGCTGATTTACGTGCAGGAAATTTAGAGTGATCCGTGCAGATTCATATCTGAAGAACTTTGCTTCCGACCGATCGCACATGAAAGACTCCAGTGGGAACTGGAGGGAGCCGCCCCCGCCTTATCCCTGCATTGAGACTGGAGGTGAGCCAGGCAGGCCTTCCCGGAAAGGTTTCTGATCGAGCACTGCACAGCTCAGCATTTTCTCTTAACAAGGACAAAAATGAGATCATTCTTTGGCTAAAACTCCCTGAGTGGTGAGAAGGTGAGAGAGAGCACTTGTTCTGTGTGTTGAATTCATTAATGGAGCCACACAGAACAGGACTGGAAAGCATAGGAACTCATGGGAGAGGCACACAGAACCACGCCACTGGCACACTGCTGGGCTGTTACATGGTCCTGGGCATTGGGAGGTTTAGCACTGGGGCTAGTAGCACCTTGCTCGGGTAGGGTTTCATGTGATGGTGAAAAAAATTCCCTTATAGCATATGAAATGTCATTTCACTGATTGGGTAATGAAATCTGAATTAGAGGGAGGTGAGAGCTAGCAAGTTTTATTGTACCACTCATTGCATTTGTGTGCTTTTAGGCAGCAATCCAAATGATCATTTTCTGAGATTTAAGGAGATAAAAGGTTCTTCACACTATTAATGCTGTTTGGCATTTGTCTGAGTTTGTAACCTTTTATGATTGTAAGTAACTCACAGCATTTCCCTCTGTTGGTGAGATCATCCCAACACGTGGACCATACAGTCTGTGAAAGTGTTTTATGAGCTATTCAGTGCACCAGAGAAATCAGTGAGGTGTCACTCAGTGAGTGGTGCGGACACATTCTGAGTAATGTGTTGCTAGGTGATTTTGTCTTGTGCAAACATCACAGTGTTTTTGTACCAGCTAAGGTGGCTGTGATGTCACTGGGTGATAGAATGGCATAAGACCCCTTTGTATGTGTGATCTGTCATTGGCTCAAGCATTGTTATGTGGCACATAGCTATATTAATAGTTCAGTGAGGAAGAAAATAAAATTGTGGTGTTTGAAGGGCAAGAACGCTGACCGAGGGTTCAAGCCCTGATGTCTTGAGGCTCACTGTAAAAACCTCTCATAATTAAAAAATTGTATATTGAAATTGCTTCCCAGTTCACCAGCTCACTTTGGTTGCTTTGGAATTGGGAAAGCTTCTGGGTCAGGAGAGGGCCTCGTAGGTCCACCCACTGTGCAGGGCCAGCTCTAGGCCTCAGCACCTACCTTCAGTACCTACCTACCCTGTATCTTTTGGATGTAGCTACCCCAGACAGAGCCTTGCACACAGTAGGCACAGAATAAACAAACACTATCTTGCCAGCACTGATTCTATTTGGGCCATTTCTTAGTTATTGATTTTTTAAAGTTTTACTTATTTTTTATTACTTATTTATTATTTTTATTTATTATTATTATTATTATTATTTATTTATTTGAAAGAGTTACACAGAGCAAGGAGAGGCAGAGACAGAGACACACAGAGAGAGAGAGAGAGCGAGCGAGCTCTTCTATCCGATGGTTCACTCCCTAATTGGCCACAATGGCTGGAGCTGCGCGATCTGAAGCCAGGAACCAGGAGCTTCTTCTGGGTCTTCCACGTGGTTGCAGGGGCCCAAGGACTTGGGCCATCTTCTGTTTTCTCAGGCCATAGCTGAGAGCTGGATTGGAAGTGGAACAGCTGGGTCTCAGACTGGCACTCATATGGGATGCTGGTGCTTCAGGCCAGGGCGTTAACCTGCTGTGCCACAGCGCCGGCCTCTAAAGTTTTACTTATTTATTTGAAAGGCGGAAATACAGAGAGAGAAGGGGAGATAGAGATAGATAGATAGAGATCTTTCATCCACTGTGTTCACTCTCCAAATGGCTGCAACAGCCGGGACTGGGCCAGGCCAAGGCCAGGAACCAGGAGCTTCTTCTGGGTCTCCCACGCAGGTGCAGGGGCCCAAGGACTTGGGCCATTTTCTACTGCTTTTCCAGTCCATAGCAGAGAGCTGGACTGGAAGAGGAGCAGGCAGGACTCGAATTGGCACCCATATGGGATGCTGGCAGCACTATAGGTGGCGGCTTTACCCGCTACACCAATAGCACCGGCCCCCATTCCTTAGGTTTTGTTAACTGCTCCTCATTCGATGCTATTTTGTGCCAGACTTTTGCCAACTCCTTTACATACTAGTTTAATTTCATCTTTACCACAACCCAAGTTTTATTTTCTTCCATGATAAATGAATAAAATGAAGAGAATGAAGGTTAAATAAGTGCCTTGCCTGAAGTACACAGTGCTGGAGGGAGAATTTCTTTTTTTTTTCTTTTCTTTTTTTTTTTTTTTTTTTTTTTTTGACAGGCAGAATGGACAGTGAGAGAGAGAGACAGAGAAAGGTCTTCCTTTGCCGCTGGTTCACCCTCCAATGGCCGCTGCCGCCGGCGCGCTGCGGCCGGCGTACCACACTGATCCGATGGCAGGAGCCAGGTACTTATCCTGGTCTCCCATGGGGTGCAGGGCCCAAGTACTTGGGCCATCCTCCACTGTACTCCCTGGCCATAGCAGAGAGCTGGCCTGGAAGAGGGGCAACTGGGACAGAATCTGGCGCCCCGACCAGGACTAGAACCCAGTGTGCCGGCGCCGCAAAGAGGGAGAATTTCATACATGCCTCATGACGTAGTTTTTTGTCAGGAGTCTCCTGAACTTGAGATTGAACCAGAAGGATTCCACTCTGAAGTGTGGAGTAAACATCTGGATAATTTAACTAGATTGTAACATTCTCTCATGTGGTAAATTAATTGCCTGAAACCATATATTTATCAAAGGAATACATTAGGGATTAGGATAAGTGTGAATTGCTTTTAGCTAATCAGTAGTGCTTTATAAAAAAAAATTAAGATTTAGAAAAAAAAATGATTCAAGAAAGTAAACTTAAAAAAAAAAAGATTATTTATTTAAATGCAGGATTACAGAGAGAAAGGAAGAGAGAGAGATCCTCCATCTGCTGTTTCACTCCCCAGATGGCTGCAATGGGCTGGGCTGGGCTGTTCTGCACCCCTTCATGTGGGTGCAGGAGCCCAGGAACTTGGGCCATCCTCTGCTGCCTTCCCAGGCACATTAGCAGGGAGCTGCATCGGAAGTGGAGCAGCCAGGTCTTGAACTGGTGTCCATATGGGATATTGGTGTTGTGGGCAGTGGCTTTAATGTGCTGGCCTCAAGTGCCAGTGCTGGCCTCAAGAAAACAAACTTTAATGCATGTTGGATACATGTGTTAACAGTAGCAGCTTAGCATTTGGTAGGTTTCCTGTGTTTGTTGTATATCATTTATAATACTGTACATTTAGTGAATTCAGTGGCCATGTGTCTGCAGGAGGATCACTGTTTTGATTCAACATTTAATGTGTTTTGAAGAAAGCCACTTGGGTTTTTCCTGGCAGGGAAACAGATTTACCATGAGGATGTGAATTAGTCCTTTGGCAGCTTTGGGAGTTATCAGGCCTACTGATTTCTGGTGCTGCTTCCCCTGGCTTCATGAAGTTTCACCCCATGTAAGAGATCAGTGCTTGGATGAAGACTTGGCTGCGGCTGGGTAGGGGGAATCCCTCAGCAGATCGCTGGAACTCTTTTCTGTGTAGCTGTCTCCTCTGTGATACACCACCCCTCAAATCCTGGGCCTTCCAGAACTTCCATTTCTGTCTTCTCGCCTTGGGAAACTGCTTGGCCCTTTGTGCCCTGTCGCTGCTGTGGTCCTCAACCCCTCAGGCAGTGCCAGCGAGGGAGTCCCAGGGCTGCCCTCTTTTGTGTCTGTTCCTTAGAGATGGCAGGCCTGTGCTGCCCATTGTCCACTGTCTGGGAACAGTTGTTCCATATAGGTTGCCTGGTTTTCTCTAAGTATATGGTAGACGTGCAGTTGCTGTAACAGTTCTTGGATAGGCAGAAGCAGAAATCTGTACATATGTCTAAAAGTTTTTATTTTGGACATGGAAGGTTTAAATTATATATGAGAATAAAAGAATGCATCAGACTGTCAGCACTTAGCAGTTCAGAGCTCATTGATCCATTTGTGCCCATCTACTTTCTCCCTCCTGTATTACTTTGAAGCAAATCCAAAATATGTCCTTTTAGTATATATCCCTAAAATGTAAGGATTCCTTTTTTAAAAATACGTGGCTGGAATACCATTGTTACATCTATTGTAATAACATTTTTTTAAAAGATTTATTTATTTTACTTGAAAGAGTTACACAGAGAGAGGAGAGGCAGAGAGAGAGAGAGGTCTTGCATCTGCTGGTTCAATCCCCAGTTGACCACAACGGCCAGAGCTATGCTGATCTGAAGCCAGGAGCCAAGAATTTCTTCTGGGTCTTCCACGAGGGTGCAGGGACCCAAGGACTTGGGCCATCTTCTACTGCTTTCCCAGGCTATAGCAGAGAGCTGGATAGGAAGTGGAGCAGCTGGGACTCGAACCAGCACCCATATGGGATGTTGGCACTGCAGGCGGCAGTTTTACCCGCTACGCCACAGTTCTGGTCCTATAATAACAGTTCTTTAAAGTCATCATGCATATATATCTAGACAGTGTTCAAACTTAGTTATCTCATGAAGTTCTAGTTTTTTTAAACATTATTTATTTACTTGAAAAGCAGAGTTATGGAGAGAGAGAGATAAAGAGGTATTCTACCCACTGGTTCATTCCTCCAAATAAGTTGCAATGGCCAGAGCTAGGCCATTCCGAAGCCAGGAGCCTCTTTGGATCTCCCACATGGGTGCAGGTGCTCAAGCACTTGGACCATCCCCTACTGCTTTTCTCAGGCCATTAGCAGGGAGCTGGATCAGAAGCGGAGCAGCCAGAACATGAACCAGCATCCATAAAAGATGCTGGCTCCATAGATCGTGGCTTTACCTGCTAGGCCGTGGCGCCAGTCCCTTAACCTTTTTTTTTCTACTTTGTTTATTCAAATCAGGGTCCAATTGAGGCTCCCATATTATTCTTGCTTGATATGTCTCTTTTTTGCAAGATTTATTTGAAAGACAGGGTGATGAAGGGAGGGAGGGAGAGAGAGAGAAATAAGATCAGAGTGATCTTCCATTTGCTGGTTCACTCTGAGAGAGGTAGCAGGGAGAGATATGTAGATCGAGAGTGATCTTTCATCTGCTAGTTCACTCCTTGAGTGCCTGCAATATCTGAGGCTGGGCCAGGCCAAAGCTAGGAGCCAGGAATGTCATCTGGGTCTCCCACACGGGTGGTAGGAATCCAAGCAATTGGGTCACCATCTGCTGTCTTTCTAGGCACATTAGCAGCAAATTGGATTGGAAGTGTGGAGGCCAGGACTCACACTGGCACTCCAGTACAGGATGCTGGCATCCCAGGTAGTAGCTTAAACTGTTATGCCATGATGCCTGCTCTGATACGTCTTTTTTTTTTTTTTTTTTTTTTTTTTTACAATTTATTTATTTGAAAGGCAAAGTTACAGAGGCAGAGAGAGAGAGGTCTTCCATCCACTGGTTTGGTCCCTAGATGGCCATAACAAATGGAACTGCGCCAATCCAGAGCCAGGAGCTTCTTCTAGGTCTCCCACACCGGTGCAGGGGCCCAGGTGCTTGGGTTATCCTCCACTGCTTTCCCAGGCCATAGCAGAGAGCTGGGTTGGAAGTGAAGCATCCAGGACTTGAACTAGTGCCTATATGGGATACCAGCACTGCAGGCAGCGGCTTTACCTGCTACACCACAGCACCAGCCCCCTGACATGTCTTTTAAAAGTCTCATTAACTTTTTTACTTGTAATTTGAAGAAACTGGGTCTGAGAGAAACAGTCTGGCTTTGCTGATTATATCTCGGCATGTTCTTTGAATTTCCTGTACATTGGCCATTGAAACCACTAAATTGGCTGTTTGATTATTCATGTACTTTTTCACTTTTATTTTGAAATAATTTTGGTTTCTAGGTAATTTGCTGAAACAGGACAGAGTTTCTGTGTAGTTTTCACTTAGGTTCCCTTAGTGTTAAGTCTTACATAATAGCAATACAGTTACTTGAACCAGGAAAATGATACAATGGCACAAAAACAGTGATATATTATTATGACACAGTACTATTAACTTCTTTAGGTTTTGTTTTTTTCTCTAATTTGCTTGTTCTGGTCCAGAATCTAACCCCATGATATTATGGTTACCTTTTCATGTCTTTCCAGTTCCCTCTGATCTGTGCTAGTTTTTTTCTCCCTATGTTTCTTTTACAGCCTTTATGCTTTTGAAGCCTGTTATTTTGTAGGGTGTCCCTCGCTTTGGGTTTGTGTGACGTTTTGTCGTGATGAGGTAGAGGTTGTGCCAAAGGCCAGCATACCGCAGAAGTGACATTGAACCCTTACCCACTTGAACAGTTTCCCTCCTGTGGTGTTTGGAGTTGTTTTGTTGCTGTTAAACCCAAATCGTGTTTTCAGTAGACATTTCTTTCATGTATTTTTCTAGATTCCAAAATGAACCTGAATGATTTCATCAGTATGGACCCTAAGGTGGGATGGGGCGCTGTCTACACGCTATCCGAATTTGCACATCGGTTTGGCAGTAAAAGCTGCTGAGCTCGACATCAGGACGTGGAACTGTGGAAAAATTTAGGACCTGAACAAGCCATCCCTTCACTTAGGACAATGAACATTATGGTACAGTTGGCCTGGAATTATGTTTTTCCTCCCTTAATTCAATTGAGTGGAAACACGAATGAACACAAGTATAAACACACTAAGTAAAAAAAAAATTTTTTTTTTTTTTGCTGTGTCAAGTTGAAACTTGATTTAGCGTGTAAGCTAAGAAATTCCTGTGGCTCACTTGTAAGGTGTATGATGACTTCCGCCAGTGATTGCTCCTGTTGGGTGTGGACTGAGCCCTGGGTCCTCCTGTGTGTTCTGGATGTCTGCAGTGTCTCTCCAGCTGCACTGGAAGCTCCTGGGGGCAGAGCCGCGGCGCCTTGCTCTGGGAAGCTCTGATGCTCGTGTGAGGTGCCCATGAAACATTTTCTTGTGACCGTGCTGCTGTTTTTAAAAGGGATAATGTTGTGAGCTGAGTCAGCAATAAATATTAGTCTTCCTGGGCTGTGATGTTTAGAAGATCGCAGTCCTCTCTTACTTGGCCTGTTTATTTATGGTTTTGAATAAAATTGATTGAGAATTATTTTTGTTTTGAAGATTTTTGTGTCATTGTTGATGATCTGAGACACCCAACAGTGTGTCAGTCATAGATGAGAACCAGTGCTTTAAAATTCATTTATCTCCTCTGCCTTTGTGAGGGTGTCTTGGAAATCTGGCTTTAATCATGTCATTCCAAATAAAAGATATTTGACATTAACCTGGCATATTGTACCAGCTCTCATTCATGTTTGTGTGGTTCCATTGTGAAAACGAATGAC
This sequence comes from Oryctolagus cuniculus, assembly GCF_964237555.1. Classification (NCBI taxonomy): domain Eukaryota; kingdom Metazoa; phylum Chordata; class Mammalia; order Lagomorpha; family Leporidae; genus Oryctolagus; species Oryctolagus cuniculus. The sequence goes on from NC_091437.1 coordinate 149,160,460, forward strand.
TTCCTACAGCAAGGATGACTAAGCTTTTGTTCTTAGATGAGTCTTGGCCTTATTAAGACACTCGGGTTTGATGTGAGTCATCTGCTTTGTGCTGTGGAGGGTAAGACTTAGACATTTACTGAAGCATCCAATAGTCTAAGGGAATGTGACTGAGCGCATTGGTTCAGATGACCAGGAAGATTCTGGGAGAAAGCCAGGGAGCTTTTGGTAGGAAGAATATAGATACCACCTCTTAAGTTGTTTTATAACAGAGCTAAATATGGAGCCCACCCTGAGATCTCTTCATGGAGTTTCAGAGGGCTTATCAAGTTCATGGCTAAAGTAAAGAAGATAAATTTTGGCAGGCAGTGCTGCAAAAAGACTTTGTCCTGAGCAGAAACGTTTCAGGGAGATCAAAGGACCATAAACTCATTTACAAGTGGCTCTTTTGAGTTTTTCTTGCCAATTTTATAAGCAGATTTTCAATCTGATATTCAGAAGCATGTCATATAGTACAGACAAATCAGACAATGTCTCGCCTTGAAATTGAAATTGAAATTGAAATTGAAAACTCACTACTTCCAGCTGGTGTAAGGAACAAGGTTTTGTAGTTTTAAGCTTGATGAAGTATCCTGTGATCATAACCTTGACTTGCTTGAAGGCATAGAGGATTTCTGTGCTTTGGGGGAACTCTTAGTGCATTTCCTGCAGTCCAGGTGGCCCCTAGGTGTAAGCAGGAAGTCTGTGTTGGGCCTCCCTGGTGGACAGACCTAAGAAGGACGCACCAGAGTGTTCTGTGGCTTTGCTGTGTCATGTTCAGGGAGAAGAGCATTGGGATCATTAAGCTGGAGGCCTGGGAGACAGGGACTGCCGTGGGCCTCCTGACTGCCACGGAGGAAGGGGCGTCTGCAGGATTACAGCCCGGCAGAGCAGGGAGCGCTGCAAGGCCCTCAGGCAGCGCTGAGCCCCTGCGTCAGTCTGTGCTTGCAGCCAGCCCCAACTCCTGAACTTCCCAGTTCCCCAAACCAGTGGATTCCTTTTGCCCTTCGGCTTGTGGGAGTTGAGTTTCTGTCAGTTTTTACTGAAAGGTAGATTTCCTTACAAGATTTTCCTTCAAGGTTATTTTATTAGGCCCAGGAACTGTTGTGTCTCTGTGCTTAATTTTTCTTTGAGGTCAGCTTTGCTTCTCTCTTTTGCTCAACATGTGTGAGAGAACAGAGTAGTGTTTGTTTGGAAAGAAGGTCTTCCAAGAAAAGCAGGGGACGAAAATAGAATTTGTAAGTTGACTGTGAAAACAAGGGAAATAAGGTATTTGAGAATCTGACAGGGAAGGAAATAGGAAAATATAAAATGACTCTCGGGCCAGTAGAACTGGCTGTCTGTGGCTGAAGATATTACCAAAGCTTTTATTGTTTTATTTACCTATTTGTTGTTTGTTGGATCTGAGCTTGGCTGCACAAGGCTGGGAGCTGGAAAAACACTCATGGAGCTGTAGGTATATGGAACTTTTTTTTTTTTTTAAGATGTTATCGCTTACTTATTTGAAAGGCAGAGCTACAGAAAGAGAGAGAGAGAGAGATATCTTCCATCCACTGGTTCATTCCCTGGATGGCCACAGACTATCAGAGCTGAGCCAGGCTGAAGCCAAGAGCTTCATCCAGATCTTCCATGTGGGTACCAGGGGCCCAAGCACTGGGACCGTCTTCTGCTGCTTTCCCAGGCCACTAGTAAGGAGCTAAATTGGAAGAGGAGCAGCCTAGCTTTGAACTGGCACCCATATGGGACGCTGGTGTCACAGGTGGTGGCTTCACCCCCTATCCCACAATGTTGGCCTGATGGTAAGGTCTTTATACAGCCAGCACAGCGGGCAGCAACTGCCCAACAGAATGAGTTGGCTTTTATAAGAGGGTTTTTACAGTAGTGGCCGCTAGCCAAGTAGTTACCCAAAAGAAAATGTATCCACCTTCTGGGCCTGCTGACCAGCAGGAAATCTATCTGTCTCCCAGACCTGCCTGGTGGTTATAGAGATACAGATAGCAGTGTAGATCTTACACATTATTCAACCTGTTTACCAGGACATTCTTATTTTCCAGTATTTATTTATTTACTTATTTTTTTAAAGATTTATTTAAGAGAGTTAGAGAGAGACGCCACAATGTTACCCCACAATGTCAGCCCCCTGGATTGAGTTTTTTTTTTTTTTTTTTTTTTTAAAGATTTATTTAGTTGAGAGCTAGAGTTATAGAGGGAAAGGGAGAGACACAAAGAAAGGTCTTCCATCCGCTGGTTCTCTCCCCAGATGGCTGCAACGGCCAGAGCTGTGCTGATCTGAAGCCAGGAGCCAGGAGCTGCTTCTTGGTCTCACACATGGTACAGGGGCCCAGGGACTCGGGCCATCTTGTACTGCTTTCCCAGGCCATAGCAGAGAGCTAGATTGGAAGTGGAGCAGCCGGGACTCAAACTGGCGCTGATATGGGATGCCAGTGGTGCAGACCAGGGCTTTAACCTGCTGCGCCACAGCGCCAGCCCCGGATTGAGTTTTAAACCTGACTTCTGTCTGGCCCAACTCTGGCTGTTTTGGGCATTTAGGAAGTGAGCCAGTGGATGGGAGATCTTTGTCTCTATCTCTGTCTTCTGCCTTTTAAAAACAATGGAGATAAATAATAAGTAAACATTGAAAAGCATGCTGTTTATGCTTTATCTGAGAGGATCCAGAGATATCCCATTGACTCTCTTGTGTCGTCAACGTATCCACTTCCCTGTGCGCCCACACTGAAGAACCCAGAGGGAAGGGTTTTCCCGGCTTTTTGGTCTGATAAACCAGGAGTCAGTTGGCCCGTTCTATAAGAGTTCCTAACCTGAGTCCTTGTGTGTGTGGTGTGCATATGCGTGAGTGCATTTTCCTGGAGAAATGACCCACAGCTGTGTTGTCTTTTGTTCACTTAAACGTGTTCACGGTCTTTTCCCTGTTGGGGGGCCTGCATGACAGATATGGGTAATCCAAACCAGCACAGCTCCTGACCTCATGGAACTCCTAGGCTCATGGCGGAGATGGACACCAACCCACCTGGCACGGGTGTTCTGCACAGGACAGCCCATGTGATCTCTCAGAGATGGGAATCAGATTGTCTGGTTCCTCTGATTCAAAACAGCCCTCTGCGCTCTAAGTGGTTTCACCATGGCTTAGGCTAGAACCCACTTGCCAAGTCTTTAAAACCCGCTGCCCTCCCAGTGGCCCCAGGCCCTGTGTGGTCTGGATCGGGGCTGCCTTGGGGTTTCAGCTCCACCCCTCGTGGCACGTTCCCCAGCCTGCCTCCCCTGTAGGTTTCGGCCTCTGGGCAGGATGTTCTGTTGACTTTGATTGGACTCTTTCCCTTTGATTGGACTCTTTCCCGTCTCCTGTCTTGGCTAACGTCCCCTGCCCCCGATGTTTAGGTCTCAGCTCTAATACCCTTATTCCTTCCCTAACCACTCGTCTGAAGCTGACCACCCGTGTCCATGTCACATGACCCTCTTCTTTATTTTTTTGAGGTTTTCTAAGCTCACTGTTATGTCTGAATCACAGCCTAAGAAAATAGATGGGGGCCCCCCGAGCAGAGAAAAACCGCGTGTATCGCAGGGCGGGTGGTTGCAGTGAGGCGGCAGGCGGTCCCACAGGAAGGCTGCGGGTGGGCCTCCTCTTCAGCTCCCTTTCCCAAGGGAGCGATGCACAGGAGACTCCAGGAGTTCTCACCCTTGTATTTCTGCATAACAGTTGTCCCTAACTGGAAGGATCTTGCATATTTGGGTACAGTCTGTTTTTTTCCCCATTGCTAGACTGTAAGTTCTCTGGGCTTTAGTCTTCAGTCTATTACTGGTCCCTCGTGAGGTGTCTGACACGCTGCAGCAGGTGCACGACTAATAGTCCTCCATTATTTAATGACAGAACAATTCCCCATATGCGAGGACTCTGCATCAAGTCCCCCACTACACTGGGTCTCCGGAAGAAAGGGCTGCTGAATTCTTGCTCTTCAGTCCTTCCTTTTGACTCCGTTCTCATCTCTTTCAGATTACACCGCCCTTTTCTTTCTTTCTTTTTTTTTTTTTTTTGACAGGCAGAGTGGACAGTGAGAGAGAGAGACAGGTGAGAAAGGTCTTCCTTTGCCGTTGGTTCACCCTCCAATGGCTGCCGCGGCCGGCACACCGCGCTGATCCGATGGCAGGAGCCAGGAGCCAGGTGCTTTTCCTGGTCTCCCATGGGGTGCAGGGCCCAAGCACTTGGGCCATCCTCCACTGTACTCCCTGGCCACAGCAGAGGGCTGGCCTGGAAGAGGGGCAACCGGGACAGAATCCGGCACCCCAACCGGGACTAGAACCCGGTGTGCCGGCGCCGCAAGGCGGAGGATTAGCCTAGTGAGCCGCGGCACCGGCCTACACCGCCCTTTTCCAAACAGGTTTCCCTGGAAGTCCCTCAGGCCTGAGCTCCAAGCTCCTTTGGCCTGGAAAGCACATGACAGATGACTTCTGCACGCAGCCAAGAACCCTACAGTGTAATTAGTTTTACTCTCCTATTCGTGGCAGACACCTTTCTTGTTCCAGGCCCTCGTCACAAGCATGGATGGAGAGCACCTTGTCCTGTGTCTGAGGTTGTGACGGGGGCTCGCGTTACAGTCTCCCCTCTCTTCTAAGCCAACCACGTGGCCTCGCCCAGAGAATGAACTCCCTTGTACCCTCTCAGTCCAAGGGTTATGTGGCTTTGGCCATGAGCTCCAGTGAGTGTCTATTGGGGCCAGGCTTTTACCAATATCCATTTGTTATCAATGGAGCAGTCACAGCGAAATGTCACTTGGAGGCCAATCTTTCCAGAGGTTCCCTGGGAATCTGGTATTTTAGAGCAATTTCCGAGAAGAATCTCAGAAAGAAATTGAGTGGCTAAATGTTTATAGAGTCACTATGTTCTGACCCTTGCACTCTCTACTTAAGGCCCTCAAGGGCAGGCTGTGTGTGACCTTCCTGGAGCTGGATGCTGAGTACTTCTCCTGGCACTCAGAATATGGGAAAAAAGATCAGGTTTGAGTTTTTAGTCTCCGTGGCAACCTTGCACTTGCTAGCCACGTGCTGTGTGACCTTGGGAAAGTTGCTTAACCTCTCTGGGTCTTGGTTGCCTCCTAAGAGAGCACTGCTCTGAAGTTCACGTGGGATTGTGTGTATTTATGTGTGAGGGAGAGGATAGTTTTATTTTCTGAAAGGTAGAGTGCTAGTAGCTAATACTTTTCACATCACTAATAGGGACCATCAGATGACGCTTCTAAGCTCTTTGTGTGTATGAACCCCTTTAGCTATCAAAACAACAATGTCAGGTGGATACTGCTGTCCTCCTCATGTTACAGGTTAGGAAAATGGGGCACAGCGAGGTAAAGCAACGCACCCTGAGCAGTAAAAACAGGTGCTCCTGCTCCACGGCCTGAGTGCCGTCCATCTCAGCCAGTCCTCATTCCCCCAGGCGCCCCCACATCCTGTAGTCAAACTTGGGTCCACAGAAGGGTGTTCTCTCTTACTGGGCAGGGGTGGGTCATTGAGTCTCATTATGGCTCAGGCATAGTGTCCTTCAGAGCCATCCGCCTGACGTAGCTTATGTTTTAGGGACTGCAAAGAACCTTAATCCATGCATTTCCAGCCTGGTAAGGGGGAGATTTCTCAGAGAGTTTGTTAAAAAGGGAGACAGTGGACAGTGAGAGAGACAGAGAGAAAGGTCTTCCTGTTGCCGTTGGTTCACCCTCCAATGGCTGCTGCGGCCAGCGCATTGCGCTGATCCGAAGGCAGGAGCCAGGTGCTTCTCCTGGTCTCCCATGCGGGTGCAGGGCCCAAGTACTTGGGCCATCCTCCACTGCACTCCTGGGCCATAGCAGAGAGCTGGCCTGGAAGAGGGGCAACCGGGACAGAATCCAGCGCCCCGACTGGGACTAGAACCCGGTGTGCCAGCACCGCAAGGTGGAGGATGAGCCTAGTGAGCCGCGGCACTGGCTAGCATTTGCTTCTTTTGCTGAAAGTGGATGCGTAATCAGGAGCAATATTGGTGCCAGATGTTATGGCCGTGTTGAGGCATTCGCCAGTTGTAGGTTGTTGGCAGAAGCCTGGACATCCTGTAGGCAGAACACGTGTTTTACTCAAGGAGGAGAAAAGTCGCCACTCCCGCGGTGGGAGGGAATCCTCACAATTTAGGCATCGCTCAGCAGTGGTCTGCACTGATGGCTTCAGCAGAGTCAGGTCAAGGTCAGCTCTGCAGAGGGAAGGAGCGTCGCCCGGCCGCACACACGTCCATCCCTGCCACCACAGCCTGCTGTCTAGACACCAGGGGCGCTGGGAAAGAGGAGGGTCCTCTCCTGCCCCTGCTTCTTCCATGTGGCTTCTGTAGTGAGGACCTTTAGTGAGCAACCTCTTGGGCCACCAACATCCTTGCACTCCAGGGCTTACAGACAGTGAGAGAGAGACAGAGAGAAAGGTCGTCCTTCCTTTGGTTCACTCCCCAAATGACTGCAACAGCTGGAGCTGTGCCGATCCAAAGCCAGGAGCCGGGTGCTTCTTTCCGGTCTCCCATGTGGGTACAGGGGCCCAAGGACTTGGGCCATCTTCTACTGCTTTCCCAGGCCACAGCAGAGAGCTGGACTGGAAGAGGAGCAGCCGGGACTAGAACCGGTGCCCCTATTGGGATGCCGGCGCTACAGGTGGAGGATTAACCTAGTGCGCCACCGTGCCGGCCCCGAGGGCGTTCCTTAGACCATACATCATGAAATAGGAATTTAGGAGTATTGCTGATATCATGTGCAGTCAGGCTCACAGAGTAGGCAAATTCGAGCAGCTTTCCAGAGTGGGTGCCAGTGTGGCTAATTTCAAAGGTGGCAGTTGAGGTCAGAAATCGGTAAGTATCCCAGAGCTCCTAAGGTAATGAGAGAAATCTTAGCTTACCCTCGTTTTGTTCCCAAATGTAATATTCTCGGTTGAGGGATCTGGTGTTTAAGGGGGTATTTTTGTGGGGAAAGAGTAGTAGAGTCTGTCACTTTCTCTCATCTCTGGATTTTTTTTACATTTATTTATTTATTTGAAAGGAAGAGTTACAGAGAGGCAGAGGCAGAGAGAGAGAAAGGCCTTTCATCTGCTGGTTCACCCCCCAAATGGCCAGAGCCGGGCCGATCCGAAGCCAGGAGCCTGGAGCATTTTCCGGGTCTCCTACCTGAGTGCAGGGACCCAAAAACTTGGGCCATCTTCCACTGCTTTCCCAGGCCACAGCAGAGAGCTGGATTGGAAGTGGAGCAGCCAGAACTCGAACTGGTGCCCATATGGGGTGCCAGCACTGCAGGCGGCACCTTTACCCACTATGCCATAGCACCGGCCCCAAGAATGTCAAGGTGGTAGCCTTCTGTGTGGCTCCAGTGCCAAAGTCTAGTGACCATGACATTCCACTTCAAAGGTCCCTATAATCTGACAGTGGATGCGTTTCTGGATAAATGGCTTTGTTCATGACTGTCCTGCTTGTTGCCAATGCTTCTGAACACTGAGAGACATATGTTGCAGTGGTTTTTACTTCAAAACTTGAAACTCAAGATGCATATTTTAAATATCTAAGGCCCAGTCATTGCAAAGTAAACAAAATCACAAAAAGTGTGGCTGAACTTGATTGCAGAATTACCTCATTGCAGGAAGTAATTATTTCTGTCATTTCTGAGCAGTGTTAATCCTGACAGGAATTAAACAAGGATGAAATATGCATTTGGACTCTTCACCAAGTGTTGAAGGAAAAGTCGAGAGTTGTTTTACATGATGGCCTCAGGGGGAAGAAAAAATAGTTAATGCTTTTATGTTTTTCAAAAAAAAAATGTCATTTTGAAGTGTGCTTCTTGCTTTCCTGTGTCTTAGCTCTATCACTTAAATGACTTTGATACTTGACCTTTTAGACATCTTAAACTTTTACATATAAATTAATCAGAAGATGGTGTTTGGTCTAGCATTGAGACCCTGCTTGCGACGCCTGTATCCCATATCAGAGTGCCTGGGTTTCACTCCTAACTGCACTTCTGATTCCAGCTTCCTGCTGATGCATACCCTAGCAGGTGTACAAGGAATTGGGGCCTTACCATCCATATGGGAGACCTGGACCGAGTTGGCCTGGCCCAGACCTGGCTGCTGAGAGTGGGGGGTGAACCAGTAGATGAAAGATCTCTCTCTGTTAGAGTCTCTGTTTCTGTCTTTCTGCTTTTCAAATAAAAATAAACTAATTAGAATTCAAAATACACAAGTGGGTCATAATCTGTTTCAATCCCTTTGCAGGATAAATGAGATATTTATTTTTTATAAAAATGACCTTGATCATCAGATTCCACTTAGTGATTACTCCTCTAGGAATTTATCTCATCAATCTACTGTATACTCGTAAAATAATGGATAAACAAGGTTCTCATTGTAAGTTAGTCTTTGTAAGTCTGTGCATAAAAGCAGAAGATTGGAAGCCACTTATATATGATGCAGCTGTAGAAGCATAAGTATGGGGAAGTTTTTTTTTTCCCCCTAAGCCATTAGCAGGGAGTTTTATCAGAAGTGGAGCAGCTGGGACTCGAACCCAGCACCCACATGGGATGCTGGCATTGCAGGCAGCGGCAGATATTAAACTGTTAAGAACAGATACTACACCTGAAGTGATAGGTTTTGTTTTGTTTCTTCAGCTGATGGATAGTTAAAAATTTCATCTTAAACTTATGAATATTATAAACTTATGAATAAAGTCTTTTGCATAGATTTATTTATTTACTTTTGACAGGCAGAGTGGACAATGAGAGAGAGAGACAGAGAAAGGTCTTCCTTTTGCCGTTGGTTCACCCTCCAATGGCCGCTGCCGCGGGCGTGCTGTGGCCAGCACATTACGCTGATCCGAAGGCAGGAGCCAGGTGCTTCTCCTGGTCTCCCATGCAGGTGCAGGGCCCAAGCACTTGGGCCATCCTCCACTGCACTCCTGGGCCACAGCAGAGAGCTGGACTGGAAGACGAGCAACTGGGACAGAATCCGGCACCCCAACCAGGACTAGAACCCAGTGTGCTGGCGCCGCAGGCGGAGGATTAGCCTATTGAGCCACGACGCCGGCCACATAGATTTATTTAATTAAGTCAAATTTTAAAAGCAAATGAAAAATATAAGTTGGAAGAAAAAACTATGTATGTATATGCTTATACTTGTACAGGATGTCTAGAATGATATCCACTACCCCAAGGAAACGGGTGTTGTTGGAAGTTCCTGGAAAAGGGAATTGGGTGCTGAAGTGGAGAGGGAGAGAAACTTTACCATATACCTTTGGTGTTTTTAGGAGTATGAACCCTGTGATTATATTACTAAAAGTAGAATTAAAATAAAAGCCAAATAAGCCACATCTTCCCTCACACATATATCCATCAACCTTTTACTTTTTACAAACACAACTTTTACCAGGTGTAGCTTCAGAGGCTGGCTCTGCTTAAAGTTGCGTTGACCAAAAGCAGGAAGAGCCAAGAGAAATGTGTCTTCTGTTATGACTGCTTTTCCTTGTTGGATCAGCAGCTCTCACCCCTTGACTTGGCTGCTGTGGTCAAGGTGAGACCTTTCAGCCTCTGGGGATGTTTGTGCGCTGCTCAGGGCTGCGTTTCTGGGCCGCGTCTGACTTTGAGCTGCTGTTTGGGTGCAGATGCACTCCGGAAGCCCAGGAGCTCATGCAAAGAGAGAAAACTTACTTAGCAGAGATGCAAGATAGGAAAAACCAAACTGTTTTTCCTGTTCTCATACTCAGCACACCACACGTTACTATACTGTGCTCTGACATCAGATGCGTGTGGAGTTTTCCTATGCATCGGTCACTTCTCCAGCGACACCATCCAGCTGTCCTAGGATTCAGCTCCATTCTAACGTCATCCACCTGGTGGGTCAGATCCCAGGCTAAGGGCTCAGCCCCACAAGACTGCCCCCTCTGCAGGTGCCAGTTGCAGGAAGTTGGTTGTCACAGGTATCTCTGACCCACGTGCTATACATTGAGAGCCCCACAATAGCCTACTTGGGTATGAGTAAATGTTCTAGGATGGCTCCCAAGACTCAGGGGAAATTTAACATGCACCGGCTTATTGTGTTAATCAAGGATATGATAAAGGATTCAGATGCACGGCCCCAGGAGGAGAAGCACAGGGTGGGGCCTAAAAGGGTCCTGAGCACAGGAGCTCCCACCCCCGTCACCACGGAATTGGGTGTACCCCCTTCCCGGGACGTGAATGTGTTCACCACCCCAGAAGTCCTCTGAGCCCCAAAGTTCAGAGACTTTCATGGAAGCTTCGTCACATAGGCAAGAATATTAACTCCATTTCCAGCCCCCTCCATTCTCTGGAGGATGGGAATGGATGGAAAGCTCCAGGTTACTAACCAGCCCCATGCAGGAGCCCACCAAGTCAGCTCGTTGAACAAAAAGAGCTGCTATTGTCCAGGGAGTTCCAAAGGACTTAAGAGCTCAATGCTAGACGCTGCTGTCGCCCAGGAAATGACAAAGGTCTTAGGAGCTTTCAGTCAGGAACTGGAGTCGAAGACCAATATTAGAATGGCGGGTGGGCGGGGGAGGGGTGTGTGCTGGCATTGTGGCGTCGTGGTCTAAGCCTCCGCCTGTAGTGCCAGTGTCTCATCTGGGTGCCAGTGGTTCTTGTCCTGGCTGCTCCTCTTCCGATCCAGCTCTCTGCTTATGGCCCAGGAAGGCAGTGGAGGATGGACCAAGTACTTGGGCCCCTGCACCCCCGTGGGACACTAGGAGGAAGCTCCTGGCTTTGGATTGGCCCAGCTCTGGCCATTGTGGCCATCTGGGTAGTGAACCAGAGGATAGAAGACCTTTCTCTGTTCCTCCTTCTCTCTGTCTGTAACTCTACCTCTCAAATAAATAAATAAAATCATCATCAAAAAAAAAAAAAAGAGCTTTTCCCAGCATCCTTATCTATGAAGGTACTTTGCAGAGGTCGTGGAAAATGGAACTCAAAGGTAAGTTTCTTTTGGTGTAGACATTTTTGATAGTTTTTCATAATGTGTAGTTTCCATGAATATTTTAAGAGGATTCATATGTGCGTGGACTTCAAAATTTTTTCTTCACCAATATAAACTGTACTACTGAAGGGCCTCAAAACATGGCATGACACATGGTACATACTCTTGTAGGAAAAATAGGGGTTGTGGTGGGCTCTTAACCTGGGGATGTGAGAAAACCAGCATCTTGTAGAAGCACCCACTGGCTGCAGCTGGCAGGGTGGGTGGTCAGAGGGGACAGTGGAGATGAGCTGGGGCAGCCTCTGTGCGAAGACGCGGGGATCAGGGTGGACATGGGAGCAAGGTTGGGTTTAGGAAATTTTGTTTTGTGGATTTGGCGCTATTTGCAGGTTTTGTACTAGCTGAAGGTTACAAAGGAGGCCAAGTGAGGGAAGGATTCAGGGGTGGGTCTGGGGGGCACATCATCCTACTTGCCAACTCAGGGGCATTCAGTGCTTCGCTTGGGCAGCTCCTCTGTTCTGGGTTTTCAGTCTCTCATTTGTTCCCCGAAACAGTTCTTTGAGGCGTGGTAGCTGTTGTTGTCAGTCAGTCCCTGGTAGCCCCCTCCCTACTCTTTCTCACCTAAAGGAAGCACCTGCGACTTGGTAAGAGGCTTTCCTTGCACCCACCCCACTTGGCCTGACTCCGGCAGTCCAGAAATATGGAGGAATTAATCCCCCCAGAGCAGCCTCCTGCAGCTGATGGGTGTATCAACACGTTAGCTTTCTTGCTCCTTGCAGGGTACAACTCTGAGCTGGTGCTGCACCATCTCTCAGAGGCCCCTAGTGGGGTGGATCCCCTGCTGCCCACATAGCATGCCCACTGGGCACTGCTCAGCAGCCTGGGTGGCTTCCCTGCCTCCCTGATTCACTTCTCCACCCCCTACTTCTAGCACAGCCTCTGGAATAAACTACTTGTACACAAGTCTCTGCCCCAAAGTCTGCTTCGAAGGAATCCAACCTAAGGCAATTTACAGATGATGATCTCTAGGCCTAGAGAGGTGATGTCACTGCTGAAGCTCACATGTTCTGAGTGTAGCAAATCTGGGGTTTTAACCCAGAGCTCCTGAGTACAATACTGATGTTATTTTCTGCTTTAATGCCACCGGCAATCCTTTTGCTTGTCTGGCTTTCTCATAACTCAGGTTTTTTTACCAGGCAGGAACAATGTTCCACTTTTTCTCATTGCTGCCAGAACAGGCAGGAATGGCAACCTTGATGATCTGTATACCCAAGACCAGCAGGCACCTTTCGGTGAGTTGATGTGCCACAAGGAAGGAAATTGAAAGTAAGGGAGTTAGAGGAAGAGTGTGGAAGCTGGAAGAGGAGGCAGTCGGTGCCTGAAATTGGAGCGCAGAAGAGAGAGACTCATTAAGCATCTGGATGGGGGACAGGAGAGCCACTTGCCTTGGAGGCGGCCAAGGCTGGAGTATCAAAGACAGGGGACACAGAGGAGACCCAAGGATGAGCACACAGGCAGAAGGGAATCTTGGTACATCCATTTTCCTGTGTGAGAAAGGAAGTCTGGGGAGAAAGTCCTTTTAGTGCATGTAGCCCCAAAGAGGAGCATTTTTAAATGTCAAATTTTTGCTTTTTATATGAGATTGGTTACCTTAACTTGGTAAAAAGAATATTTGATTGTGGGGAGCAACTCGGACTAGACTAAGTTACTGGAATTAAGACTTATTCTATGCATCTGCTCTCCCACAATATGGCGCTGGGAGAGGAGGAAACAGCTTCTACACAGCTGCCTCCAGTTCAACCAATAAACTGTAGGACCTGCTCCTGATTGGAGGAGAGCAGCGTACTCGGCGTGTGGGTAGCAGAGTTGGGATTGGTGGAAGAGGACTATAAAGGAGGAGAGAGATAACATGCACCAGGAACATCTAGGGGGAACATCTATCTGAAGGAACATCTGAGCAGCCCCCGAGAGAGCCGGCCGTCGGTGTGCCGCTCCCCTGCGGAAGTGGGGAAAGTGGCTAGGGGGAACCGCCCTTCCACGGAGGTGGAAGGGACAGTAGCCAACCCGGGACGAACCAGCAGCAAACCCGGGGAGGGCCGAGCAGACAAAAGAACAGCGCAGGGTCCTGTGTCGTTCCTCCACGAAGACGGGGAGCGACATTTGATGGATTCTCATCAAAGAATAACATCTACAAATTAGACAGCCTCTCTGGGTTGTTAATTTCCAAACTATATTCTAGAAGGCACGAGGACTTCTAAGGACCCCTCTTACAAGTCTCCTTAGTAGATAATAATGATTGATGAGTACTTAATGAACTTGAATTAGACCATGGGCTAAGGCCCAGGCTAATGTTGGTCTGTGTTATCTCATTCACCCTTCCTGGGGCTCTCTGATGTGGGTCCTGTTATCGAGCCTCCTTCACAGGGAGCTGGTACTTACAGAGGTCACCAGGCTTGGGATTCTGCCCAGGGCGATTTGGCTGCAGAGGCAAAGCTACAGGGACCCTCCTCCCCACACCCTCCCCAGCCATGCTCTCTCTTCGCTGGCATGGTAACTCAGATTTTCACACCATGGAGAGCAACCTGGGGAACAGCAGCTATGCTGTTGGACAGGGGTGAAGAGAGGCCACTGGGGGCTGGCGCTGTGGCGCAGTGGGTAAAGCCGTTGCCTACAGTACCAGCCTCCCATGTGGGCACCGGTTCGAGACCCAGCTGCTTCACTTCCAATCCAGCTCTCTGCTATGGCCTGGAAAGGCAGTGCAAGATGGCCCAAGTTTAGGCCCCTGCACCCACATGGGAGATCTGGAAGAAGCTCCTGGCTCCTGGCTTCGGATCAGCGCAGCTCTGGCCATTGTGGCCAACTGGGGAGTGAACCATTGGATAGAAGAACTTTCTCTCCCTCTCCTCTCTCTGTGTAACTCTGACTTTCAAATAAATAAACAAATCTTTAAGAAGTGAGGCCGTTGGATCCCCTTATCTGAAAGTCTTGGGGCCTGGGTTTCCGGCTGTGAAGGGTAGATTTGGCATACGCCCTCATGAATGCGTTCTGCTCTCTTGGTACACCAGGGGGAGCATTCAGCACAGGAATGGGAGGGAGATCCCATTCCTGACCTTTCTTGCTTGCTCTTTGTTGAACAATCAGAGAGCTGGTTGCAGACATAATGAAGCTTTGGCTGTAGATGCTTCAAAGAAGAAAGTCAGTCATTCTTTTTCCCAATCACGTTGTCATCATGTCCAAGAAATTTAACGTGGATGCAAAATCCACAATTGATTTTTTAAACTTTTATTTAATGAATATAAATTTCCAAAATACAGAATATTGATTACAATGACTTCCCCCCCATAACGTCCCTCCAACCCGCAACCCTCCCCTTATCCACTCCCTCTCCCCTTCCATTCATGTCAAGATTCATTTTCAATTCTCTTTATATACAGAAGATCAGTTTAGCATACATTAAGTAAAGATTTCAACAGTTTGCTCCCACACAGAAACATAAAGTGAAAAATACTGTTTGAGTACTAGTTATAGCATTAAATCTCAATGTACAGCACACTAAGGACAAAGATCCTACATGAGGAGTAAGTGCACAGTGACTCCTGTTGTTGACTTAACAAATTGACACTCTTGTTTATAGCATCAGTAATCACCCTAGGCTCTTGTCATGAGCTGCCAAGGCTATGGAAACCCCCTGGGTTCACTGACTCTGATCATTTTTAGACAAGGCCATGGTCAAAGTGGAAGTTCTCTCCTCCCTTCAGAGAAAGGTACCTCCTTCTTTGATGACCCATTCTTTCCACTGGGATCTCACTCGTGGAGATCTTTCATTTAGTTTTTTTTTTTTTTTTCCCAGAGTGTCTTGGCTTTCCATGCCTGAAATACTCTCATGGGCATTTCAGCCGGATCCGCATGCCTTAAGGGCTGATTATGAGGCCAGAGTGCTGTTAGGACATTTGCCATTCTATGGGTCTGCTGTGTATCTCACTTCCCATGTTGGACCATTCTCTCCCTTTTTTATTCTATCAGCTAGTACTCTTTAATATTAGGTCATGGTTGTTTTTGGAGAATATTTTGTTGCAAAATATTCATAATTTTTTACTATATCTTTATTACTCCATGAGGCTGATTTGCCACAGTTTACTAAGAAACTTCTGTTAGGTTGCTATTGTTTATTCCTGTTACAAGTGCAACATGGTGTTAAGTGGGCCTTCCCCTTTCCAGTTATGGCTCAGGCACCAGTTCAATAGGTAGATACCAGGATCCGAGGTGAGAGTGCAATTGAGCATCATTGGTGGAATTCACCAAGTGTCACAGATGAGCTTCCCTAGGAAGACCGTGACAGGGACCCGTGCACAGGAGGGTCACTGGGAGCATTTTGGGATCAACACCTGGGGCAGAGGGGTGATAAGGGACCCAGGACGAGACAGTGGGAGGCAGTGGACTGTGCTGCAGTCACTACAGAGGCCCAGCCCACCCCACGGAGCTCTTGAGCCGGGGTGGTCTTCAGCACTGCCCTGTGTTCAGGCAAGAAGGCTGAGTCGCTGGGTTCTGGTTGTCCCGGGTTGGGTGGGCAGCATGATGTTGAGATGCTTTTTTCTTTTCTTTTTTTGACAGGCAGAGTTAGACAGTGAGAGAGAGAGAGGGAGAGAGACAGAGAGAAAGGTCTTCCTTCCGTTGGTTCACCCCCCAAATGGCCGCTGCGGCCGGCACACTGTGCTGATCCGAAGCCAGGAGCCAGGTGTTTCTCCTGGTCTCCCATGGGGTGCAGGGCCCAAGTACCTGGGCCATCCTCCACTGCACTCCTGGGCCACAGCAGAGAGCTGGCCTGGAAGAGGAGCAACCAGGACTAGAACCCGGTGTGCTGGCGCCGCAGGCAGAGGATTAGCCTAGTGAGCCGCGGTACCGGCCGAGATGCTCTTTTCAACTCAGAGCAGTTTTCTGAGAGATCTGAGGTGGGGATGAGGGCCTCAGTCCTGAAGGGGAGACCTGAGCAGGGATCATAGCAGTCACTGCACCAGGGAACCTGTGAGTTGATCCTGGATCCCCTCAGTCAGACTGAACACCTAGAGGGGCTGAGGGGGAGGAAGGGTGCGGAGATGCCACTGGAGAGAGCATTGGCCAGCTGTGGCTGCTCTCCCCTCTCCCTCCAGGGGGAAGGGCTGGAGCACTCCCTGCTCCACAAGTGGATGACGGGGGGGCTTCCATAGGGCCACACCTTGAACTTACAGTGTTTTCTACAGCCAGGGGTAAGGAGAACTGGTTGGTGTGGCTAGTGGCAGCAGGACACAGAGGCTGCGCTCCCAGGATTTTCTGGGGCAGAGGATGAGAGAGCATTTTCTAGGACTCACATGTGGGCCCCATGTGAGAGACAATATTGGCCAGGCCATTTTAAAAAAACCTTTTATTTTTAAATAACTTAAGACTCAAAGAAGTTGGCAAAAATTAAAGAGTTCCTGCCAGCGCTGCGGCTCACTAGGCTAATCCTCCGCCTTGCGACGCTGGCACACCGGGTTCTAGTCCCGGTCGGGGCGCTGGATTCTGTCCCGGTTGCCCCTCTTCCAGGCCAGCTCTCTGCTGTGGCCAGGGAGTGCAGTGGAGGATGGCCCAAGTGCTTGGGCCCTGCACCCCATGGGAGACCAGGAGAAGCACCTGGCTCCTGCCATCGGATCAGCGTGGTGCGCCGGCCACAGAGCGCTGGCCGTGGCGGCCATTGGAGGGTGAACCAACAGCAAAAAGGAAGACCTTTCTCTCTGTCTCTCTCACTGTCCACTCTGCCGTCAAAAAAAAAAAAAAATAAATAAATAAAAAAATTAAAGAGTTCCTGTGTGCCTGGCTTTCTCCGATGATAACATATAACCACAATACATTTTCAAAACTAGGAACATTGAAATTGATACAATACCACGAACTAAACTACAGACCTTATTTGAGTTCCATCAATTTTTACATGCTGCTTGTTGTGTGTGGCGTGCAAATATGTATGTGCAATGCTGTGAAATCACATGCATAGATTTCTGTAATCTCCCCCATCACCAGGTTTTATCACTACTGTCGCTCCCCCATTCGCGGAGGAACGACAACCAGACCCTGCGCTGTTCTTTTTGCCCGGTGCTTCCTGGGTTTGCTGATGGTCCTTCCCGGGTTTGCTGCCAGCGCCCCCGCCTCTGCGGAGGGGCGGCACCCCCGCCGCTTTCCCCGCTTCCGCGGTGGAGCAGCACACCGCCGGCCGGCTCTCTCAGGGGCTCCTCAGATGTTCCTGGTGCATGCTGTCTCTCTCCTCCTTTATAGTCCTCTTCCACCAATCCCAACTCTGCTGCCCACACGCCGAGCACGCTGCTCTCCTCCAATCAGGAGCAGGATCAGCTCCTGCAGCTTATCAGTCAAATTGGCGAGGCAGCTGTGTAGAAGTTGTTTGCTGCCGCTCAGCGCCATATTGTGGGAGATCAGATGCATAGAATTAGTCCTAGCAGTTCCAATAATTTAATCTAGTCTCAGTTGCTCCCCACACACTACCAAGAAACTCCCTCATTCCCCAGCTTTGTAGAAGACCTTCCTGCTAAGCCTAGTGCCTGGAACAACCGATCTGTGTTAGATAGAATCATGTAGTACGTAACCTTTAGACACTGGCTTTTTTTCACTTAGTATGACTTCCACCTGTGTTATGGCATGCATCATTAGTTCACCCTTTTTCTTTAGCTTTGAGTACTATTCTGCTGTATACCCATACACAGGTTGCTTATCTGTTCTACACATGAGTCATTTCAAACCCTATCCAAGAGGACTGTGGGAGATGGTGAGAGGAAGCCCAGCAGTGAAGTCTGAAAGGAGAGAGCTGCATAGAAAAATGCTGGGGGCAGCTGCAGTGGAATCTTCTTTCCTGAGAATTAAAACTAGAGAGGTCCCCAGAGATGGACATGACCAGAGATCTCATGGAAAGTGCCCCATACAAGAGGCGGTTTTATATAGCTACAAGGCCGAGTGAGCAGGGAGACAGCTTACAACAGGGCCAGTAGCCTGGGACAGAGCTACTTACCTCTTCCCCGTCCTCCCACCGGGGCGTGGGATCCAAACAGCAGCTGGTGAGTGGAGGAGGATTGGGAGGCAGGTCTGGAAAAGAGAAGACACTGCCTGTGCCAGCTCTGCTTTCCCATCACCCCGCACCCCGAGGAAGTGCTGGCACTTGCTGGGAAAAGGGAGAGATGTTTTCAAAGGAAACTGAGTCATTGATTACTATGAGGAACCGATTCATTGGGTTACTCCATGAAAACCATGTCTGTGAGTTGGTGGGGCCGTCAGACTGTCACTCCCAGAAAGTGAGCACAGCAGGCAGGGGCTTGCAACCATTTTCATGTAGAGCCAAGGCCATGTTCCTTTCCTGCTACTGACCCCTACTCTTCCCCAGAACAGAATACATTTTAACGGGATGGTGGGAACAAAATGATAAAGTTGTGTTTTGATTATGTCAACATAGCAGTTACATAAATAACTTGGAATAAACATCTGTACATAAACTTTTTTTTTATGGTATAATGTCCTTAGAGTGCATTCCTGGAATTGGGATTAATAGATCAAAGGACATGGACATTTTTCATGGTTCTAGAAACATATCACCAGATTGCTTTTCTAAAGGTTTGTGCCAATTTCCATTCCCACTAAATACCATATGAATGTTTCTTTTTTTTTAATGCCAAGTGATAGTATTGCAAGATTGTTAATGAACTAAGGTTTAAATGCTATTTTGGTGTTTGGAACATTTTAGAGTGCTTATATTAATATGGTAATTTTTGCATTAGTATTTTCATCAATTTTTTTAAAAACTTTATTTATTTGAAAGTCAGAGTTACAGACAGAAGGAGAGGCAGAGAGAGAAAGGGAGAGAGAAAGAGAGAGAGAGAAACTCTTCTATCCGCTGGTTCACTCCCCAGTTGGCTGCAAGGGCCAGAGCTGCACCGATCTGAAGCCAGGAGCCAGGTGCTTCTTCCAGGTCTTCCCACAGGGTTCAGGGGCCCAAGGACTTGGGCCATCTTCTACTGCTTTCCCAGGCCATAGCAGAGAGCTGGATTGGAAGTGGAGCAGCAGGGACTCTAGGCAGAGTACAATGGGGTGCCGGCACTGCAGGTGGTGGCTTTACCTGATACTCCACAGTGCTGGCCCTATGTCAATCTCTTTACTCTTGGCATTTTTATCTTGAGTATAGAATGAAACTAAAGTCTGATTTAATAAATCAACTACTGGCTGTTCATAACCAGCTTCCAGAGAGTGTCCTGGATCAGTTATAAGCAAATGAAATCCTGTAGGATTTGTGTACAAAGAAGACAGGAAGGGCCAGCTTCTGCCTGCAACACTGACATCCCATGTGGGCACTGGTTTGAGTCCTGGCTGCTCCACCTCTGACCCAGCTCCCTTCTAATGTGCCTGGCAAAGCAGTGGAGGACGTCCCAAATGCCTGGGCCCCTTCACTCACATGGGAGACTTGGAAGAAGCTCCTGGCTTCTGGCTTCCATCTGGCCCAGGCCTGGCTGTTGCGGCCATTTGGGGAATGAACCAGTGGATGGAAGATCTCCGCCTCTCTCTGTAACTCTGCCTTTCAAATAAATCAGATAAATCTTTAAAAAGAAAAAAGAAAGGAAGAGGCAGGGACCAGAGGAGCAGTAAGAATAAAAGTTTCAAAAGGTGTGAAGTAAACAAATGAAGCAAGAGGCCAGGAGCAAGGAGATGGCTATAATGTCAGGAAATTTGGTATGAAAGGATGGGAATTCTGGGTCAGGGTTGTGGTGCAACAGGTTTATCCACCTCCTGCTAATGCTGGCATCCCATGGGTGCTGGTTCATGTGCCGGCTGCTCCATTTCCAATCCAGCTCCCTGCTAATGCATCTGGGAAAATGGCAGGGGATGGCTCAAGTGTTTGGGCTCTTGTATCCATGTGGGAGATTGAGAAGAAGTTACTGGCTTCTAGCTTCAGCCTGGCCCAGTCCCAGCCTCCATTTGAGGAGTGAAACAGTGGTTAGAAAGACCCTATTTCTCTCTGTCTCTGTAACTCTGCCTTTCACATAAGTCAAATAAGTCTTTAAAAAATAAATAAAATAAATAAATAAATAGAAGTTAGGAATTCTGGCTCCGGGGCCAAAGAAGGCAGTGGAGTTGGAAATATCCTCCTTCCCAATCAATATCAGTGAGTTTAATTTAATTTTTTTTTTTTTTGCCAGGCAGAGTTAGACAGAGAGAGAGAGAGACAGTGAGAGAGAGAGAGAGAGACAGAGAAAAAGGTCTTCCTTCAGTTGGTTTACCACCCACATGGCCGCTACAACCGGTGTGCTGTGCGGATCCGAAGCCAGGAGCCAGGTGCTTCCTCCTGGTCTCCCATGGGGTGCAGGGCCCAAGCACTTGGGCCATCCTCCACTGCCCTCCCGGGCCACAGCAGAGAGCTGGACTGGAAGAGGGGCAATCGGGACAGAATCCGGTGCCCCGACCGGGACTAGAACCCGGGGTGCCAGCGCTGCAGGTGGAGGATTAGCCTACTGAGCCGTGGCACCGGCCTTGAATTTAGAATTTTATTTATTCATTTAATTGTAGTAAAATCATATAGCACAAACTTATCATCTTAACCATTTGTATGTGTACAGTTCAATAGTGATTGATAGATTCACACTATTGTGCCACAGATGTCCAGAATTTTTTCATCCTACAAAACCAAAACTTTGTACCCATCAAACAGCTCCCATTTTCCTTCCTCAACCACCATAACCACCATTCTGCTTCTGTTTCTATTGGATCCCTAAGCTACATCATATAAGTGGACTCAAACAGTATTTTGTTGTTTTGTGGCTGGATGATTTCACTTTGCATAAAATGTCATCCAGGTTCATTCATGTTGCAGCGAATGGTGGGACTGTCTTCCTTTTTAAGCTGACTAGCATTCTGTTGTACGTGTATACCACGTTTGCTTGACCTGTTTCTGTCTGTGGACAAGTAGGTTGCTTCCGCTTCTTGGCTGTTGTGGGTAATGCTGCAAGGAATGTGAATGTCCAGACACCCTTTCAAGATCCTGCGTTCAATTTCTTTTTAAAATTTTTTTAAAGATTTATTTATTTTATTGAAAGTCAGAGTTACATAGAGAGAGAAGGAGAGGCAGAGAGAGAGAGAGGTCTTCCATCTGATGGTTCACTCCCCAGTTGGCTACAATGGCTGGAGCTGCACTGATCCGAAGCCAGGAGCCAGGAGCTTCTTTTGGGTCTCCCAAGCAGGTGCAGGGGCCCAAGGACTTGGGCCATCTTCCACTGCCTTCCCAGGCCATAGCAGAGAGCTGGATCAGAAGTGGAGCAGCTGGGACATGAACTGGCACCCATATGGATGCCGGCACTGCAGGCGGTGGCTTTACCCGTTATCCACAGTGCCGGCCCCGGTAGTTCTATTTTTAATTTTTTTGAGGCATTCTGAATGTGTTTCCCTTGGACTACTTTATTTTTTTTCCATCAACAGTGCACAAGTCTTCCAATTCATCCATTTCTTCATAGCCGTTTTTTTCTTAAAGTGTTTCCATAGTCCATCCTCCCTCTCTCCTTCCCTCCCTTTCTTCCTTCCTTCTGTTAGCAGCCGTCCTAATGAGTGTGAGATGACATCTCACTGTAGTTTTGACGTGCATTTCTCTGATGATTCCTGCTGGTAAGTATTTTCTCATGAGCTTGTTGACTATTCGCATATCATCTTTTTTTTTTTTTTTTTTTTTTTTAAGGATTTTTATTTATTTGAACGGCAGAGTTACAGAGAGGCAGAGGCAGAGACAACTTCAATCTGCTGACTCATTCCCCAAAAGGCCTCAATGGCTGGAGCTGGGCTAATCTGAAGCCAGGAGGCAGGAGCTTCTTTGGGGTCTTCCACGTGGGTGCAGGGGCCCAAGGACTGGGGCCATCTTGCACTGCTTTCCCAGGCCATAACAGAGAGCTGGATCAGAAGTGGAGCAGCCGGCACTCGAACCACCACCCATATAGGATGCTGGCACTGCAGGTGGAGGCTTTACCTGCTATGACACAGCGCTGGCCTCTGCATATCATTTTTGGAAAAATATATACTCAAGTCATTTGCCCATTTATTAATTGGGTTATTTGATTTTTTTGTTGTTGAATTGAAGGAATTCTTTATATATTCTGTTCATTATGATATGAAAACAGTTTCTCCCATTTTTTAGGTTGCCTTTGACTCTGTTGATTCTGTTCTTTGGTGCACAAAAGCTTTTTTTCTCTTTTTTAAAGATTTATTTGTGTATTTGAAAGTCAGAGAGAGGGAGGGAGAGAAAGAGAAAGAGAGAGAGAGATCTTCCATCTACTGTTTCATTCCCAAATGACCACAACAGCCAGGGATGGGCTAGGCTGGAGCCAGGAGCCGGGAGCCAGGAGCTTCATCCAGCTCTCTCATGTGGGTGGCAGAGTCTGAGTACTTGGGTCACCTCCACTGCCTTCCCAGTCCATTAGCAGGGAGGTGAATGGGAAGTGCAGCAGCCAGGACATGAACCAGCACCCATGTGGGATGCCAGTGTCACAGGCTGTGCCATGATGCCAGCCCCGTTCAAAAGTTTTTAAGTTTGATGCAGTCCCAAATTTTTATTTTGCTATTGTTTCCTGTGCTTTTGGTGTCATATCTAAGAAATTATTGTAGGAAATACACTTTTATTGGACTTTAGAAAGAGCAATGTTTGGTCAAGTTTAAAGAAATGGAGTAAGCTGGATTATTCATTCTATCAAAGAACAACACATATTTTCCAAATATTTCACACACGCCATGGAACCAGAGATCCAAATAATTGTGTGAACTTGTTCTTTTTTGTTGTTTTCTTTCTTCCAATGTTTTTATTTTTATTTTATTTTTTTAACTTTTATTTAGTAAATATAAATTTCCAAAGTACAGCTTTTGGATTACAATGGCTCCCCCCCCCCCCATAACTTCCCTCCCACCCGCACCCCTCCCATCTCCCGCTCCCTCTCCCATTCCATTCACATCAAGATTCATTTTCAATTATCTTTATATACAGAAGATCAATTTAGTATATATTAAGTAAAGATTTCATCAGTTTGCACCCACACAGAACATAAAGTGTGAAATACTGTTTGAGTACTTATAGCATTAATTCACATTGAACAACACATTAAGGACAGAGATCCTACATGAGGAGTAAGTGCACAGTGACTCCTGTTGTTGACTTAACAAATTGACACTCTTGTTTATGGTGTCAGTAATCTCCCTAGGCTCTTGTCATGAGCTGCCAGGGCTATAGAAGCCTTTTGAGTTTGCCGACTCCGATCTTATTTAGACAAGGTCATAGTCAAAGTTCTTCCAATGCTTTTTAAAAAAGATTTATTTATTTGTTTGAAAATCAGAGTTACAGAGAGGAGGGAGAGACAGAGAAAGGTGTTCCATTTGCTGTGCTGGTTCACTCCCAGATGGCCTCAGCAGCCAGGGCTGGGCCACGATGAAGCCAGGATCCAGAAGCTTCCTCTGACTCTCCCGCATCGGTACAGGGGCCCAAGCACTCGGGCCATCATCTGCTGCTGTTTTCTCAGGCAAGTTGATAGGGAGTTGGATCAGAAGTGGAGCAGCCGGGGCTAGAACTGGTGTCCATGTGGGATGTTGGTTGCTGCAGGCAGTGGCTTTTCCTGCTACGCCACAACGCTGGCCCTCTAATGTTATTTATTTATTTATTTTTAAGTGGAGGGAGCAGTATAACAAAGCCACCTAATTTTTTTTTCAAAGGGTAGATTTGGAAGTATATAATGATCTTGGGAGTGAGGGGAGAGGTCAAAGCATTACCACTAAAACATGAATAAGACTTTGAGACTATTGCATGAGGACTAGTAAAATCTCTTGTTAAGATACTGTTGGTGTGGAAAGGCAAACTGGTTAAGTCATCAGTCAAGTGGTTATCAAGTGTCTCTGCTGTTCCAGGCATTAGCCAGTCAAGGGAATACAGGTTATATAAGACTGATGTCTGCTATATGTTTTTCTCTGTCAAAGCTCATCTGCCAGCAGCATCAACAAAAAACGCAGTGCTTATCCTCTGTTAGCTGTTTGGAGAGACATTTTGTAGACTGCAAGTTCATTCCTTAACCCTTGTGATGGTATTTGGAGGTGGGGCCTTTGGGAGGTAATAAGATATATATGAGACCTTGCCCATAATGAGATTATTGTCCTTATAAGAAGAGGGAGGGAGACCAGAACTTTCCTTCTTCACCATGTGGGGAGACAACAAGAAGGCAGCTAATTTGCAAGCCAGGAAGAGGGCCCTCACCAGAAACCGAATCCTGCTGATACTTGATCCTGGACTTTCCAGTCTTCAAGCCGCTGCCCAGTCTGTGGTATTTTGTGTGGCAGCCCAAACAGACTAATGTGAGCGTAAGGGACTCTCTCCATGTGACACTGTCCATGCCCTTGGGGGCCCACATGAATTTATTCTTTCTGTGGTCCCCTGAGACCCTCTGCCCCCTTGCTCTTTGTTAAGGGTTAATACCTGATGAGACAGATGTGTTTCATAGCTGGAGAATGAAAGGGATAAGACCTGAAAGGCTGATGTTATGGCTGAGGTCCGAGGGGGTCACGTTCTGTCTGAAGCTACTCTGATTACCTCTCAGCATTGCCCAGAGGCTCCCTACTCTCCTGTTGAAACCCAAGTGTCCTAAGTGCTGCATTCGAGAAACAGAAAATAGGCTAAAAAGAGATGTGGCGTTGCTTCTGCAAGCCGCAAACTGACAGAGGAGACATTCACTAACACCCACGCTTGGGTTGAATAAGGGCGACTGTGTCTGAATTAACACACTGCTTTGTCTTGCAGTTGTTTGGCTAGGTGTTGTATTTCTCCCTGATGGCGCAAGGATGCGCGTGTGAACTGGAGTCTCTTTTATACCCACGGCTCTCCCAGCACAGCATCTGTCAGCTCTACCTGCTGAAGGGCTTTCAATATTGTGAGAGAGGCATATCAACTTTATGTTAGGAACCCAGTTTGCAACCTTCATTGTTGTAATCAAATTATTTATGCTGCATGCAGTTTCTCCATAAGTTATAGACCTAGTTTTGTGTGTGTGTGTGTGTGTTTACAAAGTAAATGGCTTACTTTGGAAAATTTTGGATTTATAGAAAAGTTGCAGAGTTCTCATATATCCTTCATCCAGTTTCTGTCTCCCCTGATACTAACATCTTACATTATTATAATAATACCCATTAAGTACCATTACATAATGTACTTTAAGAAAACCAAGAAACCAACACTGATACTTTACCATTAACCAGATTCCAGACTTTATTTGAATTTCACCAGATTTCCCACTAATGTTCCTTTTCTGTTCCGTGGTCCAATTTACAATACCGCATTGCATTGAGTTATCATGTTTCTTTAGTCTTCCATGATCTGTGATGGTTTCTTAGTCTCCTGTTTTTTTTATCACCTTGACAGTTTTGAGGAGAACTAAACATGTATTTTGTAGTATATTTGACCTATTTTTTTTTTTTTTTTTGAGAGAGAGAGGAAGAGAAAGAGAGAGAGCATGTGTTCCCACTGGTTGGTTCATTCTCCAAATGCCTACGATGGCTGAGCTGAAGCAGAGAACTGGGAACTCAGTCTAGTCTCCCACGTAGTGTGGGATGCAGGGATCTTAATGGGTGTCGTAATCGTTAGGCCAAATGCCTGCCCTGGTCCAGTCTTTGTTTAATGCATTATTTTGTGGTTTTCCCGGAGTCCAGAGTTAAAGCACTTCTCCAGTGCATTTAGTAAATAAATGTAGTGATATTAAGGATAGCTTTTTGGATTGAGTGGACCCTAATAGCCGTTTGCAGCTCATAAACCAATTAGTTATTGTGGCTAAGAATTTGACTCCAGAAGGAGTATGTACAGGCGGAAGTCACCCTGACATAGTCCAGCCTTGGCCAACTTTGTATCTGTTTGGCTTTATAATGTGACTACCGCATTAGTCAGAGTCCTGGAAAGAAATCTAAGGCACACGTGGCTGAGATTTTGCAGATTTAATGATGGAACTATTTTTATCTAGGTGGGGCAGTGTCTCAGTTTGAGTTGCTAAAACAAAATACCATAGACTGGGTGGCTTAAATGATTGACATCCATTTCTCACAGTTCAGGAAGCTGAGGAGTTCAAGATCAAGGGGCTGGCATGTTTGGTTCCTGGTAAGGGCTCTCTGCCTGGCTTGTGGATGGCCATCTTCTTCTTGTCTCCTGAAATGGCAAAAAAAAAAAAAAAAAAAAAAAAAAAAAAGGCAAGCAGTCTGTGGTCTCCTTTACTTCTTCATTTTTAAAAAGTTTTATTTATTTTATTTTTATTTATTTGAAAGGCCAATGGAGATAGATACATAGATAAATAGAGAAAAACCTTACATCCACTGGTTTACTCCCAAAAAGCCTGCAACAGCTGGGGCCAGGGTAGACTGAAACTGGGAGCCTAGAACTCAGTCTGGGTTTCCCATGTGGATGGCAGGGACCTAAGTACTTGAGCCATCTACCTGTTCCTGGGGTATGCATTAGCAGGAAGCTGGATCAGGAGCAGGAGAGGCTGGACTTGAGTCAGGCACTCCAGTGTGAGGTGTGGGTGTCCCAGGCAGCCACTGAACCACTACACCACATGCCCAACGTGCCCAGCCCCTAAGTGATATCTTACCTGCTGTGCCACAAACCTGTCCACTTTTCTCTTCTTATAAGGACAGGAGTTTCATCATGGGGGCTCCCACCCTCAGGACCTCATCTGCACCTAATCACTTCCCAAAGGCTCCCAACTCCAAATACAGTCACCCTGCGGGGTAACGTTTCAATATATGAATTTTAGAGGAACACAAATGTTCAGCCAGTAACAAACAGGAATACCAGTAACTGTCTGAGTTGACTTTTTCACTGCTGTAATGAAACACCTGAAGCAGCTTGGTTTTATAAAGAAAAGAGGATTATTTTGGCTTTTGGTTCTGGGGGTACAAAGTTCAGAGACTGTATCTGGTGGTGACCTCCTCGCTGGCAGAGTCCTGTGGTGGTACAGAGAGCAGCATACAGGAAGGAATACAGAGCACCTGGTGTCTGTCCATTCATCTCTGTCCTTATAAAGCCACCACTCAGTCATGGGACTCCCCCTGTGATGTAACCTCCTTCAGGCCTTATCTGTAAACACCACAATTGGACTAAGTTTCTACTCTCTTAGTACCACTAACATAAGGCTTTGGAGCTCAACTCTGTGAGCCTGGGAGTCAAATCGTGTTCAGACAGTGGCAGCAGCCACCAGGGACGCTGAAGGAGCACAGGACACTGTCCTGGAGCTCAGAGAGAACTGGGGATGCCAGATGGAAGTGGGATTGGTGTCCAGTAGGAGCCATAGCAGTACAGAAGAAGGTATTGCTGTAACATTGAGGCGGGAAGAGAGCCGGGAATACCAGCGTCCCTTCTTCCAGCCTCCAATTTCCATCGTCTTCTTCCATTGGCCAATCTGACCAGAAGCCAGTTATGAGGGAGCTAGGGTGATGCAGTCCCTGGGAGTCAGCCCACCTGGACACAGAAGAGGGTGGGGACTGCAGGAGGGAGGGCAGAGGCGCAGAATAGCCAGCCGGACACTTCAAGTAGTCAGGTGGGAGGAATTCGCTCGTACTAGGACGGCATCAGCCAAAGTTCTACCCAGGCTTTCAACTGATTGGATCCCCCCCCCCACTCCATTAGGGAGGGCACACTGTCTCCACCTCCTGGTAACATGAATCTCATCCAGAATCACCCTCAGAGGTTCTGCAGAATAATGTTTCACCAAAATCTGGGCACCTCGTGGCTCGGTCAAGTTGACACACAAAATTAGCTGTCACATTTTAGAATATGTTAGGGGACACAATTCAACCCGGAAGAGAAACAATCATGCCTAGGGAAGATTTGATTTGCTCCATAAG
Organism: Oryctolagus cuniculus; assembly: GCF_964237555.1. NCBI lineage: Eukaryota > Metazoa > Chordata > Mammalia > Lagomorpha > Leporidae > Oryctolagus > Oryctolagus cuniculus. Next base: position 149,188,351 of record NC_091437.1, read on the forward strand.
GTAGGAGAGCATTCAAATCTCTATTTACTGTGCTGCATTGTCGTTACTTGATGAAAGTCTTAACTATACCCCTGCTTCCCGTGATAGTTGAAGCTATTTTCTTGAATTTTAGATTTCCTGGTAGCTGGGTAGTGACTCAGGGTGGTTGCAGGTGGGGAAAAAAGCAGGGAATGTGCCAAGCGCTAAAAACCACCCAAAGCTAAGAAACATGCTCAACCGTGACCTTCCTCAACCTCGTTCCTGACACCGAGTGGGTGAGATGGCTCTTAGACGGTTACCTGCCCTCTGTTACGCACTTTACATACGACAGCTCCTATGTGGTTCACTCTGTTTCCTAGGGTTGCCATGGCGAATAACCAGAGACTTAATGGCTTAAAACAATAGAAATGTGGGGGCCGGCACTGTGCCTAGTGGGTGGAGTCTTTGCCTGCGGTGCTGGCATCCCATATGGGCGCTGGTTTGAGTCCCAGCTGTTCCACTTCTGATCTAGCTCTCTGCTACAGCCTGGGAAAGCAGTAGAAGATGGCCCAAGAGCTTGGGCCCCTGCACCTGTGTGGGAGACCTGGGGGAAGTTCCTGGCTCCTGGCTTTGGATCAGTGCAACTCCAGCCATCTGGAGAGTGAACTAGCAGATGGAGGACCTCTCTCTCTCTCTCTCTCTCTCTGTCTCTGTCTCTGTCTCTCTCTCTGCCTCTTCCTTTTCAGTAGCCCTGCCTTTCAAGTAAATAAATAAATCTTAAAAAAAAAAATAGAGATCTGTTCTCACAGTTCTGGTGAGTAGAAGTCTGAAATCCAGGTGCCAATGGGGCTGTGCCCTCTCTGAGGTCTCCAGCAATGAGCCTTGCTTGTCTCTCCCAACTTTGGCTGGTTCCTAGAAATGCTTGTGTTCCTTCTTTGCAATTGGATCCTGCATTCTCTCCATTTCTCACGGCCTCTCTCTCTGTGTGAGTCCAGTCATTGGATTCAGGGTCTACCCTAATTCAAAATGACCTTATCTTCACTTGATTGCCCCTGCAAAGGCCCTGTTTTCAAATAAGGACACATTCTGAGGTTCTGGATAGACATCAGCATGAGGGAACACTATTCAACCCTCTACACCTACTCAAACTGTTTTTCTGCTGATGGGAAAGAGGCAGAGAGATGGCTTACCCAGAGCACAGTCAGAGCAGCTGAGCTGGGTTTGCAGGGTGCTCTTAACCGTGACCTCCCGTGTCTTGCTTCTTTCCTCTGCCTACCCCTCCCTGCCTTCACCCCTGCCTTTGATTACTAATCTTCTCCTTCAAGCCTTCCCTGGATATCAGTGCACCTTCACTTCCGCGGTTAGGGGGTCACTGAAGCTGTGAGCTCTTGGGGTGGGGGCATGGTAGCCCCCACAGGATATGCACAGGAGAGCCTCTCCTGGCCTGGAATCTCCCTTTCTTGTTTTTGGTAAAATGAAACCAATCTCACTTGGTGTCTGTGTGTATTAAATGTAATCAGTGCGTGAGAAAATACTTGAGAAAATCTTCCAAGGCGGGCAACCCTGAGGGGTTTTTATAGAAAAATTTTCAGAAGGTAAGAGGTATGTTACTTACCTAATGTATTATGTAATTCACATTTTCCAGTTTCTACATTGTTGACCAGCCTTGAAGGCACAAACAAATGGGGGAGAAAGAGAAGCAAGTACACAGATTGTCAGCATTACCCATAATTTTAGATTGCTGATTGGTCTCGTTCAAGCAGTAATTTACTTTCATCTTCTCTGCTAGGTTACAATAAACGTTGACGTCATGAGTCTGCTCCTTTCTAGAAATCTTGTCTTGTTTGTGTTATTTAAATATGACCTCCAGCTTGTGAAGGTTAAAGGAAAAAAACACAAGCTCCTAGCATAGCTCCTAGTACACTATTGGTAGTCAACAAGTGAAAGTTTTTTAAAAAAACCATATTATTGTTATTATTACTATTAATGTTAATATCATCAGGATGCATGGGCACTTAGTTATAAATAGTTGACTTATGAGCATATTTGTTGTTGAAAGAATAAATTTAAAATAATTTTAGACTTAAAGACAAGTTTCAAAAATAGTACAGAAAGCACAGAGAATTCCCACATAGATTTCACACTGCTTCCCCTAATGTTAACATTTTACATAACCACAGTGTGATGATCAAAACCAGGAAATTAACATTGCTACCATACTAGTAAGTGATCTGTAGAGCGTACTTGAATTTGCTAGTTTTCCCATTAATGGCCTTCCTCTGAACTTTGTTATGAGCAAGACTAACTTAGTTTTCTCTAATTTAGTTCTTCCCTTGCCTTTCATGATCCTAACACTCTGAAGGGAGCTGGTTGGTTACTTTGTAGAATGTCTGCCAGTTTGGGTTTGTCTGTTTTCTCACACTAAATTAAAGTAATGCACTTTTGGCAAAAATACCTTGGAGATAGTATGCCTTTCTCATGCACCACACTTGGAGGTACAGCATGGCAGTGTCTTTTATCACTGCTGATATTAACCTTGATCTCTTGGTTAAAATGGTGCCTGCCGGATTTCTCTCCTGTACTATTTTTCCCTTGTGTCTAACAAATATCTTGGGGAGTGCTTGGATTGGGATGTTGAGTGTTCCCCTAAGGCTCATGTGTTAAAGGCTTGGTCCTCAGGATGGTGTCATTGGGAGGTAGTAAAATTTTTAGGTGCTGAGCCTAGTGCGGGGTCCTTAGGTCACTGGGGGCATGCTTTTGAAGGGGGTTGTGGGAACCCCAGTGCTCTCCTTCCTAGCTGGTGATGTGACCCCTTGCTACACCATGTGCTCCTGCCATTGACATGCGCCACCTTCATCGAAAGCCAAACCAATGGAGCTACATGAATGGTTTTCTCTTTGTAGTTAGCCCCTGCAGGTATTGTGTTACAGTAATGAAAAGCTGACTAACGTAGGGAGACACTTTGCAGCTCTGCAAATACCCTGTGTCTTATACTTTTGTCCTCTGTGGATGTGGTGTTTGCCTAGTTGTGATTTTCTGTTTTTTTTTTTTCATTCCTTTTCTACTTTTTTATTTTTAAGAAACATTTATTTATTTATTTGAAAGGCAGAGTTACAGAGAGGCGGAGGAAGAGGCAGAGAGATCTTCCATCTATTGGTTTACTCCCCAAATGGCTGCAATGGCCAGAGCTGAGCAGATCTGAAGCCAGGAGTTGTGACCTTCTTCCTGGTCTCTCCCACGTGGGTGCAGGGCCATTTTCTGCTGCTTTTCCAAGGTGCATTTGCAGGGAGCTGGATCAGAAGTGGAGCAGCCAGGACTCGAACCGGCGCCCATATGGGATGCCAGCACTACAGATGGTGGCTTTACCCATTACACCACAGTGCTGGCCCCTCCTTTTCTATTAATTAGCATTCTTTCATAAGGAAGAAAGATCCCTTCTCTCTCATTTACTTATTTCTATTAGTGCGAGCTTATGCATATTTATTTTCTGGGCTATAAGTCTAATACTGTCATTATTTATTTTGTTGCTCAAATCATGCCGTCAGGAGCTTAAACAGATCGACTCTGTGCCCTTTGAACATGTCCTATCATTTTTGTGTACTGTCTTCTTTACACGTTTTGTTCTAGACTTATCTTGTGTTTTCTTTGTCTCAACCCTAGAATCACCCTTTTCCCCAAAGAGCTCTAATTCCTTATTTTGGAGAATGGATTTAGAAACCAAGATTATGGTGCTGAGTGTGCTCATTGCTCCTGAGGTATCGTTGTTACTACATGCTCTCAGTAGACAGAATTAGAAAACATATATGTGTAAACTAACACATGTACATCTGTTTATTTCAATATGCATGTTTATAAATATTAAAAGCCATGATGAATACATGTAGTCTAAGATAAATAAATAAGTGCCTGTAAGGGAAAATTATGTTTGTCTCCTAATAATAAAGAGAACAGGTCCATTACATTATCGCAGAGTTAATAGTAGTTGTTTGCATTCAGATTTTATCTGTGGGCGGGCGCTGTGGTGGCTGGCATCCCATGTGGGCGCTGGTTCAAATCCTGGCTGCTCCACTTCTGATCCTGCTCTCTGCTGTGGCCTGGGAAAGCAGTAGAAAGTGGCCCAAGTCCTTGGGCTCCTGCACCCACATGGGAGACTTGGAAGAAGCTCCTGGCTCCTGACTTTGGATTGGCACAGCTTCTGCCGTTGTGGCCATTTGGGGAGTGAATCAGCGGATGGAAGACCTCTCTGTCTCTCTCCCTCTCTCTGTCTCTGTCTTCTCTCTTTCTCTCTCTCTCTCTGCCTCTGCCTCTCTGTAACTCTGTCTTTCAAATAAATAAATAAATCTCTAAAATTTTTTTTTATCTGTGATTCAGATAGCTGAGGTTGTCAGAGAAGAGACCTAACCTCATAGAATTCTGGAACTAGAAAAGAAGAATGGGGAGTAGCCAATTCACATTTTTGTTTTTTTCTTTCTTTTTTTAGATTTATTTATTTATTTATTTATTTGAAAGACAGAGTTACAGAGAGAAGAGAGTGAGAGAAAGATTGAGGGAGAGAGAGAGAGAGAGAGAGAGAGAGAGTATCTTCTACCTGCGGGTTCATTCTCCAAATGGCTGCAACAGCCAGGACTGGGCCATGTCGAAGCCAGAAGTTTGGAACTCCATCAGGGTCTCTCATGTGAATGCAGGGGCTCAAGCATTTGGGCCATATTCTGCTTTCTCAGGTGCATTAGCATGTAGCTGGATCAGAAATGGAGCAGCTGAGACACAAACCAGTGCCCCTTTGGGATGCTGGCATCAAAGGTGGTGCCACATTCCAGCTCTCTCTCTCTCTTTTTTTTTTTATTTGAAAGTTAGAGTTACACAGAGAGAGAAGAAGGCAGAGAGAGAGGTCTTCCATCTGCTGGTTTACTCCCCAATTGGCTGCAACTGCCAGAGCTGCACCGATCTGAAGCCAGGAGCTTCTTCCGAGTCTCCCTCATGGGTACAGGGGCCCAAGGATTTGGACCATCTTCTATTGCTGTCCCAGGCCATAGCAGAGAACTGGATCGGAAGTGAAATAGCCGGACATGAACTATTGCCCATATGGGATGCCAGCACTGTAGATAGTGGCTTTACCAGCTATGCCACAGTGCCAGCTCCAAGCAGCCCCTATTTTTAAAAATTATTTATTTTAAATGCAGAGAGAAAGAGAGAGAGAGAGAGAGAGAGAGAGAGAGAGAGATTGGGATTTCTTTCATCTGATAGTTTACTTCCCAAATGCCCGCAACATCTAGGGCTTGGTTAGATCAAGCCAGGAGTCCAAAACTTAATCTGGGTCTCCTACGTGGGTGGCAGGGACCCAACCACTGAAGCCATCCTCTGCTGCCTCCTGGGATACACATTATCAGGAAGCTAGAATCAAAAGAGGAGCTGGAACACAAACCTAGGCATTGCAATATGAGATGTGGGCATCCCAAGTGGCATCTCAATCACTGTGCCAACTACTTGCCTCTCAATTCACATTTTGAATTAACATTCCATGGAACGCCACATTGGGAGGTGTTAATGCAGGGGGTTCTGTGGTCCAGCAAGTTTGGGAAACTTGGCATCATGGATCCTCACCTTTGTGTAACACTACCCATGGATTATTGAAGGAGTTTTTAAAGATGTGTTTTTTGGAAAAAATTATCTATTCAAAACAAAGTACCTATCAGACCACTTTGCGAGACAGAAGATTTAAGATTAATATTTTCTTGGCCGGCGCCGCGGCTCACTAGGCTAATCCTCCACCTTGTGGCGCCGGCACACCGGGTTCTAGTCCCGGTTGGGGCGCCGGATTCTGTCCTGGTTGCCCCTCTTCCAGGCCAGCTCTCTGCTGTGGCCCGGGAGTGCAGTGGAGGATGGCCCAAGTCCTTGGGCCCTGCACCTGGCTCCTGCCATTGGATCAGCGACCGGCACACTGCGGCCACTGGAGGGTGAACCAACGGCAAAGGAAGACCTTTCTCTCTGTCTCTCTCTCTCACTGTCCACTCTGCCTGTAAAAACAAACAAACAAACAAACAAAAAACCAGATTAATATTTTCTGTTGCACAGATCTGTTCAGAGCTAAAAGCTGTGCAATAACCTGAAATATGTCAAGTGAGTGTGACCAAGAAGCTGCCTGGGGCTGGCATTGTAACGCAGCAGCTGAAGCCACTTCCTGGGCCCTCGCATCCCAAATCTGGGTGCCCGGAATCAATTCCTGCCTCTGCTTCTGATCCTGCTTCCTGCTAATACGCCAGAGAGGCAGCAGATGATGGCCCAAGTACTTGAGCCCCTGCCACCACGTGGGAGACCAGGATGGAATTCCTGGCTCTTGGTTTGGACCTGACCCAGCCCCAGCAGTTGTGGGCATTTGAAGAGTGAACCGGTGGATGGAAGATCTCTCTGTCTTCCCCTCTCTCTCTCTGTCACTCTGCCTTTCAAATAAATAAGTAAGCGAAGAAAGACAAAGAAAGAGAAGAGCTGCTATAAGGTATGCCTTCAAGTGACTTTTAAACCTGGGGTGTGGGGTGTGGATTACACCAGCTTTATCAAGGGACAAATATATTCCTCAGGGAAAGAACCTTCCCTATTCCTGCCGTTGAAATATGGCTTCCCTGGACTTAATGGAAAAACTAACAACGAAGACAAAAACTCCTTTTTCAAAGTAGTCATTTGGTGGACAAAGGTGGAAACCTCCAATCTTTCCTCCACCGCAGTCTTTCACATTTAAACCTTCTATTTTTAACCTGATGGTGGGATTCTGGCTAATGCTTATGAGATCTGTGTCTAGACAGCTGAGAAAAACAGGAAATGAGTTACATTGTCATAGCTTAAGGGAATTTAACTGTCTGCCTTCCAGCTCCAAGCTGTGCCTGCTTTAAGAAAACATTCTGTTTCTCCTGAGAATTTCAGAGTATTTAAGGAACTATAATAATCCCAGACCTCTTCAGGGCGCGGAGAGAGCTATTTTGGTGGAACGGGAAATGAGAACATGAATTTACTGTGCTTGGACCACGAAATGGACGCAGGCATTTGAGGAAGACGCTCGCTCTTCTCTTTGGCGTTCTACGTGTGTGCCCACAGAGGCCGTGGACTCAGACCTGGAGACTCATTCTCTGTCCAGCTGTCCTCAGAGAGTTTGCCGCTGCACAACGTGAAAACGCTCCCGGAAGAGCCGGTTGTGAAGAGGGGCTGACGCTGCTGGAACCCTTTCCTTACAGGCACTGAGCTAAGCTCCCCATTTCATGCACTGTCGTATTTAACCCTCACAACAATCTCGACAGGTGGTTACTACTATTGCTCCCATTGCACACAGGAAGAGATGCAAGCACAGGGAAGTTTGAGCTTTACAAAACTAGTGTGACTGATGTTTGAATGCAAATCAATGATTCTAGAACCTGTGTTCTTAGCTGGTATGCTATACCACTGTAGGGCTATTGTGCCAATTAAATGTCATGATATACGTAGCCAACTTATCACAGTCCCTGATCCATAATAACTATCATAGTGGGTCTGAGCTTTTAAGAAAAATAATCCTGTTCTTCACTATCAATTTAGGTGATGCTTCTCTACTAAGTTTTCTTTTCTTTCTTTTTTTTTTTTTTTTAAAGATTTACTTATTTATTTGAAAGGCAAGAGAGTTACAGAGAGGCAGAGGCACAGAGAGACAGAGAGATAGGTCTTCCATCTGCTGGTTCACTCCCCAAATGGCTGCAACGGCTGGAGCTGGGTTGATTGGAAGCCAGGAGTCAGGAGCTTCTTCTGGGTCTCCCATGCGGGAGCAGGGACCCAAGGACTTGGGCCATCTTCTACTGCTTTCCCAGGACATAGCAGAGAGCTGGATTAGAAGTGGAGCAGCTGGGACTTTTTAGCAGCTTTATTTGCTACGCCACCGCACAGGCCCCACGTGATGCGTCTCATCCGCCTGATGTGTGCTACTTGGTGCTTTGTGCTGCTAAGTACCTACTGAACTGAAATGCAGTCAGTGGTGGTGGTGTGGACATGAACTCCTCCCCCCGCCCCATGCAGTTCTTATATGCAGCGTGGCACAGGGGCTGCAGATACACTGATGGTGACAGGTGGTCGGGTTAGAGAGTTTGTAAGCAAGTACAAGGAAGTTGCCCATCCTGGCAGGTCTGTAATATTGGCCTTATTAGCCACTGCTTTTTGAATTCTGAGAAGGGACAACATAACAATAGGGTACAACACATATTACACTAAGAGGCTGCTTCAGCAGACCCTCTCAAAGGCTGTACAGATATATTAGGTAATTCCTATCTTTTTGTTTATGGAACTTACAGACTAGTAGGGGATGCATTAAAAAGTAAAAAAGTGAAACCATCACAAAATGGGACAAGTGCCGCCAAGGAGTTAAGATACAAGTGAATGGAGATGGCCCATTGGGACGGTGCGGATCCTGCTCTGCGTGAGGTAGGAAAGGAAGGCTTCGTTGAGCAGGTGACTCTTTTTCCCCCAGAAACCTTTTATTTAAGGAATACAGAGTTCATGCATTTCATAATTACAACTTGAGGCACACAGTAATTCTTCCCACCGTACCTGCCCTACCACCCCTCTTCCTCCTCCCTTACCTATTCCCATTCTTATTTTTTACTAAGATCTATTTTCAACGAACTTTATACACATACGATTAACTCTATACTAAGTGAAGAGTTCAACAAATAGTATGAAAAAAGCTGTTCATCAGCAGTTGAGCCGAGGGCTGCTCAAAGTCGTTGCATCTCTAAGCGTCATTCTCACTTGTACAGATTACATTTTAGGTGCTCCATTAGTTATCACAGATCAAGGAGAAGATATGGTATTTGTCCCCTTGGGACTGGCTTATTTCACTAAGTATAATATTTTCCAGTTTCTTCCATTTTGTTCCAAACAGCAGGATTTCATTTTTTTTTAAACTGCTGTGTAGTATTCCATGGTGTAAATGTCCCATAATTTCTTTATCCAGTCTTCAATTGACAAGCATTTAGGTTGATTTCATGTCTTAGCTATTGTGAATTGAGCTGTAATAAACGTGGTGGTACAGATAACTCATGTGGTGATTTCATTTCCGTTGGGTAAATTCCCAGCAGTGGGATGGCTGGGTCATATATGGCAGGTCTATATTCAGATTCCTGAGGTATCTCCATACTGTCTTCCACAGTGGCTCTACCAGGTTACGCTCCCACCAACAGTTCCTTAGGGTACCTTTTCCCCCACATCCTCACCAGCATTTTTTGTTTGTTGATTTTGGTATGAAAGCCATTATAATTGGGGTGAGGTGAAACCTCATTGTGGTTTTGATTTGCATTTCTCTGATGGCTGCTGATCCTGAGCATTTTTCCATATGCTTGTTGGCCATTTGGATTTCCTCTTTTGAAAAATATCTGTTTTTTTGCCCATTTCTTAACTGGGTTGTTTGTTTTGTTGTTGTTGAATTTCTTGATCTCTCTATATATTCTGATAAACAATCCTTTATTAGTTGCATAATTTGCAAATAATTTCTCTCATTCTGTTTGTTGGTTGCCTCTTCATTTTCCTGACTATTTCTTTTTCTGTACAGAAACTTCTCAATTTGATGTAATCCCGTTTGTCAATTTTGGCTTCAATTGCCTGTGCTTCTGGGGTCTTTTCAAAAACTCTTTGCCTATGCCGATGTCTTGCAGGGTTTCCCCAGTGTTCTCTAATAATTTGATGGTATTGGGTCATAGATTTAGGTCTTTAATCCATTTTGAGTGGATTTTTGTGTAAAGTATGCGGCAAGGGTCTTGCTTCCTACTTTTGCATGTGGAGATCCGGTTTTCCTAGGACCATTAGGTGAGGAGACTGTCCTTGCTCCAGGGGTTGATTTTAGCTTTTTTTTTTTTTTTTTGTCAAAGATAAATTGATTGTGGATGTGTGAGTTGATTTCTGGCATTTCTATTCTGTTGAATTGGTCTATCCATCTGTTTTTGTACCAGTACCAGGCTGTATTGATGATAACTGCCCTGTAGTGTGTCTTGAAATCTGGTATTGTGATGCCTCTGGCTTTGTTTTTGTTGTGTAAGATTGCTTTAGCTATTTGGGATCTCCTGTGTTTCCATATGAATTTCAGCATAATTTTTTCTGTATATGAGAAGAATACCCTTGGTATTTTGATTGATATTGCATTGAATCTGTAAATTGCTTTTGGTAGTATGGGCATTTTGATGATATTGAGTCTTGCAATCCAGGAACATGGAAGATTTTTCCATTTTTGGTGTCTTCTTCTATATCTTTCTTTCTTTTTTAAAGATTTATTTATTTGGAAGAGTTACAGAGAGGCAGAGGCAGAGAGAAAGAGCAAGAGAGAGAAAGAGAGAGGTCTTCCCTCCTATGATTCACTCTCCAGATGGCTGCAATAGCTGGAGCAGCACTGAACCAAAGCCAGGAGCTTCTTCCAGGTCTTCCACAAGGGCAGGGGCCCAAGCACTTGGGCCATCTTCTACTGCTTTCCCAGGCCACAGCAGAGAGCTGGATCGGAAGTGGAGTAGCTGGATTTGAACTGGTACCCATATGGGATGCCAGCACTGAAGGTGATGGCTTTACCCATTATGCCACAGTGATGGCCCTCTATATCTTTCTTTAATGTTTTGTAATTATTATCATAGAGGGCTTTGACATCTTTGGTTAAATTTATTTCAAGGTATTTGATTTTTTTTGTAGTTATTGTGAATGGGATTGATCTTAGAAATTCTTTCTCAGCTGTGGCATTGTCTTTGTAAACAAAGGCTATTGATTTTTGTGTTTTTATTTTATATCCTGCCATTTTACCAAACTCTTCTATGAATTCCAATGTCTCTTAGTGAAATCTTTTGGATCCCCTATATACAGAATCATGTCATCTGCAAATAGGGGTAGTCTGACTTCTTCCTTCCCAGTTTGTATCCTTTTGATTTCTTCTCTTGCCTAATGGCTCTGGCTAAAACTTCCAGGACTATATTGAATAGCAGTGGTGAGAATGGGCATCCTTGTCTGTTCCAGATCTCAGTGGGAATGCTTCCAACTTCTCCCCATTCAATAGGATGATGGCCGTGGGTTTGTCATAATTGCCTTGATTGTGTTGAGGAATATTTCTTCTATACCCAATTTGCTTAGAGTTTTCATCATGAAAGGGTGTTGTATTTTATCAAATGCTTTCTCTGCATCTGTTGAAATAATCATATGATTTTTGTTCTTCAGTTTGTTAATGTGATGTATCAATTGATTGTTTTGCAAATGTTGAACCATCTCTGTGTACCTGGGATAAATCCCACTTGGTCTAGGTGAATGATCTTTCTGAAGTATTGTTGGATTCGATTGTCTAGGATTCTATTGAGGATTTTTGCATCTTATGTTTATCAGGTGAATTGATCCGTAGTTCTGTCTCTCTGTTGTATCTTTTTTTTTCTTGACAGGCAGAGTGGACAGTGAGAGAGAGAGACAGAGAGAAAGGTCTTCCTTTTTGCCGTTGGTTCACCCTCCAATGGCCGCCACGGCTGGCGCACTGCGGCCAGTGCACCGTGCTGATCTGATGGCAGGAGCCAGGTACTTCTCCTGGTCTCCCATGGGGTGCAGGGCCCAAGCACTTGGGCCATCCTCCACTGCACTCCCTGGCCACAGCAGAGAGCTGGCCTGGAAGAGGGGCAACCGGGACAGAATCCAGCACCCTGACCGGGACTAGAACCTGGGGTGCCGGTGCCGCAAGGTGGAGGAATAGCCTAGTGAGCCACGGCGCCGGCCTCCTGTTGTTTTTTTAGGTCCTTGAGATGCATTGATAGTTCATTTATTTGGTGCCTTTCTAATTTCTTGATATAGGCACAAATTGCTATAAACTTTTGCACTTCTTTTTTTGTATCTTCTTTTGCTGTATCCCATAAGTTTTGATATATTGTATTGTTGTCTTCATTTATTCCAGAAATTTTTTGATTTCTCCAATGACCTACTGTTCATTCAGGAGCATGTTGTTAAGTCTTCATGTGTTTACATATGTTCTAGAGATTCTTGAGTTGTTGATTTCCAGCATCATTCCATTGTGTTCAGAGAAGATGCATAATATGATTTTGATTTTTTTTGAATTTGTTGAGACTTGTTTTATGGTCTAGCCTATGTTCTAGAGAAATTTCCATGCACTGGTGAGAATAATGTATATTCTGCATCTGTAGGATGGAAAGCTCTGTGGATATCCATTAGGTCCATTTGGTCTATAGTGTTGATTAACTGTTGTTTACTTGCTGATTTTCTGTATGGTTGATCTGTCCATTCTTGAAAGTGGAGTATTGAAATCCTCCATTACTATTGAATTGGAATCTATGTCTCTCTTTAAAGCCATTAACACTTCTTTAAAATAGCCCAGTGCCCTGTAATTAGGTGCATATATGTTTATAATAGTCACATCTTCCTGTTGAATTAATCCCTTAATGATTACATAGTACCCTTCTTTGTCTCTTTTAAGTTTTTTTTTTTTTTTGTTAAAGTCTATTTTGTCTGAAATTAGGATAGCGACACCAGATCTTTTTTGGTTTCTGTTAACATCAAATATCTTTTTCTATCATGTCACTTTCAGTCCACATGTATCTTTGTTGGTGAGATGTGTTTCTTGTAGGCAGCAAATAGATGGGTTTTGTTTTTAAATCCATTCAGCCAGTCTATATCTTTTAACTGGGCAGTTGAGACCATTCACCTTCAAGGTACTATTGATAATAGTAATGACTTGGCCCTGCCATTTTCCCATAAATATTCCTGTTGTTTACTTTGGATTTCCTTTGTGCTTTTACTGGGATATCTTCTGCCTTCAGCTTCTTTCATAGTGATGACCATATTTCTGTGTTTCTGTGTGTAGCACATCCTTGAGCATCTTTTGTAAGGCTGGACAAGTGGTGACAAATTCTTTCAATTTCTGTTTTATGGAAGGTCTTTATTTTACCTTCCTTCATAAATGAGAGCTTTGCAGGATACATTATTCTTGGTTGACAGTTTTTTTCTCTTAAAACTTGAAATAGGGGCTGGTGCTTTGGTGTAGTGGGTAGTCACCACCTGCAGTGCTGGCATCCTGTGTGGGCACTGGTTTGAGACCTGGCTCCTCCAATTTCAATCCAGCTCTCTGATATGACTTGGAAAAGCAGTGGATAGATGGACAAAGTGCTTGGGCCCCTGCACCCGTGTGGGAGACCCAGAAGCTCCTGGCTTCTTGCTTTGGATCAGCCCAGCTTTGGACATTGCAGGCATTTGGGGAGTGAAACAGTGGAAGGGAGACCTCTCTCTCTCTCTCTCTCTCTCTGCCTCTGCCTCTCTGTAACTCTGCCTTTCAAATGAATAAATAAATCTTTAAAAAAAGGACTTGGAATATATCTCACCATTTTATCCTAGCCTGTAGGGTTTCTGATGAGAAATCAGCTGTGAGTCTAATTGGAGATCCTCTGATGTTTCTCTCATGCATATATTATTCATATATTAGAATCTTTTCTTTATATTTTACTGTGGAGAATTTGACTACAATGTGTCATGATGAAGATCTTTTCTGGTCATATCTATTAGGAGTTCTGCGTGCTTCCTGTACTTGGACTTAACCTTGTTCCTTCAAATTAGGGAAGTTTTCTGTATTTATTTCACCAAAAAGGCCTTCTTATCCATTCTCTCTTTCCATGCCTTCAGGAACACCTAAGAGCCATATGTTGGGTCATTTGATAGTATCCCATAGATCTCCAACACTTTAGTTTTCTAATTTCTTTTTTTTTTTTCCGATCTGACTGTTAAATTTTCAGAGATTTCTCTTCTAACTCAGATATTCTTTTTTCTGCCTCACTGCGTTTGTTGTTAAGGATTACCACTGCATTTTAAAATTTATTTTTATCGAATTATTCATTTCCAATGTTTCATTTTGATTTCTCTTTAAAATCTCAATTTCGTGGGGGAAAATTTCTATTTGTGTCATGTATGGATTTCTTTAGTTCATGGATTTGCTTCTGGTTATTTCTAAGTAATCCTGGGATCAATTTTATGAATTCTGTTTCCAGTACTTCTTCAGTCTTTACATCTTCACATTCTAGTATTGAAGTGTTGTCTTCCTTTGGGGGCGTCATGTGTCTTCCTTATTTTTGTTTCTTGAATTGCTGCATTTATTCTTCTCCATTTGTGAAGATACTCGTTTTTTTTTTTTTTTCCCCTCCCCCTGTGATGGCTTTTATCTTTGGACTATTCCTCTGTGGCTTAGTGGAGCATCTGCTCTTTCAGTGAATACCCAGAGGGGTGTGCTGGGTATGGCCAGGGAGTTCTGTTCAGTGCTCCCGGGTGAGGGGAGTGCCAAGGTGACACCCAAGTTGGGCGTGGTAAATCTCTCTCTCTCTCTCTCTCTCTCTCTCTCTCTCTATCAGTGGGGAGGTTTGTTCTGCTCTATCAGCATAGTCTGAAACACATCTCCTCTCCTCAAAGGAGACTAATGCTTGGGCACTAGCCCCAGTGGGTAGTTTTCCTCCACTCTGCCACAAGAACCACACAAAGGATCTGTGCAGTCCTCAGTGTGAACATGGATCTTAGAGCCATGACCCTTACCAGGGAATCAGGGAGCCTCAAGCATATGAAACCGCCCAAAGTCCCAGCCACACCCTGCACCCTCCCATGCAGCCATGATGTTTTCACAGTCCAGGCACACAAGGCTCCCACAGTCATGAGCCCCCAACCCTCTGTTAGTTCTCTCAGCTAGACTCAGACATCTTCTTTCGACTGAGTGTGGACATGAGCTGGCCGGTGTAGCTGTTACATATGTCCAAAATGGCGCCTGCCCACCCTCAGCTAGTTACAGGTCGCTGGTGCTGGGTGGCTGGGGAGAGAGAAACATGCTCCTTTTTTCCCCTTCTAGGTTGGCAGATGTGCTGGCCCCCACAGGGCTCCAAGCTGGACTTCTCACAGCTTTATTTCCAGTGGCTTGGGCTGCTGCAGTCTGGTCTCACCTCACTCCAAAGCTGGTGCTGAGGCTCTTGGCTGCTGGGGTCATGAACTGTGCATGTCCACACCCTCCGTGCCGGTCCACAATGTCCCTCTAATTTGCATGGAGTTTCCTTTGCTGTTTTCCCCCTACCTCTTTCCTGAGATTGCACTCTCTCCACTTTTTTTAAACTATCTTTCCCTAGACTAGATCAGTAAGCTCCCTCCCTATTCTACCATTTGGGAAACTCCCATCCAGTGATATTTAAGAACTGAAGATGAGAAAGAGCCTAGGAAGAGGGAACAACATATATGAAGACTCTGAGGTGGGAAGGAACTTGACAAGTTCAAGGACCTGAGAGAGGGTGTGCATGTTTGGAGTATAAAGGAACATGATGAGGCCAGGAAGCTAGGCCGTATCAGTTCACATGGGCCTTCTTGGCTTTTGATAAGAAATTGGCTTTTATTCTAAGATTAATGGAAGCCCTCAAAAGGGCCATAAATAGGTGAGTACTTAAATCTTATTTGCTGCTGTGTGGACAGGATGAGAAGGCTATTAGGGGACCTTGTGCAAAAAACGTTGGTGGCTTGGACCAGGCAACAGGCATGGAGATAAAGAAGTGAATAGGGGTTGGCACTGTGCTGTCGCGGGTAACACCACTGCCTGCAGTGCCAGCATCCCATATGGGCGCTGGTTCAAGTCCTGGGTGCTTCACTTCCGACCAGCTCACTGCTATGGCCTGGGAAAACAGTGGAAGATGACCCAAGTCCTTGGGCCCCTGCACTGGTGTGGGAGACCTGGAGGAAGCTTCTGGTTCCTTGCTTCATATAGGCGCAGCTCCAGCTGTTGTGGCCATCTAGGGAGTGAACCAGTGAATGAAAAATCTCTGTCTCTGTCTCTCTCTGCCTCTGTCTCTTTGTAACTCTGCCATTCAAATAAAATAATTAAATCTTTTTTTTTTTTTTTAAAGAAATGAGTAGATTTGAGGACTGACAAGCCTTGATCCACAGGATTGGATGTGGAGGGTGAGGGAAAGAGGAGAAGTTAAGAATGACTCTTGGATTTCAATTTGGGTAAATACAATCTCATTTTTGGGTATTTACAATCTCATGGACATTATAGTAAAAAAAAAGTAAAAATATTATTATATCACATTTTATTGGTTTTTTTCTCCAGTAACAGATTGCCCCCAATTCTCTGTGGTTCACACAACAAAGTCTTATTTTCCATTTGTGTTACTGTGTGTCTGTGTGGATCCACTGTGGCTCTTCCAGTTGGGATCCAGGTCGCCCCTCTCTGGGACCTCTCCATTCATGGCAGATGGAGAAGTGTCACAGAGGAAACATGTAACAGCTCTTAAACCATCTGCTTGGAGTGGCACTGTTATTCCGGCTTGTGTTGCATTGGGAGAGCGAGTCACACGTCCAAGCCCGATGTCACTTATGGGATTCATCACCAGGACAGTGGCTTATTATGCTCTTATGTTAGAAACTGAAAGGAAGCAGCATTATATGCCAAGGATTTTTTTTTCCTACCCAACCTAAGGATTGAGTGATGGTATGCGGAATTTGGGAATGACTTTTCTCAAATTGAGGAAAATAAGGGTTTTTTTAGTACTTTTTTTTAAAGATTTATTTATTTGAAAGGTAGAGTTACAGAGAGATCTTCCATCCACTGGTTCATTCCCCAAATGACCATAATGGCTGGAAATGGGCCGACTCAAAGCTAGGAACCAGGAGCTTCTTCAGGGTCTCCCACGTGGGTACAGGGGCCCAAGTACTTGGGTCATCTTCTACTGCTTTCCAGGTGCATTAGCAGGGAGCTGGGTTAGAAGTGGAGCAGCTTGCTGGCGCCAGGGCTCAATAGGCTAATCCTCTGCCTAGCGGTGCCGGCACACCGGGTTCTAGTCCCGGTTGGGGCACTGGATTCTGTCCCAGTTGCCTGTCTTCCAGGCCAGCTCTCTGCTGTGGCCAGGGAGTGCAGTGGAGGATGGCCCAAGTGCTTGGGCCCTGCACCCCATGGGAGACCAGGATAAACACCTGGCTCCTGCCTTCGGATCAGCGCAGTGCGCCAGCTGCAGCACGCTGGCCGTGGCGGCCATTGGAGGGTGAACCAACAGCAAAGGAAGACCTTTCTCTCTGTCTCTCTCTCTCACTGTCCACTCTGCCTGTCAAAAAAAAAAAAAAAAAAAAAAAAAAAAAAAAAAAAAGAGCAGCTGGAGGCACCCATACAGGATGCTAGCACTACAGGTGGCAACTTTCCCCACTATACCACAGTGCCAGCCCCCCAAATAGTTTTTTCTGGGGGAGTTGATGCCTCTGCCGGTGGTTCCGGCATCCCATATGGGCATTAGTTCATATCCTGGCTGCTCCACTTCCAATCCAGCTCTCTGCTAATGGCCTGAAAAGGCAATGGAAAATGTCCTATGTGCTTGACCCCTGCACCCACATGGAAG